>NC_136707.1:10843383-11231759 GCF_947650265.1 Symphodus melops | reverse complement strand
CAAAGGGCCTATGAGCATGTCGGGATATAAGGCTTTGATAGCCTTGATATAGCACAAGCATTATTATTTAGCATCAGCACGGAGCCTGATCCATTTAAAATGCAGCCTGCTCCATTGTATTCAGGAGCAGTGATGCCGGTGGGTTAATAGATATGGGTCTATACACACACACATACACACACACAGACATGCAGCCACTGACATATTCATGGTACTCTTCCACGTACACATGTTACATGATGTTGCGGTCTATTTAAGGCTTATTGCACAAGAAAGCATCATCAGCGTCCAAATGTATGTTTTTAGAAGAATGATGCCCCGGCACAGATACTGTGCCAATGCACACACACACACACACACACACACACACACACACATTTCCCCTGTTTAGTGTGCAGTTAAAACCATATGCATGTGTATTTATTTACCCTCGCTTGAGGTACGTGTTTTGTGAAGTTAAACTCTTGGCACTAAGGAGAAGGTTTTTTCTAATCGTGAAATTTTAATTTGATACGATTTTTATACGACACTGTAATAGGGGAGTGGGAGGAGGGGCATTTCGAGTTTGGCCTTAGATCACCACGCCAACCAAAGCCGGATTTTTATTCCTCCTCGAGGCAGGCCAAACAGACAGGCCGTAAATTTGAAATAATGAACTGCCTGGCCCAACTTGGTGATTTGAGCTGGGGGGGGGGGGGGGGGAATTGTGGAGAGGGAAAAGGGTACGACCTGGTAGAGAAATAGTGGTGAGGAGAGGGAAAATAGCATGTATGGATAGTGGAGCCATGCAGAGCAGAGCTGAAGTTACCTTCATGCCGAGGATGTGCTCTGCCTTATAGGATTTGTAATGTCAAAGGTTAATGTTAGTTTCCACGGAAAAGCCTCCTTCTTCAGCGTCTTAGGGCAAATTTTTAATTTCTCCCTGGCGCAGGTCCTGAGCCGGAGGGGGGGAAAGTTTTAAGATGTAAAGCCGCTGGGATTAGGCCTGCATGAGGAAAGGACACGGGGGAGAGCAGGGCTGGGATGAGCCCCGACAGGGTTGCAGAGAGTGCGGCTGACCGGGTTGTTGGTTACTTTTTCGGACACTTAACAAACAGGCTTTGCAGCAGACGCTAAACGCTGCGTGTCTTAACGCACACGCGAATAAGGGATGAGGGATGAGGAAGAGACGAGGCGAAAAAATGAGTTTAAGATTAAAGTTAGGAAAAGATTTGAACGCTGATCGGTTTTTTGGAAAAGTGAAAAACAGTCTTGATATTTAAGTTGGACTAAATGTCACCTTTGGACTTTTTCAGACTGGCTTTCAACAGAACTTTCTGAGCTACACTAAAATATTTGATATTGATGCTTGACAGGATTTACCAGTAATCTACTTTTTGGGGTTATTTTGAAGTAAAAAAAACCCCAAAACAACACACATCAAAGCTGTCTTTTTGTTTCAGCTTTCATTTTTGCATTTTTCTCCAATCGTCTTCAGTTTTCACTCCTCACATTGCTCCATTCTGGCTCAGCCCGAGTCCTCCTCCTGCTACTTTTTTTTTTTTTTTTTTTTTTTTAAGCATTTTACTGGCCTTCCTGTGTTTTAACAGGCTTCTATAACCAGGCTGCAGCTGCGAAAGCGAGCAAGACAGTTTGGTATGGAAAGGGGTAGTTAGAGAGGGAGGGAAAAAGGGAGGGAGCGGGAATTGAATCATGAAATGAGGACCATATTTCCATACTGCACTAAAATGTGGACTTTCCATTTTTGTAACCAGGGAGCTCTCTCTCACTCTCTCTCTCTCTCTTCCCCCCTTCTTCTCCTTCTCTCTGTCGATGCAACGCTCTCTACATCTGTTCGTCAGTAGTTGTCTGTTTGTTTGTCTCTGCCTGTACCGTCCCACATCCCCCCCCCCTGCCTTTAGCTCATGTGAACTTTGCTTTTCGTCATGCTTTTTTCCACTGCAGAGCATCTCTGCTTCTGATTAAAGTTAAGAAAGAAAAAAAAAGGCAACAGATCCCACTCTCATTCTCTTTCTCTCCTAACTGTAACTAACAGAGACGCCATTTCATTTTTCATCCCGACCCGCCGCCCCAGTTTTTTTTTTTTTTTTTTTCATTTCTTCTCCCTCTGTGTTCTGTCTGCAGCCGTTTGTTTAGGCCACGCGGCTCTGCGAAAACTTCACCGCCAGTGTTTGTTGAGCTTTCCGGCAAAGAGCATCTTGAACTGATAGGCTCTCCCCCTTGTGTTATGACCATTCCCAAAACAACCTTTCTTTTGGTGTCATAATACTGCCGGCCACAGCAAAGGACATGGCCTCCGTCCCTGCTCCTCGCTCTGTCACGAACGCCGGCAGGAAGCGCTCCACAGTGACCTCAAGACCAGCTCGTCTTCATCTCGAGAGTCAATCTTCAACCTCGAGGCGTAACGCCGCTTTCACGTCCCCGACCTCAGCGCCCTTAGATCATCTTCCACACCCCGGGTGCAGCCGCAGCCAGACTCATTGTTGCAGCTGAGCGGGGCTGCAAGCATCTGTTTATAGCTCTCCTACTGCAGTGTGAGATAATGATGGCCAGATACAGCCCACAGTAAAATAAACACGCTGCCACCTCCCTCCTGCAGGGCCTGATTTAGTGCACACTCACTGAGGAGGATCTGCCAGCCGATCCAGAGCTGAGCGGAAGAGGTCTGGCTCATATTGCTTCTAGAAAGTCCTTAATTAATACATCGCCTCATTTGTTTTATCGGGTAAAAAAAATGCCATCACTCAAAACAATGGAGCCAGCAGACCACATGCAGAAAAATGGAACTCTGTGAGTTGAAAATAACCAAGCCCATATGACATCATGTTTTTGTGATGCTAATATCTTTTGAATCAGAGCTGAGTGGAACAGTGTGCACGGAGTATGAGAAGAGTGGAACATTGTAATATATAGAAAATGAGGAGAATGTGAATGTAACCTGCCTCGTGGAGCAGATGGACGGGGATTACTGTCAGTGTGGGTCAAGAAGGTTGACAGTCACCGAGAAAGTAGAGCAAATTGCATTTTAAAATTCTCGACAGTGATTCTCCGAGCTCTCTGTCATGGTGGGGAAAAGTGTAATTGTTTTTCCACAACATTTTAAATCCTACTTCATTATCTCCAATTTCTCCTCACAATGATAACACATCGTTCTGCCTGTCGGTGGGACGGGAGCTGCCCACAGATGGGAGTTAGAGTTTGTGTCAGTGGGGGATGTCAACATAGAGCAACCGAAATGTCCTCGAATTGGGAGGATTACGAGCTCCCCGTGGCTCGATCGTAACCGCACCTCACCAGTTCACACTGTAGTGCATGCTTACTTCATCTTTTGTCCAGTGTCAAAAAAGCAGAGTCTTTCTAACACAGAGATTTTGAGGAGTTCAGAAGGAAGAGTAAACATGTCCTAGCTATCACTCCAGAGGCCCTAAAACTCCGACTCCTTACCTTCAGGGATGTTGCAAAGTGACTAATTATAAAGTAAATGAAGCACACATTAACATTGGAACCTTGTCTAAAGATGGGAAATTCTTATTGTCATCTGTTTGATACGACTAAACAACCTACGTTTAAACCGCCTACATATAACTGTATTACAGTTATCAAATCAAAACAATCGACTCTTCTGATTTACATCCACGTCGTCGGACGTTGTGGTCAGTCTGGCTGTACTGAATCGACTGGCCGACGTGTCCAGACCAAAACATGTGACCGACATCACAGACCTGATTTTATTCCCCGATGAATCACGACTTTAAACCAACTGATGATTCTGCTGCCGAGCAGCCAGGATGAAGACATTTACTGTAGTCGTCAACAGTCCCTGTTAATAATGGAGTGAGGCCTCCGTCATGTTTGAGAGTGTAGCACCACAGGAGCGACTGAGACGTTTACTTAGAACGGTCTGAAAGTTACTGACAACAGCTTCGAACTGAGGACGACGCATAAACTTGGTGATGAATTGAAAAAAGAAGCAAATGGACATTTGACCTTTTTTTTTTTTTTTTTTTTTTTTTGACATGAATTTGAACACTTCTTTTATAAATGTGGCCAATATGTATTCTATCATTTACAGGAGTCATAGTTTAAAATACTTCAGCTAGCAAAGACTGTAAAATGTAATTCATCTCTTTAAACCCTCTGTTTTTTTTTTTTAACAACAACCACTGTTTAAAACCCCACAATAAAATAAGAGAAAGCTGTGTGTGTGTGTGTGTGTGTGTGTGTGTGTGTGTGTGTGTGTGTGTGTGTGTGTGTGTGTGTGTGTGTGTGTGATGGCTGTAAATTGCTGAGTCTTTCCTCAGTGTAGCTGACAGGAGGCAGACAGTGCAGGCGTGGTGACAGCCGAGATGGAGACCAAAACCAAAGATCAGGCTCTGGGGAGCCGGTTTGTTGTGGAGGAATGGGCTTGACTAAAGGCAGGGCAGCCTGTCACATGCCTAGAATAAACAGGCATGCATGTATGCTGACAGTGCATAACATTTACACACACACACACACACACACACACACACACACACGTTAACGTGCCTTGACAGTTGTGTAGATGTACACATAGATACACACCATTGTTTTTCGATTGTGAGAAGTGTGAGAGAAAGTGTTCTGATGTGTTACCTACACCTGTTTCCTCCTCGCCTGATTCTCCTTACTCGTCCCACCAAGGGCCTTCAGGCTCCTCGGGGGCCTAAGGAGAAAACCTGCACACACACACACACACACACACACACACACACACACACACACACACACACACATACACACCCGCACACGGACATACACTGCAGGAAGAATGGAAAACATCAAATCATCTAAACCGTGGGCCTCTTCTCATTTCACTTGTCTCACCCTCTCCTCACCACTATCTCTCTTTCTGTCTTCTCATGTCAGCTAGCTCATTCCTCTCGTCTACTTCACGCTCCATCATTTCACGCCCTCCCTCCCTCACTGTTCTCTCCTTCCTGGTTCCTTCTTTCCCTCTGTTTTTCATAAACTTCTGGCCGAGCGTCTCCAGCGGATCCCAGAGGCGTAGTGTGAAACGCTAGATGTTTCTGACTGACTGCCAAACAGATGCAGGCTCCTCTGGTCTGCCCCTCGACGTCAACGTCCTCTCCATTTAATACCACAGAGCTGCAAGGGCAGGGCACGGGGACATGTCAGCCGTTTACACACTGACAGGAGAGCCCACACAACGGTCATGCCAGCCTGATGTGGCGGGACAATTAGCAGCCATGGACTGTAGAACTGGGCCTTAAAACGATCCAGATAGGTGATCAGAATAAAATTAATTTTAGAAATCCTGACACATTCTGGAAATCTAATCAATATGGATAATCTATCACCGAGCTAAAAATATGTGCCACCTAAGCCTCCACCACACTGAAAGATTTTTAATATCTTAACAGATGTTGAAAATGTGAGCGAGCGTGAGCATCAAAGAATGATAGATTTAACAGTATGAATCTGCTTAGTGCGCGACAATATGACTTAAACAGCACACCACACAGTACCAGATTCCATCAGGAACCAAAACCAGATGACGTGCCACATTTCTAAGGGACAAACACGACTTCAGAAAGGAAGAACAACGGAGGCGGAGTACGTTTGACTGAAAATATATGAAGGAAAAGGAAAAGTTGTGGATGTCTTGTGAAAACAATGAATCAAGGAGAGTGAACTTGATGGTGAAAGTGAACGCTTGTTATCCTTTTAAAAATCGGAATTCATTGATTTGCTGCTTACGCTTAAAACACAGTAATCAATTCCCCCAAGAGGCAAAAATGAAAGCAAATGTTACTCTCTGAAAGACTCCTGACACATGCCGGAGGATCTGCATGTGTGAACGCGCAAACAGTCAAACTGTTCCCCTGCAGTCCCCTGGTGTGTTTTCTGCAGAAAGTCAGAATAAGCTTGTGTGAGAAGAAACGCAGCACAATGTTCACCTCGAGGTGGAGAGGGTGACGACGTTTCTACACTTTGACTGGCGCACGCCGCAAAGATAACATCCACGTTTCCATCTCTCTGCATGCCATTAAAATGCTGCCTGATGTTTTCTGGTGTCCTGTATGTCGTTCTCACATGGTCCCTTACAAATAAAGTTACATTGAATTCAATTGGGAGGACAACAGGATTGAAGGTAACTAACTTTATGGCCTGATTTTCTTTCCTTATTTTACTGTAATAAAAAAAAAAATCCCTTTTACTTGAATTGTTCTGCTTATAACTTTCAGTTTATTTTCAGCGAAGTCAGATTTAAATTGAAATTTAAAGTGAAACACTTCAGCATGCAGAGATATTAAAGCAGGGATGCTTATTGAAAAATATGTTTATTTGAGCCCAGTTAAGTGGATTGGCACGGGTTTAATCTCCGGTTGATTCCGCCGAGGAGGGGGGGGGGAGGTTTTAAATCTTTTATCTGGGTTAATAAGTTAATAGATGGATTGATAGATGGTAGGAATAAATCTCCAATTATCAGCTTGACCTTCGGAGAGCCTGAGTGGAGCCATAAGCTGTCCGAACTAGGCTAATCCTTGATGTCTAACATGAGCGGACATGCCTTTTGATTCACTTGTGCTGTCAGTGTGATGGTGTCCACGCGTGAAAGTTATCTGATGATCTGATATCAGGCTTCAACAGCAACCTGCACTCCACTGTTGAGTGGTCGGTGAGGAACAGTCAGTTGGATTTCTGCATTCATTTTTCAGTGTGAGGCCTGTCGCTGCAGCTGGAGCCTGGGACTTGCCTGGGTTCCCTCCCCGCGGTCCAGACACCGGGACACATCTGGTGGAGGCGGGCGGCTTGAGCATTTATCAGCTAGCATGTCAGAGACAGGAAGGCCACGACAGTTATTTACTCACCTTATCGGCCTCAGAGATAAAGCCAGCTTTGACACAGATAGCAGACAAGTCGTGCACACAAGCGCACACAAACACTGCCAGGCTCACTAATGCTTGTTTGTGCACAAGTCTGCAGCAGGGAGTGAGTGAGTGAGTGTGTGTGTGTGTGTGTGTGTGCGCGCACAGGAAAACAGACAACATGACACGCAGCTGTGCTGGGAGCTACTGACCCTTGGGTTAGGTTCATCTGGGGACACAGACTGACAAATGCGACTGGGCGTTGACTCCCAGACAGCTGGTGGTCAAAGGTTTTCTTTCTGTCTTTGCCCTCATTTGGCTGATTGTTTTTTCTCAGGCCTCATCTGCTCCTCTCCCTCTCTTACTCTCTGTTTCTTTCTGCCTCCTCTTCCTCGCTCCCCTTCTGTCGGAGAATTTGCGCGAGGTATGCAGATCTACTCTGACCTCCCTGATAGATTGATAAGTTGTAAGGAGTTAAAAGTTACAGACTACAGCATACTGTGGGATAAATGATGATGAATTGAATGAAAATGAAGCTACTAATGTTGTGCGCCCAACTACCAGCATATACTTGCATGATAAATAACAACATAACAGGATGGCATGTTTGATACGATCAGAGCTGGGCACAAATTCAGTCAGTATTTTCGTATTGATTTGAATGTGGACGTCAGTTGGAATATCGAAACCTTTTCACTTCTGGTAAATCCGGTTTGCATTAAGGTCATTTTTGCCACTGTGCCACGGGCCGGCGTTGCAGGAGCTGGTGCTACAATGAACACACCGGGTCTATTAGATTACCTGAGAATGAATGAGGATGCTCTTACATGGAACAATAGATCAACATTGATCATGCAGCTTCCTGGACTGTAGCGAGCTTAGAGCCCATTTCTGCCCCACATGGCCTCTTAAGAATTCAAATCTGTTAAGAAAAAAAAAAGAATGTTTTTGTTGTTTTATGATGATATAAGTTCATAAAAACTAACTGGATTAACTGCTATGAACTTTTTTAACAGGTAACGATTAACAAAATACAATGTTTGATGAACTGCGTTGATCCACCCTTTCGATCTGTGGCTCACAATGGTGCAGAAGTGTGGGGAATGGACGTTTTAGACCACACCATTCATTACACCAGCAGACAGCGCTGAAAGAATAACTGGTGTGGAGTTGTGTGCTGATACAGTGTTTGGTCCAACACTGCTTTAGAGTCAGCTACAGTGTGATAGAGCTGTTCACTGTGTTTCCTTATTTAACACACAAATAAAAACAAAACATCACAGTCCATTCTTAAAAAAACAACAACACAGATTTATGCATACACCATCAAATGTGACACGCAGACTTCGCCACAACTCGTGCCCGTCATACATTTTGCCTCCATCGGCATCACTCAGCGAGGATGTGGACTTTAACACAGCCAGTCAGCGCTCCCTTAATTCATTAGTCCAAATGAGCAGTTATGCAGAGCACACATAATTTTTACAGGCCTGCTTTATGTGTTTGTGTGGAGTTTTACAACCCCCATAAAACACGTCCTCCAAGCCCCAGATAGATTTGGGAGCATTTATTTGCATAGTTCACAAACCCAAAATAAATCGTCAGTGTTTTCTGGCCCCGGCTGGATCAGACTGAAGGCTGCGATGCAAACAACGTTGTCTTGTAATTTGAATAATGTTTTGTTGTCGTTATGTTAAAATGTGAGAAGAGTGACATAATGTTTATGATGGGTGTGAAGCCTGAACACTATTCAAATGTCATTTGGAGACTGAAAGTGTAACACACTCAAAATGTACTGTGCTCTTTAGATCTCCTCCTAATACATGGAACACCACAACTAGCCAAACAGGCAGAGGATTTTCTTCACCAGCTGACAAGGTGCATGAAGAGCTCAAATGCTCCAGCAGCACTTTATTCACTATTTAGACCAACACGTTTCACCATGTGGCCTCCATCAAGGACATCACAACTAACTCCACTTCAGGGCTGGATGTATATAACTTATCTTGTGTAAGTTGTCAGTCCATCATAGCTGTAAGTCCTTAAACCTACCATCATTTCAAGTGTTGTTTAAATAAAAACAGAAGCCTGGTCCCTTAATGCAACAGGAGAGATTTTTTTTCTTCTTCTATGCTTTGGCATGCATGTGCCATATGAGGCCGGCTGTGGTTCAGTTAGAAGAGCTGTCGTCTCTCAACCGGAAGGTCGAGGGTTCAAATCCCCAGCTCCTGCAGCGACACATCTGACGTGTCCTTGGGCAAGACACTTATGAGCTATTCTGATGGTCTCACTACTTCGCATCCGCTGCCATCAGTGTGTGAATGGGTCGGTGTGACATGCTGTGTAAATGTGCTTTGAGTAGTCAGAAGACTATACAAGCTCAACTTTTACTGTTGACATGGGTGATATGTCATCAGAGTCAATACACAGTTAGAAGAGGAAAGGCTCAGCTAAAAGTGTTAGTTTGTTAACAGTAGTGTGTAAAATGTTTATTAGCCAACAATAGTTCATGTTAATGTGATTAAATCAACCTGATCTTGATGTAGCGTTCTGATTTAACAAAACGACACTCAAAATATTCATTCATGTTTTTCCTTCAGATTCCTCATTCTTATGATTTGCAAAGATTGACCTTGAAAACGTTGTCAGATCGTTTGATCTCTCCACCCTTAACTGGGCATCAGAAGGAAACGTCTCCGCCGTGCGAATATTTGAAAGGTTCACTCGCTCGTCAGCTTCGTTTTGAGTTCAAACGGCTCCTTATGTTCCTGTTGTTCACGCTGTTTGTCTGCATTACAGCAGGTGTCTAAAAGCTTCCTGCTGCTACAGCTGATTGAAAGATGATGAGAGGAATTACAATGATCCAAAACTGTAATGTTGCATGTTGAAATATGAAAACAACAACCTGCCAACACATGCAACATAATCAAAGCATTTGATTGGACTTGTACAAAACAGGGCCTTTTTCCGACTTACCCTGCTGTTTGATTTCCTGTCATCGTGACTAAAATATTACCCTCACTTGCTCTAAAAGCTCTGAGTTTGGTGGTAAGAATGTGTCCCGGAGGAAAGTGACCAAATGGGGAATGGGGATCAACCCCCACCCTCCCCCCTCCGCCCCCCTCCCCCCTCCCCCCCCCCCCCCCCCCCCCGCTAGGCAAAAGTTTACAAGGTCATGCTCTCAGCTCCCGCTTTTGTCCCCACAACACACACGTACACACAGTCCTAGTTTGAGTGGCAGGTCACCATGATCTCACTGTCAGCAGTCGGCCTGGATTATAGCTCATGCACATTTGATGGCCTTGTGATGTGTGTGAGCTCTGTTAGCTGAGAATAGTTGTGGACATTTGGCTTGTTGCAAATTGATAGCAGTGTGTCTCGTTTACTGGGGGTGCTGTGTGTGTTTGCTTTTCTCTGCTTCCCCCCGTAGTGCGGGTTTGGTCGGGTCTGCTCCCTAGCTGGTGCCCGCTGTACGCTGCCCCCCCCCCCATGCCCGCCTCTCCTCCTCTGCTCTGCCAACAAGTCCCTCTTTCTTTTTCCTTCCTTCCTTTATTCTCCCCGCTCACGTCTTTCTTGGCCGGGCAAAACGTTCCCACAGCTCTCACAATCCCCCTTCAAGCCCCCCTCCTCCCCCACCCCCCCTTTCTCCCTCTCTCTCATATTCTCAGTCTATCACTCTTTCCCTCCCTCACCTCTTCTCCCTTTCTTCCTCTCTGTATCATTTACTTATTTTTGTTTGTCTTTTTCTCGTCTCCCCCTTCTCTCTTCCACCGACCTCTCTTCTTCCATTATTTGGTCTTTTTCTTTCCCCCCGACATCCCTCCCTCCCTCTTCTCCTTTTCTATCTCTACCCTGTACCCTGGCAGAGACTGGCATCACATGATCCCACTTGTGCCCAGACCCTGCTGCTAAACACACACACACACACACACACACACACACACACACACACACACACACACAGACACACACACACACGCACAGTATAGCACAACATGGGAGAGGTGGGAGTAGCACATGGGTGGCTCATGTCTTTCACTGCGAGCTGTAAAGCACAGTGCTATACGTTTCTGTTAGTCTGAAACTTTATATCCACAAATCCTCAGTTCAGTTTAAACATGCCCGCTTCTATCTTAAGTCTGATGTGATTGTGAGAAAGTTTTGCTCTGCCTGTGTTTGGAAAAGGCAGTCAGGAGCAAACAGAAAACATTGAAATGTTTTTCAGATGGGAATATTTAAGCAGGGTTTTCTTAAAAGAAAAATACAAGAGGATTTCTGTTGAAAAGTGTAACTCGATATTTTAAAGCTTTTAGGCGTTCTTCGACGAGAGCTGCTCTCGTTCAGTTTGTCAAGTTAACATTCGCTATGGATTAGTGCTCAAATGATTGATTGATTAATTGACGGCCAGCTCTCAGTTCTCGCTATCGCCGTGGAAGCCCTGAAATCTTTACTGTTCCCCCCTCTCTCTCTCTCTCTCTCTCTCTCTCTCTATTCTCTATTCTCTATTCCTCTCTCTCTCTCTCTCTCTCTATTCCCCTCTCTCTCTCTATTCTCTATTCTCTATTCCTCTCTCTCTCTCTCTCTCTCTCTCTCTCTCTCTCTCTCTCTCTCTCTGTTCCCCCTGTGAGAAGCAGACTTCTTTAACATGTGTTGCTGTGCTGTTCCCTTACTGTCGACAAGTGACATCTGCTGGCCAATCGGAGCAATAACACGTCTTTGGTGACACATTGGATGGAGACGTTGAGAGAGGAAACAGGGGAGTCGAACACGAGAGGCGCATTTATTTTTAGAAATAAAAAATGTGAATTTAGACAACAGAGATTATTTTTATTAAAAATAAATCGTACGACCCTGAGAACAAGCAGGAAAGCCAAAAGCTCTGTTTGTTCCCCCCCAACTCCCCGTCGTTCTCTCCCTGTACATTACAGCTCATCAGCATAGGCACAGATAAAAGATAAAAGAAACAGGGCAGGGGGAGAGAGGAGAGGAGGGGGGGGTTATTTATGGGCTGCCTGCCAACTGCCCCCCTCCCGACATCACCCACCCCTCGATCCTTCTACCCCCTGCCCTCCTCTCTCTCCCATGGTTGATTCCCTTTAGGCCCCTCTCACCCCTTCTCGCCCCCCCCTCTCACCCCCTGGCTCCCCGACTCTGTGTGGCGTTGGCACAGAGAGGGCGCAGGAGGCACACAGACGGCCACGCAGATGGGCAACGGGGCAACGCAGGGCTGCCTCCCCACACCTGCTCCTTGCTGGCACGGCGCTCGGGCCAGGCGGCCACAAAGTGCACACGCTTACACACGCACAAAACACACAAACACACAGATGTGTATCTAACGCGGAATATTCTCCCCTCAATTTATTGAACTTTCCCACATATACGGACAGACGAGCAGGAGAGCAGGCACGTGCAAATCCTCCCACGAGCTGCTGTACATGCTGATGCACATGCATGTTACGTGTCTTTAAAAAAAAAAAAAGACCGCCGTCTCCCCTCCTACACTCTGCAGCTCAGCCTGTCAGTCACAGATGTTTACACGCTTATCTCCAACTGTGCCTCAACATGTGCTCTCCAGAATTTTTTGCACATATACACAATCATAAACATATATGAGACACAATCACACATCCATAGCCAACAACTGATGTATTTATAGTCTCCGGCCCACACGTTCACACTTCGCACTACCAGCACAGAAATTCATTTCACAATGAATTACACGGCCCCCATACTGTGCTGTCACATGCTGTTACATACCAGGTAAGCAGTCACCTACATCCACATGCACCGTTGTCACCTTTACACAGAATGTGGGAGCACACGTTGATTAGACGGAGCTGGTTTGAGATTTTAGTGGATCAAAATGACGGGATTTTTGTTAGCCTGAAAGCCTGCGACCGCTGTTGTGTTAACACCACCATTGTGCTCGAGGCTCTGCCAGAATTGAAAGCTGCTGGTTTTAATAGGTAGGGTGTGGATACGGGAGCCAAATAAACTCCCCAGGAAACCGCCCAAAAAATCACAAAAAGGGGAAGTTCATCCTTAAACAGAAAACAAGGAGTACATGTCCTGCAAACTATAAAACTCAAGTCGACTTTGATTTGTTGTTAAAAATGAGCGACTCCATTAAAAGTAATTGGACCTTCACTTCAGTCACAAAACACTAAACGTAGGGATTTCCTTATTATGAACTTGAACATAGATAAGAAGTGCCACCATCATTTATTCAACACATTTATTTGTTTTCTTTTGAGAGCTTGATTTGACTGGGGATATGTTGACATGTCTTGGTTTTGGTTGATTGACTCTTTAAAAATCTTCATCAAATTAGTTCCCCGTCTGCCCGACTCTACCCTCAGCCGTCGTCTGTTCTATAAACTAGTATTAAACAGTTTGCTACATTGTTGCCCTGAGTTTTGCCTCAGGCTGCAGGCCGCCCGCTCCTTCATTATGGGTTTGTTTGGAAACTCAGGAGGGCGAACCTCCCGACACTGTTGTTAAGTTCACAGTACAGGCAGCAAGGAAGGACCCACATGCAGATGGACACATGTGAGTTCCTGCAAATTAGCAGTGTATCATGACGAACACTTTCAGGAGGGGGACTCACTGATAGACAGGCACAGGTTTGAGGGACAGAAACTTCTAGAGAAAACATAGGAAGGTCACAAAGCACAAGTACCTGGAATACACTTCCAAAAACAGGCTGATAGTGTCATATAAAAGGAGCCAGACTGATGATGGCAGGAGGATAGGAGCTAAGAGCAGATGTGTGGATTGGAAAAGGAGGGATCGACCCGGCTCAGACATCCTATGAAAACACTCAGAGTTCAGCTGGAGGGTGAGATTGAGCCCTGTTCTTTTTCCTGTTAGTTTAAAACAGTATCATTTGTTTGGACTTGAAGTTTATTTCATTGATATTCTTTCTAAACGAAGCTGAGTAAGACAATAAAAATTCAAGACAGGGGTACACTTTTTAGGATTTTGGTTGAAGCTGTCTTTAGGTTCTGACAGTAATTAATAATTCATTAGCTCTAAAAAAAAAACAAAAAAACAGAAGAAAATCCATCATCTGTAGTAGTAAACGCGTAAAAACTTTGATCCATGTCTGCACTCGCTACACGTTTTTATGAACCCATCATACCTCCCCGTCGCCGTGCTCGTTCTCCACACTCACATGAGCTGAAATCTGCTGGCGCTAGTGCATGTAAGTGAGGGGCGGGGCTTTTGAGGGAGCACAGGGCGGGGTGAGGGGGTGAAGAAGGAGCACAGAAGGAATGCTACTTTTAAAAAGATGCTAGTTTTCAAAATGACCGTCCTTGCCTTTAAGATGAAAGTTCAAAATGGTATCTGCAGCATGAAGAGTGAAGACAGGACATCAGGCTTTTCAGTTCGTCACAAATATTCAGTCAGCTCCACTTCTAATGAGAGAACAACCGAAGATGACAGAAGAGCTGGAGTAAATGGAATAGTTAAGTGGAAGTAGTAGTAGAGTTGTTTCGTGGCTGTTTGGTGTTTTGTAATTGCTCAGCAGGAAAGCTTTGTAACAACAATGTGACCAGACCATGTGCCCTGTTATTATCTTGTTACACTCCACTGTAAGTGTTCTAATGAAGCATATCAACAGCAAAACATTGAAGAGCACCTTTGGAGAAAGTGGTTTCCTGTCGCTTTTGTTTTTGTTTGTCTGAGGTCAGACGAGCGCGGCGAGCTCAGGTCATTCAAGGGACACTCACAGGCTACCATTAACTGTTTTCAGACTGCTGCAGTGTCCAATAAGAACCCGTGGCTTAAAGACCAGGGTCAGGATGAGCTTTGCAGAAGATTGAAGCTCAAAAGGGGCAGGTTTTTTTTTTTTCCCCCTCTGATCAGAAGGCGATGAGGTTTTGAAAACCAAAAAAAAAGAAAAGGAACACAAAATGAGGAGGGAGAAGAGAGACGTGTAGAGGATGAAGGAAGTGATGGAGGAGGAGAAGAAGAAGTAGAAGAAAAAAAAGAAGGTTTAAATGAAGTCCAATAAAAGAGCCGAGTTGAACATCTGTGTGGGATAGCCGTGGGGATTAGGAGGGTTTGGAACATTTTAAGCGCATTAAAGATTAAAAAAAAAGGTCAGAATGTTTAGCAACATACCGATAAACCTCTTAAGCGAAACCCAATTGGGGAGGCTGTTGGGTTTCTTTATCCATGGGGTGGTGGAATGGAGGTGGGAGTGTAGAGAGGGGGTGAGACTGTGCAACCACACACACTTCAACTCAAACACACTTGTATTTATAAACGTGTCAGTCAGTAGCTGTACAGCCTCTGCTTAATATCCATCTCTCATTTTAAAGCTATTACATTCAGTGTTCCTGAATGTATGTCTCCTTTTTTCATGTGCAGTCCAGTCAGGGTTTCCTCCCATCACAGAGATGAAAACCACATCCCTAAATCAACCCTAAAATAACCCCCTGCATCTTGCACTGACGGAGATCACCAAGAATGGCTGGGTTTGGATTGTTGCAGCAACGCCGCAGCTCGCAGAGACGGCAGTCAAGGAGGCTGAAAAGGGAAGAGGCAGAGGCAAGACAGAGAGCAGTAGTGGTAGAATTGTCCGAAAAAACCACAGAGCTGTCAGAGGAGTTTGACTGAGCCATGTCTCGGGAGCTATCCTTAAATGACACAGAGGGGTCGAGACAGACAGTCAAAGCTCTTGCGGGCCGTCGGCTGCATCAACAGGATTTCATCAAGTCAAACCTGTGCAGCATGTTTAAAACCTGACCTGAGTCATGTTCCCACAGGACAGAAGCCGAGTCTCCCCTCTGCTGTTCAAAGTCTGCCGAGCAGCGGTTTCAACTTAGGCAAGGGTCAGCTCGTCAACGTTTCCTCGGGCACTGTTTTACTTGAAGATTCTCGGATTTCATAGTTATCCTTGCTCCTGACTTTAAAAGGATGTAAAGATACTTAACCTGCAGGATTTCATGTCTCACGATTTTTATCAGGATTTTCTACAGTTTCTTTCAGTTGGGGGGTCTGTATGTGG
Organism: Symphodus melops; assembly: GCF_947650265.1. Taxonomy (NCBI): domain Eukaryota; kingdom Metazoa; phylum Chordata; class Actinopteri; order Labriformes; family Labridae; genus Symphodus; species Symphodus melops. Next base: position 11,215,892 of record NC_136707.1, on the reverse strand, counting down.
GTAAGTCGTAGAGTTGGTTGTCCCTCAAACAGAAGGTCAGGGGTTCGAGCTCGAATTCCTGCAGACACGTCCGATGCTTGGGTGTGACTCTTAACCCCAATTAGCTCCCGCTGCTTCGTCGAGGGCATATAAATGTGTATGAATGGGATGCATTAATACTGATGGTCACTTTACAGAGCAGGCTTTGTTAAAGTGTGACCTGTTGTCGAGAAGTCAAAAGACTAGAAAAGCACGATACCAGATCAAGTCCATTTACCATTTACAAGACTGGAAGTCATTTAATGAATAATTATGAACTGTAACATATACTTCTCTAATTTCTCTGGAGAGATTAAAGGCCTCTTGTTCATGTTGAGGTTGTTAAACTTCGTAAAAAAATAAATTAAAAAATGTGACACTGATAATATCTTGCAGTCAGTTTTGGAATGTTTTCTTTTAAATAATTTGTTTTTTAAGTAAATCCCAAATTATTGCTGACGAGATAGAATGTTTGAACTGCTAATGTGGAGAAAGTCACCTGTTGGAAAAATTCTGTGAAAGATCAGTGAAACGCAGTTTCAGGGACACTTAGAGTGAATGGACTACTGACAGCAATTTCAATACATGAAATAACAACAATCAGCTGAATATCATGATGGACCTGGATGTCTGCAGCTCTACTTTCTTCCTACAGTCGTTAAGTTGAACATCCAGAGCTGTTATTCTCCATCCCTGAGGTCGGACTGCTCATGTTCATTTTACAGTCTGCTATCCGTCTGAATCCCCCCCCCCCCCCCCCCCCCCCCTTCACTTAGCGCTCATTAGATCGCAGAGGGCCTGAATGCTGATGTGTGCTTGTGATGCACAAACAAACACTCTGAGAGGTTTGCTAAATGAACACCAAAAAGTGTGAGCGATGTGCACTCATACGAATGTTTGCCGTCATTTAGTCCATTAAAGCTGGCAATGCCCACCTCGCACCAAGCCAGTGAACATGTGTATGTCGTTCTCAGTCAAGTATCTCTTTATGATTTTCACTTACATTCGTGTGTGTGTGTGTGTGTGTGTGTGTGTGTGTGTGTGTGTGTATTTGAGTGTGCTGCCATGTGTTGTTTTTGTGTCCGTGTGTATGATTGATGGAGCAATTAAGTCAGTGTGATTCTGAGTGTGTACATTAGCCTGGGTGTGATTTTTTTTTTTTTTTTTTTTTTTAACCTCTGTCTGCATCTGAAGTGTTATAAATGTAAAGCCTGTGTTAACTTTTGTGTAACAGCAATGACTGTATACTGACCAGGACACACAATGAACTCTGGGTCTGTGTGTGTATTGAGTGTGTGTGTGATGACAGCGATAGCATGCTATATTTGACGGCCTGTGTGTTTCTTTGCTCTATTATCTCGGGTGGGGTGTGTGCAGGGGCCCTTGGGGCGACTGTGTGCAGAAGATAAGGCTGATTCATCAGTGTATTAATTTGTCCGCGTGTAAGAGCAGGAGTGTGCTCGGGAGGCTTGTGTATCCACGTTTTGTGCATCCAAGTTCAAGCCAACTTGTTAATGAGCACTCATGTGGTCACTGTAAACCCCGGCAGAGCTGCACAGTGAACGCCAGCATCATCATCATTCTGATGTGAGCCTTTTCAACACATCACATCATTCTGAATTTGTCGCAGTGAATAAGAAAAAAACAATAATCAACACACATTGCTTTATCACTCATCATTTGAACATCTCATGAGGTCTAATTAAGTAGAATGGTCATACTTTAACACCATTTTGACCGTCAGTTGAAGCTAATGCTAGCAGCTATCCTCAGATTAATAAAAGGAAGACACACTTTTTAAGATTTTGGTGGAAACTGTCTTTAGGTCCTGACTGTAATTATTAATTCATATGGTATAAAATAAACGAGTAAACGGACCAATGGCACTAATGCATGTGAGTGAGGGGCGTGGCTTTTGAAGGGAGGGTGAAGAAGGAGCACGGAGAGCTACTCTCAAGATCATGCTAGTTTTCAAAAATGACCAACCCTGCCTTTAATGCCAAATCTGTGGTGAAAAAAAATCCTTTTTGGATCGATTCTTTTTTAGATCCATGAGGAACGAAGAAGAAGAGTAGATATAGACATAACTGCTGTAAGCTGTTGCTAACATCTTTAGCTATGTTCTCAGTACAGCAACGACAACACAGAGTTTTTTTAGTTTTACCACAGCTGCTCTTGAACCCAAGCTGAAGTGCGTTGTTATTTCTGACTGCTACACGGACTCTTTGTTGTGTCCATGGTTCAGATCTTCGTTTTCACGTTTAATGAGGGGAAGGTCTGTTGTCACGTCTGTGTTGTGATGTGCATGTTTTAGGTTTGGCTAAATTGACTTCTAAACAAATATTAAGATGTAAGATTCCTCAGATACTGTTTACTACAATAACCAGGATTTGATAAATCATGATACAAATCATCATCAACACACTCAACATGCTCACTTCACACTTTGTTGTTACCCCATAAACAACTTTAAAATACAAAATAGTCCATTCAACTGTATATCATTCCAGACGTAAAGAAAGCCTGCTGTTGTGCCCAAACATCATTTGACCTTCAGGGTTACCACGTGGTGATGGACAGGATCACAGGATCATCGTTTCTTCGCTCGTGTCCCATTCGCCCTTTTCCACTTCTGTGATCGTGTCCTGCTCACGTGTTGTCTTCAGAACAGAACGTTCCACAGCACCGTTGGAGATCGCGATTCAAGTCACCACATTAGGACGCCGAGGCTTCAACACGCACTCATCATCAGGGGTTCAATTGTTAGTGCCCTAACCCTGTTGTCATGACAACCAGGGACTGAATGTCGGCTTGTTTCACGAAGATGTTGTTCGAGGCGTACAGGTTTGAACAGTACGATCAGCCACCAGCGACTTGTGACCTTATTTGCACTGAACAAGTCGCTTTGTTTGTGCGCTACGTTTTGCAGTTCTTCCCTTTTACTTTATTGAACGGCCTGATATCTGATCGTTTCTCATTTTAAAACTGTTACATCCTCAACATGCAGCCAGGACCAACAACCCGACACTTACAGGACTGCAGGTCTATCCTCGCTCCGTTTGCCTTTCATATCCTCTATAGGTCTTTTTTATTTTTAAGACCGTTGGGTCCGGATAGGAGAGAGAGTGTGCTTTGCAAACGTGTGTGCGTGCATGTCTGTCTGTGTGTGTGCATGCGCGCGTGCGTGTGTGTGTCTGTGTGTGGTTGTGCCGTCAGCAAGCAGGAATGCATGGTACCGCCAAAGCTAAGATGGCTGCCAAGGGCTAAGATGGCTGCCAGGATTCCACAGAGCGACAGCACGGGAGAGAAAGGGAAGCAGAGAATAAAAAACGAGTGCGAGAGGAATCACAAGAGAAATATGCGAAGATGTCGTCGCACACTCGAGCAGAATGAGGGAAGAGCGGTGCGGGAAAAGTAGAAACTCTATCCTCGTGTGTTTTCTGTTCTTCCTTTTACCGAGAGCGAAGAGGCTTTTATTGAGGGGGGGGGGGGGGGGGGGGGTCCTCTTTGTTTAGTTGGTTTTGGCAACGCACAGACAAGCTGAATAGTACATCAGTTTGTTGGCATGTCGTCCACTAATGCCACCCAACATTAGGACGCTGATTTGTGCTTGTGAGATGTTGAGATTGGGCTGCCTGGAAAAAGAGGGCCTCGCTCTGACTTGGGGGGACTCGGCCCAGGACGGCCTTACAAGCTCCAGCGCTGTGGTGTCATTGGCTTGAATTGTATATATGTTACATTCATAAATATCTATAAATGCTGCATTACGCATCAAAAGAAAAAATGGCTGCCAGCAGGCCAAACAGAGCTAGCTGAAGGCGGCAGCTCTCTGCCAGCCTGCCCCTACAGAGGCTGAGGTAAACACACACTGGAGACGCAACACAAACAATGCTGAGTTCAGATCAGCAGCTGATAGCTTTAGGTTGGGTTGGGTAATGTAGACGACATTACACTGTCAGACACCTTCACTTAGAGAGCACCCATGTTAGAGCCAAGTGCTTGTAAAAAGAGAAGAGTGAAGAAGCAACCCAGCAAACATTCAAAACCCAGATTTTTTTTTTTATTATTTTTTTTTTAGTACAGTTGAAGTCAGACGTGGAAAGCTGTGTAAACACTTGACCCAACCTATACTGCCTCAAATTGTGTTTTCTCCTCAACTAGAGGATTGTATTTGTGCATCCGAGTGCGAGGGAGTCCCTGAAAAGGGAAAAAGCGTTCCAAAAAACACCTCGGCTTACGAAGTCGGTTGCTTTTCCTCCAAAAAGAGAAGAGGATATCAAACTTTCAATTTGCCTTTTTTTAAGACTTTAAACCTGAGCTGACCTGCGGCCTCGCTTTGATCAGTGTCCAGACATCTGCCCACCTGACGGACCGTCTCTCTCTTTTTTCTGTCTTTCAGAACAATCAGGACAATCAGACAACTCAAACCAGCAAGGAGACACAGACGTCAAGCCCCCGCCGAACGGTAAGACTGAAAAACACATAAAAATGTCGTCATTTAATCAGCAGTACATGCACTCACACCTGTACCTCCACTAACACACACGTGCACTAACTGTACGAGCACATACAGTACCTCTCTGTGTGAAGAGCGCCCCAGCAGAGTTGGGAAGTTTATTATGGTAAGGAGAGCTGATGGTACTGTAGCGCGGGGGCCGTGCCGGGATTGTGGCGGGCCACTCATAAATCACACTGACGTTATTGGAAGATGGGAACCACATGGCCGCCGCCGAGCCGAGCGCTGACCTCATGCGCTGTCCCCGCTGTGGTAAACCCCTGGACGGGGATGGAGCGGAGACAGGAGAGGGATGGAGGACGGGAGATTAAGGAGTGATGGAGGTTGGAATGAAATCCGGGGTGATGGACGCGTGAAGAGAGGGATGAAAAAAAACAAAAAACAAGGAGGGAGGAAGGCTCTCGATTGAAATTCAGTCAACGCTTGAGCTTAACACAAACCATATGGAAATGATGGACAGGGACAGAGTCACACACCCTTTAGTTGTTAATGATAAAACTAATGCCCGATAATGTGCATTAGCAGGAATCTAAAGTAATGGCTTATGTTTGCATCAAAGGATCCAAAATGTCGTCTTTGTTTTCGCTTCCCAGATCTCAACATTCGATGTGAGTACCTTTTAACTGCGCCTGTTAGTAAGCTTCAGTGCACTTTAACATGTGTACTTCCACATGTATGTGCAAAGAGATCCTAACATACAGTTTGATATACATTCTACAGCTGCCCATGTCGAGATCCTACTGATTTGTTCGGTGTGATTGCTTGTGTGTGTTGGACTGTCAACAGTCAAAATAAATGATAACATCCAAACCGACCGCGGCCTGTATCTTATAGAAAACACATGGGCCCAATCGAGGACTCCGGAAGTGGGCCAGATTTTTTTTTTTCCATACATGTGTTTTTCAGCTCCCTCGTCTTGTGTCTTATGCATAATGTGGTTTTTTTCTGTGTCCACATGTAATTTAATGCGTCTTCAGTGCATATATCCATGTGGCCCGCTCTCACACGCTCCTCCTCTGTCCTTCCACCCAGGCCACTTGAGTTTCCAGGACTGCTTTGTGACTTCAGGGGTGTGGAACGTAGCCGAGCTGGTTCGCGTGTCACAGAGTGAGTCACAGCATTAACCCCTCTCTGTCAGTCTACACAGCAAAAAGGACATTTATCAACATTGATTAGAATATATGGGATACAGGAGGTTTTCCATCTGGAAGTCTATGAGACTGGGTTTATCTTAAAAGTTATTATAATGCATCCTGAGAGGGCCATGAAGTTAAATGCCATGCTATTGAACAGTTTGTGAAACAGTTCAGCTCAAATGTTAACTCGAAGGTAACTTCAACAACAACAACAAAAAAAGACAGTGGTCATTATAATAAGTACTCATTGGACCGTGGATGTAAAATTAAGCAAAATCCATTCAGTGTAAAGTGAGATTTATCACAGGATCATTTTGAATAGCTTTTGACAATGAGGCTTTCTATGAATTCTGTTTGATAAGAATAAAAATTAGATAATGTGTCATGTACAGAGTTAATAAGCAGGAGTTGCTAAGAACATTAGCTTTGACGTAAAAGTGAAGAACATCAAAATAAAACGTGTTGAGTCTTATGTTTTGGGTTTGTGTGTGTGCTTTCCTCAGCCCCAGTTGCTACAGCAACCGGCCCTAACTTCTCCTTGGCTGACCTGGACAGCCCCGGCTACTACAACATCAACCAGGTGACCCTGGGACGGCGCTCCATCACCTCCACCCCTTCTACCAGGTACACTCACATCATGCACACGTAAAAAGACAGATGCTACCCTTTGTTCTTCTCCCGTGTACTAATACTCTTCATTTCGTTATTCTTTAACCTCTTTACACTGCTGTATTCTTGATGCTTAGCTTTCTCTGCTTTTTGATTGTGGTCTTTCTTTCCACTTTCTCCCCCCCCCCCTTTTCTCCTTCTCCATGACTTATCCTGCTCATTCCTCCTCATTTTCCCACCAATCTGTTTGTCATTCTGTCTTTGTTTGTGTCTTTTGTTTTTTTGTTTTTTTTCTTCCTCTTGCTCCCTCTACCGTCCTCTCTTGCTCGACTTACGCTGCAGGACTGAAATGGAGCTTTATGCAAGTCTCCCACGGAGGTAGTTACACTCATTACAGAATATCTCCCTTGATACTAATGTAACACAGAACCCCGCATTATACTCGCACAAAAGCCACACACGCATGCTGTCACTCCGATGCGCAACACAAGCACACATGTATTTAAACCTTTTGGATCAGCAGTGAAAGGCTTTACGTTCACAAGCCTTTTATTTGATTGGTCACAGATGTTTGAGTCTATAAGAATCTGCAAACACACACAAAAAGCGTTCCAGCATCACTGTGCTTACTTTCTTGCTCTCAGTTTCTAGCTGCTCGAGGTCAGTTTGCAAACAGCATGTTGAACAAATTCTGGCTTCATCTGTCTCACTAAGTTGTCTTGCCTTGTCTCCTCTGGCTAAAACATAATGTGAAAACAAAACGTTGAAAGGAAACGCTGACATTTTGAGCAACTCCTGATTTCATGCAGACACATGCCTGATTGAAATAATGGCTCTCTTTTTTTTTTGTCCTCAAATGTCCCAAATATAATATGTCTGCATTCATTAAACCAAAAAAAAAAAAAGACTCACTGTTTCACTGTAAAACATTGGCTTTTGTGCAAAGTGAAAAATAATAGAAAAGAGACCAACCCTGTCTGTTTCTTCCTCTCAGCTCCAACAAGCGCAAGTCTATTGACGACAGTGAGATGGAGAGCCCGGTGGACGATGTCTTCTACTCAGGCCGCTCCCCGGCGGCTGGCAGCAGCTCTCAGTCCAGCGGTTGGCCTAATGATGTGGATGCAGGTAGTCCCACTAAATCCTCCCCATCACATTCCCCTGAAGCTGGGCAGAGGTCCAAGTCAATTCAGGCACAAAATGTTGGCTGATTTTAAGATGATGATTTCAACAAATAATGATTTGATGTAAGCAAAAAAAAAAAAACTCCTCAGGGGGGTTTTTTTCTCAAGAGAGAAAAAGGCACTAAATTCTGAAGTCCCTGAAAACTGACTTTCTCACTTTAACATTGATGGACTGGATTGACACATTGGAAATAATTTAATCAGTTAATGTGTATTGCTAATAAAATCCACAACCAGCACAGTTTTTTTTAATTGCAAAAACTTTATCAAAAAAAGAAAAGACATTTACAGCCTAGAACTAAACTAGTTTAAGTTCTATAGCTCAGATTTGTTTCTATACATAACGTGTTGGTTGTATTGAGGTTCAGAGTAATGCATGGTTAGGCATAGTTAAGGGAACGGCTGATTTGACCAAAGCTAATGGAAAAAGATGTTTTCAGGGCTTTTTGATACAAATATTCTGACTGACTTGAAATGGACCAGAAGCCACAGCTCAGCACTCTCATCACTCTCTCCATCACTTGACCCCCTCATCATACCAACTCTCCTTCACACCTTCTTCCTTCTCGCCCGCACACAACCTCAAACTGTTTCCTCCATCGAGCAGTGTCATTGTGATAAGTCCAGGTTTTACCATCTTTTTTTTTCTCGATGATTCTAAGGCCCAGTTTGCTAAAAAAAAAAAACATTTTTTTTTTTAATTCTTAAAATTTGCAAAAATAAAATTGAAATCCCTTTTGAACATTTAGATATTTTTTTTTCTTCGTTAAGCTTTTTTATTTAAGCTTCTTTCACAACCCCATTACAAAAAAAAAATCAATCCAAACTAATTAAAGGTTAAACTTGATCATTTAAAATATTCTTCACAAATTTCCAGGAAAAAAATGCCCCAGAAAGAATGTACCATTTTCTGTAAATGTTATTGTTTTTTATTATTATGTTGATAAACATTCTTTTTAAAAAATCTATGCTAGGAATCGCTTTACTGTCCAGTTTCCTAACATGTATGTGAATGCTACACCTCTACATGCATATAGTTGTGACGTGGAGGATGAAGTCATATTGGTGCATACATTTAAACTCCTGTAAAATAAAAACTTACATGCTCATTTGGTGAAAGTATGTAAACAAAAACAAAAAAAAGAAGTTGGTTTAACTTCACTGAACTTTTAATCAGAGGACGAGATGAGTCCAGAGAACCCTTTATTCTTGTTTGTTGTCTGAGTTTTAGAGAAGAGTAGCAGAGATGAGTCAACTTGCTCCTACACAGCTGTCATAAACACATCTGCGTGTGTGCGTGCGTGCGTGTGTGGGAAATCGCCACATCCTATTGATATTTCACATATAAGTGTGTAAGAAGCAGCTTGTGTTGTAAACCTTCATATATCCTTCACATCCTCTCTGTAAAGACAGTGCTACATTTAGCAGCTGGTTAGCTTAACTCTTAAAGTAATGACACGAAAAGCTGATATAGATTTCTTTTTTTTGCATTAAAACCCAACATAATGCTGTTTTTGTAATTTGAATTTATAGATTCAACGACTAATAAAGTGTACAATCCCAGATAAAGATTATGAGAGGAAGACCGTGTTACTTACAGACAGATCTGTAAGCTTGTGTCAGGCGAACCAACTTTAGGCTGTAGCTTCATATTTAGCTTTTGTTTCTCAGAAAGTTAGTTAAATTAGATGACAAAGATTCTGAACTATTTCTTTCACATTATCAGCAGGACGCATTCTGTGTTGACTTCTTAAGAACAACAGCAGAGCAGCATCGGTAACCAGATTTAGAGTTTTATACCAACGCTGACCCTTTGGCTTGCAGCACTTTATACCGTCATACGACGGGGTCTGGTCAAATGTGGACCGTGTGTCTCTATGGATTAGTTTTTTGATTTTGAACTTAAATCATGTTTACTTTATCATGTATGACTGTCACTCTCACTCACATGCTGCTATTTTAACACTGCCAGCAAACATGATGTTCCTATTTTATGAAAACGTGCTGCACTCTATGACATTCAATCACCTTGTCCATTATTTAACAACCCTTCTTCCCAAATTCATTATTTCCACCTCTCCCTCTGTCTGTCTCTTTATCTGTGCCTTTTATTCTCAACCTCCCCTCTTCCATTGTTAACGCTTCCCTTCTCCCCTGTTTGGCCTTTCAGTGCAGCACCATTTGGCCAGTGTGCAGGAGAGGAAGATTAAGCATGAGAACGATGGAGTGCAGTTTCCTTACCATGGTTAGAACAACATTAAACATTCTACTGTGTACATGTATAAATGCTCTTCTTCAGCTCACACTACCCTGAACGTGTATACATCTCTTTCTTGTCTTGTTTTCAAGTGTGTTTGCACTTCCTATGAGCTGTGTATTGTCTCCTGCATTTTCCATCCATCCTTTCCTCTGCTCTTCTTGTCTCCTCTATTTCATCCCTCTCTTGTGTCTTGTTCTCTGGTTATGCTGCCGCTGGGTGGGTTGTTTTTTTTGTGTGTTTTTACCAGATGTCTGCTGTTGTCCATTGTGGGTTTACCAAAGCCTTTTGGTAGCCTTATAGCTCCACAACATCCACCGTCTGTCTGCCTCAAAGATGCTGTTGTAAATCTGTGAAAGAAATCTGACATCTAGGAGGATGAAAACATCCCTAATGCATTTAAAAAAAAAAAAAAAAAGCATGTCTGGATTACTTTTATACCGGCATACACAGTCTGATAAACAATCCACTCGAAAATGTGTAATTATGTGCATAATCATATCCGAAAACCACATTGTAGTAACATACCACATGCATACAAACAGTGTTTCCGAGGCAGTGTGATTTTGTCAACAGCATTCAGCTAAGTGCTCTGGGTGTTGTAATTTTGTTGTCAAGCCCTGAGAGAGAGAGGCAGCGATGAAAGACTGAGAATTAGGAGTGTGTGTGTGCGGTGTGTGTGCGTGCTTGCGCGCGTGCGTGCGTGCGTGTGTGTGTGTGTGTGAATGAGGGTTTCTTCAGTAGCTGTGTTACCCAGTTGTTTCGACAGAACTGTTGAGTGGCGTCCCACCTGCTGCAGGCCTGACTCAACCGTGTCTGAAAAGACAGTGCAGGAAAAACAACATACGACCCAAACAAACAGGACTAAAGGCACTCAGGTGTGTCATCAATGCACGAGGCACCTTCTGTCTCCAAGACATGCTTACTCACCAACACACACATTTACAAATGCCATGCAGAGACGCACACACACACACACACACACACACAACAAGATTTAATCTCTTTCTCTGATTTACATTCACACACACATAAACACACAGGCACTCCCCAATCTGGAGAGGAGCAGCGTTCCGGTCCAGATGGCGCCTCCATGTGTCTACAGCAAAGGGAGCTACTGGGTTACAGCAGACATCTGTTCTGGTGGTGGTGGTGGTGGTGTTGGAAGTGAGAGATGAGGAGGGATGGAGGATGGGAGGTGGTGGTGGGGGGGAGGGATGGGTAAGGGGGGGGGGGCTCCTCTTCCCTTCGCTTGTGCCTGTTCTGGAGGTGATCTTCCACCTGAATGAAAAGCTCAGAGGCATAGCAGGTGATCATGTAATTCATCATTAAGTCTGCTGTATCCCGCTCTGCTCTGCTCTGCTCTGCACCGTTCTCTCAGTCCGCCTGCTTGCTCCTGCTGCTCACTGGGAAAAAAAACCCCAAAACAAGCATTGGGTTACAAATGTAGTGGTGAGATTGACAGAGAATTCCTGCACAATAGCAGGTGATACGGCTAAAAATAAAAACCAACAGTGACGTGCCATGTGGTCGTTTGTTTGCTGCAGCACACCTGGTTGTTTATGAGTGCTGTCTATACGCAGGGCGGTCAGTTTACGAGGGAAACAACTCTGTTAATGAACATTGTATTCTGTTGACCCGAAGGATGAGTGTGTGGGCTTTTTCTCTCTTTGGTATGTATGCGTGGGGAGAGGGAGAGTGTGTGTGTGTGTGTGGGGGGAGCGGGGCTGAATGCACATGCTACTGGACCAGTTTTATGATAGTGAGTTTGTGCGGTGGCCAGCTTGTTAGCGTGGCAAGACTAGAGGGTCATGGGAGCAATTGGCCGTCAGTTTGCTTGTGCGATGTGCCAGGAGCAGGACACAGAAATAATGTAGAACAAATAACTGAGTGTGTACACACACACACACACACGCACGCACACACACACACACACACACTCTCACACACACACACACACACACACACACAGATTAAGGGAGAGATCAGAGTAACTTCTGTTAGCTTTATCAGACAAAGCTTTCATTGGACATCTGGGTCTCATTTGCTGCTCCTCACTGAGAAGCCACGTAGCACCAGATATTTCAGCAAGATACTGACTAATTATGGAATATCACAGAGACTAAAAAACAATATGTATAATTCAAGGCTGTTTACGCATAATAAGCTGGTTTTAATTGAAAGTGTACGGTAATGGCATGCAGTAATCCCTATACATACCACAGGGGAGCTGGAGCCAAACAAGCTTTATTACAGGGATGCATCCAATCGACAACAACATGTTGAGTCAAGGTTTGTCTGTGTAAGAGGAAGAAACATACCCAAATGCCAAATTACAAATGTTCAGTTTACATTTCACTCTTCTTTATTTAAATACAATAATGCTGGAGAAAAATGGTTAACGCACTGCGTTAAGCAAATTATCTCAGTAATTTGAATAACTTATTGTGTTTTCTACTTATATTACAGCTTTCAGTCATTATAACAACACATTACATCTTACACTGGCTGTGCTTCACACAGTGTCCAAGAGTTTTATGGAACTTTTCTGAAGTCTCTTTGTTTCATTCAGTTTCATTCTTCACATTTCAGAGGCAAATAATGTGCATATATATGTGTGTGTATGTGTGTATGTATATAGTTCTTGTATAGTTCTTTTGCAGGCACAGTATCTTTACACCATTCAAGGAAAAAAGGACTAAAAGGTCCTTTCCTTTGTCCACTAGGTATCACGAGACAACAGTCAGCAATCATTATTACGTTTTAAAACACACAGTAATTAAACATAAATCAATCAACACACAGCTTACTGCCTCACACCAATCGCTCTTTGACATTGACATTAACATTGAAATATTTACATGCATGACTTTTGAGGGGAAATCGTGAACTTTGGCTAACTGCCACAGTCGTGAATTTTTGTGAAAGTAAAGATTGGAGAAAGTAAAAATCAACAATGGCTAAGTCTGTCTTTCAACATCAGTAAGTTATAAAGAGGTTTGTATGCAAACAGCAGGTGTACTTCCTGTGCCATGAATGTAACAGGTTGTGATGGTAAAGAGTAACACAAAGTGCAAAACGGATCACGAGCCCACACTCCTTAATGTTCCGCTGATTCTAGCAACGAGTATCACTTTTATCTTCTTGAATCATTTCTTCATTTGTATTATATTTTATCTTCAGCTATTCTACTACATGTTTGTGGCTTTTTGAGCCATGATATCAAAAGTCAAAAGTCTAGTTCTAGTTCTCTTAAGAAGCCTTGGAAGTTTTAAACAAATAATGAATCTTTTCTTTTCTTTTTTAAACATATTTGAACTTAAAAAAAAGAAAGAAAGAAAAAAAAAGACACTTATAGTAAAGGTCTCTTAAATAAAGTGTTGAAAAGATCCGTCTTCACCTCTTAGTCTAGTTTGAGTGAAGGCCGGTCCCTGTGTGGTTGTGAGAAATCAGACTTTTTCCGTTTGTGTGCCGTCTCATATTTCCTAATTATACCAGTAAATGAGGTTTCTACCACGCTGCTCATTGCACACAGAGCCAGTGCCCACCTTTTTCTATACTTATCAGTGCCCACACAAGCACAGCTGCGCACATGCTGCCTCTGAGTAGAATGGGTAAATAGTGATAAAACATTTCCCAACGTAGTATTTAAAAACAAGCTTTTCAAAAAATCTGTGCTCTTGGACTTTATACGTTAGCTCATAAAATCTATTTCAACATTTCTTGGGGCACTGTTGAAATAAACCCACGTCTTTATTTGAGTGTGTTTGTTTTATACGTGTGAAAATGGTGTCGTTTGGGAGTTTATTGGGCTTTTGGTTGCCATGCTTGTTCATCAATGTATTCTTACGACGCAATCTGAGGGAAACAAAACACACAAGTCCTGTGTATTCCAGAGAGATGTATCGAGGTCTGCGTGCACACTGATGGACTTTTCAATACTTTTACTTTGCCATTATTCTCTGTTTTATGGATTTTTTTTTTCTTCCTAAGATTTACTCAAGCACGTGTCCAACATTGCGGTTCGCTGTAGAGGTCGAATACACCATTTGGCGCTGCTCCTCAAACCCTGAAGTCTAAATTGTGCCTTTTGGATTACCATATATCAAAATACAATCCCTCAGCACCCACCACATAAGGTCTGGATCACAGAAGAGTGCCTCTTTTATCTGTGGCTCTCACACTTTTGGCCATGTCTCTGGTCCACTGGTGAGCCTGGCCTGTACTTAGTGTGCCTGTTTTTACCAAACTGAGGGCTTTTTTTTTCATGCAGCCCTTGGCCGCAACCAACATTAATAACAGAGGGGGGACACTTTAATATGTTTGCCTATATGTGCCGGCCACATCGTCACCACTCCTCTCCTGCTTAAATCCGTCCATCTTTTTGCTGATCTCCCTTCAAGCATCCGCTGGCAGTTTTGCCTGGTGCTCACCACCCAGCCTGAAAACCTTGTACGTGTGTGGGGTAGTGTCCAACAAGCCCTTCTGTATGAAATCTATTGCATCTTGAGAGAGTCAAACACCTGACTGTATGACTGTAAGATAAGCAGAAGGGCACGACCTCAGAGCTTCCGTTGATGTGTTTTGACTGCAGCTGTATGTAGTTGTGAAATTCATGCTGGTCTTGACCGGAGAGTAAGAACGTCCCAGTCAAGAGGCCATCCAGGCTCCAAGTCATAGTGGAGTGCAGTGCAGTGATTAGTCAGGAGTTGTTTCTGTGTATGTTGATCGATGTGGTTTGAGGTTCTCAGATCTCCTTAAAGTTAACTGTATAAACAGTTTGCCCAGAAAGCGGCACTTTGCTGTGTTGTTCATTTACACTCCAGTGGCGACCATAGTTGGACCGCCGTTGCATTTCCCAGCTCTCCTCTCTCCTGACACTACCCCGCCCCCACTCCCCCCCCAGCCTCACAACCTCCCCACCCTTCGCCCTTCTCCCGTCACCCCCCTTATGCTCTGATCTCCTGCTGCTTCAAAATATGACCTCACACCAAACCTTGCCCTAAACCCCCCCCCCCCCCCTGCTAAATCTGAAGGACATGGTACAGCCCGCTGACTGTACAGACTTTTTCACAGACAAGTTGTGAGGACCCATCTGTATGTTAAGACGATCAACAAATCAATGAATGAATCAATCGATCAGTCCATTGATTTCAGTCAATCATAATCATTCGATTCTTGCAATCAGCATTTAAAAACGATAAGTTCATTTCTATATGAATCTTTTTTGAGTAGGGTCAAAGTAAGAAAAGCAGCCATGTTTGATTAAAACCTCGTCTCTGTTCTGCCATTTTGTTGATCCCCTTTTTGCCAGGACTCTCATCGCCTAGTTCTCTTAAGAAGCCGGGGAAATTCGATTTCAGCGCCCTGTCCTCCCAGACGAGGTCCCCCCGCATGGCGTTCACCCACCACCCACTGCCAATGCTGGCGGGAGTGAGACCAGGTGAGACCAACCCAGCTCCCAATCCCTCCCCCCCTCCTTGATCGCCCCCACCTCTTCCTCCCTCCAACCCTCACCATCTCCTCCTTCCAACCTCTTCAGGGCCCCGCCCCCTCCTCGTGGGAGCGTTGTCTTTGGGAGATGAGAGTGGCTGGGATTTCACATGAGGCAGGCACCTCTGCCTGTTTTGAACTTGCAGGGTGCAGGTCAGGCTGGTGGCCGAGCTTGTTGGTAGCCTGGGTGCGGTGACTTTTCAGGGTCTGTCTGGTGGATGGCTGGTGCTTTTACAACTTTTGATATCACACTGTAAATCACTTCTTCATCTTCTTCAAGTACAAGGACCAGGCCTGGGGTTGCTGCTACCTATTCCGTCACATTTCTTCTTTCAGTTTTAAGAAAACATGCTTATTTTTGCAATTCCATGTCATGTAAATAATATTTTTTTATCTACTAGTTATATTTAGTCAGAGACTCGTGGCTCAGCTGTTTTAAATTTCTTAAACTGGAAAATGTTTGCAGAGATTTGGTACCATCTGACAGTCTTGTGGACAGAAACTGTTCAGAAGTAACCTGCTTAACGAGCCTTCAGCAGGTAGAACACTCAGGCCGAGCATTTTTCCATCTCACCGTTCTCCATCCTCTGTCTCCACAATCTCACTGATTTACAATTTAAGATCTCCAAATGGACCTCTATTGGTGTCTTTCGTCATACTGGCTGGCTGATCCTCCACCAGGCTGAAACAAAGAAGCTCATGAAGGCAGCAGATAACCATAAATCGTCTGTCTCTTAAATCCGTCACTGTGGTACAGATCGAAGAGGTCTCCCTTTTTTAAATAGTGCAAGTCAGTACATTTGCTCAGACCAGGAGCTCACTTGAGATCATTATCCATGTGATTTAGTTCTGAAGCTCAGCTACATGAAAGGACTTTTAAGCCACAGAGCAGATGTGAAGCAATGAGGTTGACCACCGTGTCATTAAACCCTCCTGTGTAGTTGTTGACAGATCGTATGTTTTTTTGAGATATAGCCACAGAAAACCCAAACTCCACACACACACACACACACACACACACACACACACACACACACGCTCACTCTAAAATGAGTGCATGTATACTGTATCCCAGAATTGTAGATGAATAAAGTTGTGATTTGTTTCATTTTTACACAGTATTTTACGAGACACAACCCAAGGCTCTTCTAATGTTTTTTTTTAACCACTTCATAAGAAATGTTGTAGTTTTTTTTGGCCGACAACCTTCCGAGGGATGAAGTGGTTAGAGAAGCAGGATTGGTTTGCAGAGTGGGGGGGGGGGGGGAGAGACGGGGGACGTTCCTAAAACCAAATTCAGGAGGTCTTACCATCACAACGCTGACATGCGAAGAAATTCGGGTTTGAGGAACACGCGGACTCAAGGCTGACAGCCACCCACGTAACACAATGTGATTAGTCAGAACTATCCCTTCACACCGAGTCAACACTTTACTCCTAAACTCTGTGTGCCAGCTCCTAACTGCTAGTTTAAAACGTTGGACTGCAAATTAATTGTGAACAAACTCAGTGAAATGTATACATAGAAACTTTTTCTATTCAGCCAAGTGTCTGCATCACTAAAATGAACATACTAAGTGCAAAGTAATAGATTCCAAACATTACAAATGAACACATTTGGGGGCTTGTGTGGTGTTCATGAAAGGGTACTTGAGTTCATCTAACAGGGCTTTAGGGGTAAAAACAGACAAAAAAAATGTTGGGAACCACTGCTCTATAGGGAGAGGGGAGGGGCGTAGGGATTCCCCTGATCCTGCACATCCCCGGCCCACCCCTAACACCCCCATAGTGTTTGGCCTCCACCCATTATTTAATGGGATTAGAAGCGGGCTAATGGAAGCAGGGAAACGGCTCTACTGGGGAGCAGGCAGCCTGGCGGGGGAGCAAGGTGTTGCCGGGTTTAGAGGCATAGGGCTGTCTGTCTGGGGGGTAGTGCAGCGCAGTTTGGCACTCTCCTGAAGATCACTCGCACACACAATGTATGTAAGATGCAGCACCACAGAGTGTTGGCAGGCCAACATGGGCAGCTGGGGGGCCCCTGGATGAGATGAGATGGGGTGGGTGTCAGACTGGCACAGCGAAGAGGAGAACAGGCCCCTAATACAATCAAGGAGATTTAGTAATGGATATAGGTCTGACAGAGAGGGCTTTGTGTTTGCCGTTAGGGTTCAACCAACTGCTCCCGTCGTATACCTCACGTATATTGAGCTCGGTTTGGAGCAGAAGAGGGAATGCCTTGCCGATAAGCTCATTAGCAGCTGAATGCTGATATAGTTTGCATCCCAATCCATGATGGGCACTAACGCGCGTGCACGCACGCATACACACACACACACACACACACACACACACACACACACACACACACACACCATCAGATATGACTCCCCAAAGCACATAATAAAAAAAAAGCATGAGCTCAGAGTGTGAACATACTGATGAGTTCTGTCGGAGAAACTAAATGAATCACATCAGAAAAGGCTTTACTGTCCATCAATGCCAAAATACATTTGCGCCAATGGTTCACACCCTCCAAACAGCACACAGACATTCAGTCATTAAGACGGACTCATTTAAGACAGTGCTCAATGAGCTCACCATGTTCTTGTCTTGTCACAAGGTTTTTCTGTCTGTTGTTGTCTGTTTACTTGTGTGTTCAAGTCTGAATGTTGTAAACTTTGTTATATCGTCTCTGTGTTTGTGCACAAGTGAATTTAATGCGTATGTAATTCTCTTCCATAAAGCTGTGGAGATTTACTGGAGTGATGACAACACATTATGAGCGATGCTCAAAATCAGTCTTTCTCTGGAGTACAACTTGTCTTTGACGTACTGTGTTTTGAAACCTGAGGGGTTCCAGTTGAAATGTGTTTCTCTTGCAATCATTTGTTTGTCACTCTTTGCATCTCACCCCACTGTGTTGGAACTAAATGGTTTGTGTGTTCCTCTCGCTTTTCTTCCCTGCATCTGTCTCCACTTGACTTTCTCTACAAATATCTCTGTTGGCAGGGAGTCCCCGTGCTTCAGCTTCGGCCCTGCACTTCCCGTCTCCTTCCATCATCCAGCAGTCTAGCCCCTACTTCACCCACCCAACCATCCGCTACCACCACCACCCTGGACAGGATCCCCTGAAGGAATTTGTGCAGTTTGTCTGTGCTGATGGCTCAGGGCAGTCCGCTGGACAGGTAAGGCCTACTGCCAGATAGGAAAACACCATTAGCATCATGGATTTATAATGTGTCACTCTGTGCAACTAGTTTTTTTATTAGTATTAAAGGACTAAACACTTTATGAAAGAAAATATATGAATCTGAAATGCTTAGCTTTTTACCACTGAATGAACAAACAACAGAAATATATTTGTGTAAAGATGAATGGAAAAAAGAAGGCCACAATTTTCCAATTTTACCAACTTAAAAAACAGTTTTACAAATACACTTCCCATCCTTTTTTTTTTCTTTTCTTTTCTTTTCTTTTCTTTTCTTTTCAAATAGCTGCTCCCCAAAAAAAGAAAGGTATCCATATGTAAACAGGTCTTGATATGACTAATAAAATAGTTTGAAAATATAATAAAGATATCTGAATTTTGAAGAAGAAAAAAAAAATTAGTTGGACAGACATTTAGCTAAAATGGCTTATAAATGCATGTGTACTTATTTAATATCTCAGAAAACACAACAGCAACAATGGCTTATTAATATCTGGAATGTCATGAGGTTTAGCGGACAGTGCAGTCCAGACGTTTATCTTGTGGTGTTGTATGTCTACTCACAGATTAGTGAAATACACAGAAATACACCCGACAGCAAAACACACAAAGTGGAACCACTGAATGTTTGTTTATCCAGTTGGTGTACGAATCTTTGTATTGTCTTGTCAAGGTCGTTTTTACTGTTTGCTGTTTCATACCCTGACTATCCCACTCCTTTCCTTTTTTTTAAAATTGATTTATGTAACTGTTTTTGCTCCACCCAACCCCTCAGAAGTTAAAACCATCAGCACAGCACTGAATCAGTCAAGCATACCAGTCATGTGTCATCGTGTTTCTGTTCTCATTGTTAGCTGTTCTGATTTTAGTTGGAGTTTGGTTGTTTGGTGCTGGTATCGTTGGTGTTGGTGGTGTTGTGCTTGTGTAGACGAGTATTTTCCCATGGTTTTGATTTCTCGCCATCTTCAGGACAAACCTAGTCAATAATTTGCTCACTCCCCTTGCGTTACATCTCCTCCACCCACCAAGGACCACCCTATGGAACCTTTTCACCTCAAACTCCAGCTCCCACTCCTATCAAACCCTGTGGTGATTATTATTTTTCACACATCCATTAAAGATCCAGTCCACATACATCATTCCTTTGGTTGTTGTTTCCCACTACCTCTCCTTCCTTCCACTATTTGCCACCCCCCTCCCCCCCCCCTCCTTCCGTCATGGAAATTCCTTTGGACCTTGCCTCCCAAGATGCGTCCTCTTTCATTCGGTGTCTGCGGATTGTCGCCCTCCTGACCCTGTTTGTGTTGTCTGCAGCCAAACGGGAGCGGCCAGAGCAAAATGCCAGGCTCCTTCTTGCTGCCTCCACCTCCCCCAGTGGCCCGCCCAGTGCCCCTCCCTATGCCCGACTCTAAACCCAACAGCACGCCCCCTGACGGCGGACTCTCCTCGCCCGCATCTCCGTGTAAGTGACCCCGTGGAGACCGAAAAATAAATATGAAATTCCCAAACCTCACCAGTGAAAAGACCCCAGCCATTGATCTTCCTCCACCTTGGTGCAGTCATTGCTCCTTTGTATTCAACATCTCACCCCCTTTAACCCTTGGATTGCTGTGGGCGGGGGGCAGCACAGGCTTTACTCTGAAGCTCAGCAGATTCACAGCCGAAAGAGGTCAAGTGGGTTGTGTGTCTTCATAATGGTTTTCTGTGGTGTCCCTCAGGATTCTGTATCAGGCCCTATCAGATTGACAGCTGCTTTCCGTTGATCACATTCTGAGTTGACTAGTGTGAAGTAGTTTGACTCTGTACTCTAAAATCCTTTATGCCCATGCATATTGAACCTGATTTGAGACTTTTTGTTACATTTTTTTAATGTTTTGAAACCGTTATTTTCTTCCAAATACCGATTAAAAACTAGGCAAATTAAGTTTTTCTTGAAACAATCTCAAAACAGTAAACGTATCATGATTATAGTATGTTTACACCAGTGGAGGTTAACCCTCTATAGGTGTGATGTGATCGTGATCTGTATTATTATATGGCCAAAGTCCGGTTGAACCTCTATTTTAGCCAAATAGCTCATTTTGTGATCATATTTGCCAGATATTTATGACTGTTAAAGAAATGAAGTCAATGTCTCCACCTCACTTGTTTCCAACTATCTGGAGGGAAACACTGATGAGTTTGTTTTTTTTATGACTTTTTAATTTTGAATTGCTGAAAGTCTGCTGGATTTGACATTGGATTCTTTGCTGGCAAAGCATTCAAATCAGTTATTTACTGACGCTCTGAAAAGTAGTTGCTACTGGCAACCATACTACATCAAAGGCGTTTTTTGTTTTTGTTTTTTTGTAGCCGTGAAGAACTTGTGGTGAACCAAAGAGATTCATGGGGGCTGTATGGTACTGAAACTGTGCGTTGAAGGGCCTGCCCGGCACTGAACTGGTATCAGATTAACTTTAGCAGAAGTGGGACGATGATTCCAAAAAACAAGACTGATGCACATTTTGGTTGTGTTGATTTTAGATCCTCAGTGGTATTTTTGGTTTGTTTGTGAGAAAAGAAAGACTTTGAAGCATAACGAGGTGAAGTCAGTCCTTCTCTCACAACACATTAGTCTTATTTCTCTTTGGCAGGAGGGGCACTGGATGGAGCACTTTGATTTTATTGTCTGTAGCTTTCCTTCAAATGTAGTGTTTGCGTTCTACCCCAGTCAGCGTCTCAAAGTCTTTTTTATGTCTTTTGTTTGTGATTCCAAGGTTAGAAACACATGGATGTTTACTGTTTATGTCCATACACGTAAATTTTCCGGATACACTTCCTTTCTGTCCCTCTCCTTTGTGTCCTTCCTCCCTTTTCCTGCACACAAACAACCTCAAAATGCACGAGGCCTGCTCACTGCACCCTGAGTGAAACTGACATGCTGGAGTCCATAGGGTACCTTAAAACTGCCCTTAATTTGTCACTGACTTTGATGCCAGTGGGCTTTAAAAGTCCCTGACTGATCCTCAGTGTCAGGATCTAAGTGTGCTCAATCATTTCCAAATGAGTTTACAAACAGGATTGAATCACTCAGGGAGCCCCACATTTGCATTTCAGATTCTGAGAGGCTTCTCTGTGGAGTTCGGATGACCTCATTGAGATAAAGCAACATTTTCTGAAGCATTTATTTCTCATTTTCATTCAAAACAGCTATTCAAATTGTATCCTGCGTCAACAGGTAAAAGGAAATGCTGAGCTTCTTTTTTTTCTGGTTCAGTACCTTTATGTGTGTATGATAAAAGTCCAGTCCACTTAGCATAGCATAGCATACACACTGCAAGCAGAGGGAAACAGATAAGCTTGTTTTGTAAATAAAAGACAACAAGGCTCTCTGACAATAAACAAGTGTTTTTTTCTAGGCTGTACAAACGTACTTAAATGAAAAAGAAAGACATGACAAAGGAGACAAGAGTGTTGGAGCGTCAGAGGATCTATAATGTGTGACTGTTGAAACGCTTTCAACGTATTTCACCTGAAAACGTAGAAACGCTGAAATGTATAGAAGAGTCGATGTAAGTTAAAGAGAACTGCTGTGCGAGGAGGATACAAACTGCAGCTAACAGCAGCTCAGCAAAGAGCCAGCTTTTGAAACTCTGGCTCCATTCTGTGAAACACGACACTGAACATGAACTGGATTGGAGGCATCTCGGTTTGTGGTGCGAATCAATTCAGCAACACAAACGTCGAGAGCGCAGAAATAAAAATGTTTCAAGTAGTTGTTCAATTTGTACACAAAGCAAGTTTACGAAGTTTTAATGGTGGGTATTAAACAGACTTTGTTTACCATGTGTGATGCTATAGAATCAAATTACTTCCCATTATAATGAAGGTAACTTCAAGGACTCCTGGGACTGGTTTTATTTTTATTTTGAAAGGAGTCCAGCTGGCTATTTCCCAATAAAAATCAGTCTTTTTGGTAAGCAAAGCTAACAGCCCCCTTGCAGTAGCTTTTAATTAACCAAATATATCTATAAGAATGGTATTATTTGATATGTCTTTGGAAGGTAAGACAGTGAATGGTCGCGTTTCATTGAATGAAACAATTGCTTTCAATTTTCTACAGGATGCTGAAGAGCCAGCCGTCTTTGTGTGTACTGACATCTTTTGTCTTTCTTCTCTTTCTCCAGCATACTCCACGCCAGGCGCAACAGCTCCCAACAGGTTTGTCGGCATCGGATCACGGGACAACAACTTTCTGAACATCCCGCAGCAGACACAGGTAGGGAGTCTTTGGATACGATGTCCTGATAGTTTGTCTTGGTGTAAGGAGAGAGAAGTTTTCTGTTTTAAATGTGATTACATGTCAAACTCAGGAAACTTATTAACAGCATGGACATGTGCCAACATATTTCTTATTCCCTTACTCCCCGAAACCTGCTGCTGGGTTTCCTCTGCTCTCTCACCACCCCTCAGCACACAGTCAATGTGTGCAGTTGTACATCTGTATTTTACAGTGCCTGTGTGGTTTACCATATGCACTCAACTGTTTATTTGACTCATATGGGGCCTACCATTCAGGCAGCAGGCATTCTCCCAACTATTTTTTTTTTTTCTTTTTTTTTACTCCATCTCCTCACAAGCTCTCCTTTTCCGTCTCTTGCCTCAATATCTTTTCTCTCTAACGGCTTCTCTTCTTAAAGCTTTCCATCTCAACTCTCACTCGTTTTCTTTGTCTTTGTACTTTCTCTCTTCTTAACCGTCGCTGCTCCTTCCCATCAACCCCTCTGCGCTGTTTGTATTGCCTCCTCCATTACCACAGCACTTTTCTCATTAGTGTCCAACCACACCCACCTGGAGCCAGCCCCAACTCTGCTCCCAAACATATGGAAACCATCTGAAAACTCCTTGGCTGATCCCCTCCCTTGTTTCTGTGCCCTCTGTTCTCTTACTTTTCCTTTTCCATCTCTGCCCTTCTGCTCATTTTACACCCCTCGTTCCTCTCTCTCACTTCTGAAGTCACTCTTATTGCTATGCCCACCGTCAGCTGTTAATGTCCGGCTTCTTTTTAACATTATTTTTTTATTTTTTTTAAAAAAATCAGATTTCTTTTTCATTCCGTTTTTTCCGTCACACATGTCTATCTATCAAAAAAAAACAAAAACTTGAATTTCCCTCGGGATCAATAAAGTATCTATCTATCTATCTATCTATCTATCTATCTATCTATCTATCTATCTATCTATCTATCTATCTATCTATCTATCTATCTATCTATCTATCTATCTATCTATCTATCTATCTTCGTACCCAACTTTAAACACAATCTACGAATAATTTTAAGAATACCCAAATATGCAAGCATTTCTTCTGGCTCTCTGTTATATTTAAAGTCTGGCTTCATTGGTTCGCTTCTACTCAGCCACAGAGGCGTTATAGTGCCTGATTTTAGACTGGAAGGACATGCCATCAGTGTTACTGTCCCCCGAAAGGTTTTTGATGTTGTTGAGGTGAAGATGCTGTCCAAACATCAAAAACACATCGTCAACAAAAATGCATCTGTATTAACCTGAAGTCAGAAAAGCTATAATGAGGGTGTTCGTTTAATAAGTAATAAGTATCATAAGTATCTCAGTGGCAATGTCCCAGTGTTGTTTTAAAAAAGGGTAACGGATGATAAAAACCAAACTGTGCATTTGTTCGTAAGAACACACATTTAATGTTTTCTTTATGTCAAAGTCACTCTCAAGTTGACTTATGAATATGACCTTCCCCAAACAGCTGGTCCAAATGTCATGAAGACACTCTGATCACATTTTGAAAAAATCAAAGTGAGACATTGTGTCTGAGATGTGGGTTTACTTTTAAAGTAAACGCAGCATTCATAGTTTGCATGTGTCTGTCAGATTATGACACAATAAGATTAATGATCAGCTCTGCAATGATAGATCACCAGACAAAGAGGCTGTCAGAAATACGAACTTGTTCACTTCAGGACACGCTGCAAACAGTGAGCGCTGTGCGCCCTCTAGTGGCAAATGTTAGAAACTGCAACCAAAGGGGAGAGGGGGGGGGGGGGGAAACAAGATACCAAGTGGGCAGGAGAAGAAGGGAGATGGAGGGAAAGGAGCGACAGAGAATCAGCTCTTATAGAAGTCACAGCTCAGCCGTCTCGTTACCCCCAGCAACCAGACATGATGTCATAGCCAGTTGATCTTGAATTTGAGAAGAGGTTGCTTGAGGGGGGAACAGGAAAGAAAAGAGGGTGGTCCTGTCTGCTGCCAAGGATTTAGTGGGAGTGTTCACGGTAGATAGATGGATTGTGTGTGTGTGTGTGTGTGTGTGTGTGTGTGTGTGTGTGTGTTAGAGCACACAGAGAAAAGAAGAAAAAGAGAGAAGTAGAGTAACTAATAAGGCAGAAGTCACAATGCCCAAGGCCTGCTGGGACAGTGCCCAGGGGAGTAGGGTAGCTGAGAAGAGCAGGAGGCAGAAGGGGGTATTCATGCGACCTGTTAGAGTCAAACCAAACAAAAGCCTCTTCCCTGGAGGCTCAAAGTAGTTTCCAAGGCTTGACATGCAGAATGTTGGCGCACAAGTCCACAGTGCCAGATCCTGCAGGCCAAGCAGGGCAGCCAACAACAGCGACAGTGACCCATTTCTGCTCCCTGCTCCCCGCTGAGCCAGAGAATCCAACCTAAAGATTGCGCAAGTGACAAGAAGCACCAGACGAGTACCCCCCTCCTGCTGCTCGGCCATTCTGAGCCCTTCACTGCTCGGCCAATTTAAAGAAGTGCGGTAGTTAAATCCAGAAATGGACAGAATTGATGGTAATAGCTGGGCTGGTGGCCCAGACCACTTCCATCACTCACTGTATTTAAGAACTCTGTTGGCCAAAAGTCATTGTGGCGTATAGATGTATTTGTTTTGCCACTGTCATGGTGATAATATATTTCTTTTTGAGCTGCATCAAATGTTTGATCAGGTCTGAAATCTCACAGCAACGTTAAACGAAGAGTACTGTCGAGACCTTCCCTTTTCTTTTTTTGTAAAGTGTCTTAAGAGAACATTTGCAATGTTGCAATGTACAAATCAAGATTGGTTTATTGATACTTTCATGTGCAATTTTCAAGCTCCAAAGAGGATTGGAGGAGGAGAAAGATTCCTCTTTGTGTTTGTCATGTCAAACCAGGCAATGAAATGAACATTTTGGATTATTCACATGTATCATATGTAAAGTGGCCTGTATGTCTGACCCTTTGCATCTCTATTCCAAAGTTAGAATTCTATTCAAGCCTTCGAGCTGCTTGTGTTACCAGAACCAACATTACCAGCATTTTTAACCCCTTGACGCTGTTTGTCGCAAATTTGCATCAAACCGCTTCTGCTGCAAATGCAGCCAAAATAGCGTCCGTATTCCTCCACTGCCGGTTGGCGCACTTTCAATACATACCAAGGAAGCTTTTGCAAGCACTAGATTGTCATAGGACCAGTCGGAGACAGAACAACATCCGTTTGATGTGCTATGTATGTGCTATTTTTATGTTCTATCTATTTATGTGCTGTTTTCAAATAAATGTTCTCAACTTAGTTTAGCATCGAAATCTTGAAAGCAGAAACACATTTTTTTAATACTTAGTAGAAATTCAGGCGTCAAGGGTTTAAAAGGCCAAAAACAAATGATTAGTTCAATGAAAGACAATCAGCCAAATGGTTTTTCTCTTGTTTCGGCAACGCTGAGTTTAGCCTGTACTTGTACAGCATCGAGTGAAAGTCAAGTCGAGTTGTGCAGGACCATTGCAAACACATTGTACACTGTTTGTTTTTATTTTTCCCCTTCTTATGAATGTATATTTTACGTGTTCTACACTCACCTGTTCTCATTCTTTACCCCCTCTTTTCTTCTTTTTCAGTCTTGGTTCCTCTGACAAGACCTGTGTACAAACCAGCAACTAGAATTCTTTCTTTACAATCCGAAATAGAAAACAGAGAAACAGCCCGGGGATAATAAGTGTCCTCAAACAAACCCACTGACCGGCCCTGACAGAACGTTTCACCTGATACAAAATATAACCAAGCAACGCAGGAAATTCCAGCAGCATTATGCTTATAGAAGAACTCTGGACTCATTTACCCAGAGGGAGGACCCGTTTGGAGCAAAAGGAGGATAGATGGAAAGATGAATGGATGGACAAGAGGATGCCAGGATAAAGAAGGAACGAGGGGACAAATGGCAGCGAGCAGGCATTTCTCCTGAAACCAGCACAGCACAGCAGGAACTTCAAGAAGTGAAAGTGGTCAACCTCTCCTACTTTGAGACGACATGTTGTGTAAACCAATGGCTGACAAAATCAACTGTCCGACCAAAAACAAACAAACAGATTAAACGTTTCCGCTCCAAAGCTTCACCGATAATGAATCCACAGCCTGAGCAAAGCAAAGGCACAATTTGGTTTCCAATGACAGCTGCAGTCCACCCTCCTGTGATGTTTGTCATCACCAAAACAAAATCGAATTAACCATTTTTTATGTCCCTCTGAATGACTCCATAAAGTCCCCTTACCCTACTACTAACTACAGAGAGACCATGCCAAAAGTTGTGTTGTTAAAAGGTTGCACTAAACGCTGAATCAATTAACACTAATCGAAATGATGTGCACTATTTACCTACAAGGCATGGGAGGTAAACCACACTTGTCTATTGAGGGTTTAAACACAGAGGTACAAGAAGCCTTTGCGTGTACTTGATCCCCATACTTCAGTTTGACAAATCATTGGCCTCCACTTATTCACACACACACACAAACACACACACACACACACACACACACACCCCTCGCAGGACACACACAAAGAAAGATCATGCAATCTGTGCCATGACCACATCATGTACAGCGTGTTCAAGCGGTAACGCTCACAGTTACCTTGTCAGACCTTCTAGATTGTAGTAGTCATAGGTGGTGGTGTTGTGTCATTTTTACATGGAAACAGTAAGCCCAGTGAACTCTTGCTACCTATTTAATTAGATATCCCAACATCACACAAACGTACACACTGAAAACAACAGTGTGAGTACATCATTACTGACAGTTTTCACGACTATAGACAGCAGCTACCAGTTTCCCCCTTTTCCCTCGTGTAATTAAGCTGAATGATTTTGTTATCTCTTGTGTATTCTCTTATTTGAATTTATTCCTTTTTGGATTTGTACTATTTTGTAATTGTTTTGTATTTGAATGACAGCACCTTAAAGAGAAACACAGCAGGAGTTGGGAAGTTGAAGCGACGTAAACAGGGTGGTTGGCTGACCTTTGTCCAGTAGTACATGCAAAAATCTTTTGGTAAAAATAAGTCACTTGGGGAAATCTGTTCTTTTCGTCGTTGAGAGCTAGATGAGGAGATTTGTACCAATCCTGTGTCTGCATGTTAAGTGGGAAGTTACCACCAGGTCGGCTCAGTTTAGCATAGGGACAGCTAGCCTGAATCCGTGCAGAGGTAATGAAATCAGCAAACTAGCACTTCTAAAGCTAATGCGCTCACCATGAAACTTCTGCTTAAAACTTGCCTTTTTTTTTAAGTGTGGAAGGAACCTGGGGTTTTCCCAGGGCTGCACATGGTCTGGACACAACCTTAGACGTGCTGGTTGACAGATTTTGTTGATCTGCTTCCCACCCTTTTCCGAATATTCTTGCTAGGCTGAGCAAACTGGCTGCCTGGGATAGCTTTGTATTTAGCGCACATCCATGAGAGAGATATAAATGTTCTCGTTCTCAGTGATTTAAAGATAACATGTATTTCCTAGAGTGTCAAATGGGTTGATTTATTTGTTGCCAGTGCCAGACAATGAAGGGTTTGACAATCACAGAAAGCGTATTTTCTGAGCACTTACCTGACAACGAAGCTAGCCAAATCTGATCTACCGCCGCAATTTGACTGGTGGTGAGGAGTTATGAGTGAAAGAGAGTTAGAATTGAGGACAGGAGGTTGCTGAAGATACGACCCAGCGTTAACGAGAGAGTAGCTCTTCTTTCTGTCTCCTTAAAGTTTACCCTGTTGTTTACACTCCCAGACGGGCCGCTGCTCCAAGAGCAGAGAGAAGCCACACTGTGGAGCAAAATGAAATATGTGACATATCTGGCTGTTTTTTTCTTTTTTTTTTTTAAAGGAAGAGAGGGCCTCGAAGGCTAGCAGTAGGAGGATCACCCATGTGCCCTGTTTCGTCTTTGTGCACAGGATTGAGTAAAGATCAGTTGCTATAGTAAACCCCCCCCCCCCCCCCAAACACACATTCACACACACCAGCACTCCCCTCTCATGAGTCAATGAGCCCTTAATGAACAAAACTGCACTAAAACAATCATGCCAGCCAACCTTGTGAGTTTCTTTTACGTAAAAGTAGACTGACCACCACGTAGTGTTTTTAAATCAGTGGAGGTGTCGTCGCATTGGAAACGCGTTTCTAGGAGAGCACAGATCGCCACTTATTAAAACACAGACTTTTGAAAACATGTCCCCTGTGCCCAAAATCAAAGGGAAGTCTTAAAAATAGACAATCTGAGGAGGCCTTTAAGCTTGTAATCATTTTTAAATCACTCACCTGTACGTCTTCTGACTGATTCAGTTATCTCCTGTCAAAATTTAGAACCACTCACCCAACCTCACAAAATAACTGGACTGCCCGGCCACGTTCTTCACTGCAGGGAAACACAACATAGTTGGCCAACCGACTGGCGACCATCTCATCAGCTTTGTAGAGAGAAACTAGCTCTACTAGGAAAGACGTTAACGATGGCTAAGGTGATTTCTTTTCTTATCTATGGAAGTGCCTACGTATTCCCATTATGCAATTTGTCAAACATGAATTCAGGTTCTTTTTTCTCACATATAAGCTATAGTGAATGGTGAAAAATTTATGTCAGGAGAGGAAAAAGTGGTGACAGCTCACTAGATAATCGCAAGCATCTTTATATATAATACACATATATATTTATAGATATATACTTTTTTTTGCAAGATAAGCTCTGTGGCAGTCTAGTTATTTTTTGAAGCATGGCGTACACCGCACAGCCATAGGATGCATCTCCAAAAACAGCAGATTAGAGCTCAAGTACCAGCCTCTGAACCCACACTTGCATTAAATGACAAAAAAAAAGAAAAAATCAACATCAAACAAAACAATAAAAACAAACAGTGATTCAAATGTAGTTTGAGGTTTTTAAACACAGTTTAGGTTTTGTTGTTTTCTTTTTGTTTCGATGGGAAGTATTGTTCTTGAAACTAAATGATGTATGTTGATTGAGCCATGTGCAATGCCTTGGTAGAGGAATTGTGTTTGTTTGTTAGCAATTGTTGGAGGGTGTCATAAGAAAAAGAGGGAAAACCCTCTTTTTGTTAGTTTTTTTTTTGTTTCAAGTCCACACGCTCTGGGACTCTAAATGCGAGCATGGCGAGTAAAAATAATCCCAGTCTTTGTAAGTAAGTTTGGGAAAATTGTTTTTTGTTTTTTTTTTTGCTTTTTTCCTTTTGTGACTTTTTTTAAGAAAGAAAAAAATCTTCATTTCTAATTATTTTGTTTTCAGAATGTGGGAGGGCTGAAGGAACAATTTTGTAACTCAAAAATATATATCGTTATGAAAAACTGGTGCTTTCATAAAGAATAAAGTACATTCAATCTCTATTATACATAAATAATAATAAACAAAACTAAGTGTTATCATAAAATGCAAATTTTAGGAAACATGCATTATTCTATTTCTCTTTTTGTATTTAGCGAGGGGGGAGGGGTTCATTGTTTGAAAAGGTTGTAGTGACAAAAGGCATTTTTCCCCACCCAACCTTTACACCATAGCAGAAGAACAGTCGTCAAAAATCTGGTAGCTTGCGTTTTTTCTTAATCCAGACTGTATCATCTTGTATCCAACACAAATGGCCCTGATGTGGGATTAAGACAAGATCTTCCCCAGTTTGGGAGATGCACAAGTAAGGATACGTGTTTCATAGAAAACCAAACAGACTGATTGAAATGTCTGTCGTGAGATTCGGTTTCAGTGCAAGTCGGCAAGAGGAAATAAGTGGCCTCTTTCTGCTCAGCTGGTCTGCTGTCATCATTTCAAGTGAACCCAACTCCCCCACCCCTGAATTCCCACCTCCCACTGTAAATGACTATAAATATTTGTTTGGTGATGTAGTGTTATAGACTCAGAGCATCTTAAAGGTTGTCCCTAAAAAGTGCCTTTTGTTCACAGATTCCATCTTGTAATCCTGAGTGCCCATCTCAAAAGAAAAAAAGTCCCCTCCTTCATACTTCTATATCTTTCTCTTCCTCTTCTCTGAGCTTTTTAAAGCAGTATAAATAGTACTAAAGGAAATTGGTGTGATTTAGTTCCTCTTTTTATTGTTGAATAATTCAGAAAAGCATAAAAAAAAAATGATATTTTCTGTCTCGCTTATCTTCCTCTGTATCTTGTCTTCTGTCTATCTTGGACACTGGAGTAGTCAGTAGCCGCGTAACCCTCCCCCCCTCCTTTCTCCCTCTCTCTTTAACGGCGGGGTTTAAAAAAAAAACAAAAAAAAGGAAAAAAAAAAAGAATATGCTAAGATTTTTTTGTCTGAGCAGAATGCAGTTAGCTCACATGTTATTCTTGTCTGTACGCTTCACATTGTATTACCATACCCATCTTCTTCAGCTTCTCCATTCAGCAGCTAATGTAAGTGAACAAGTTGCACCACAGGGCTCTGGGCTGTGCTGAGGACAGGGGGCCAGCTCACTCAGAAAGGAGTTTTGTCCTGGGAGCGGACAGAAAAATCTGATGGGGGGAGAATTGCACTCACAAGAATTAGGGATTAGGACTCTGGCGAGGGGAGATGACCAGTCGGACTGCTAGAGTAGGCAGGTTCATATGTAATCCTTTTTTTTATCTATTTATTTTTTATAATTGAATTTGGATTTGCTTTTTAATTCTTTGTTTTTATTTTGGTCATTGTTACTGCGTATCTTATGCAGCAAAGAAATGCTGCATTGAGACAGTCAATTATGCACCTTTCTAGTGGTTGAATGAGACCTGCTATAAAAAAAAAAACTGAAAATGACTCAAGCACCTTATTAGCGGACTGGTTCCCCACTGAGGACTGAAAGGCTCAGATTCAGCAAAAACATAAAGAGATCTCACACATTAATTCAGCGTAATTTAAATAAACACTTTTTGAAAAAGACACATTGACTAAAGTGATGTGCTTCTACAAGATGCTCCAAACACTTAAAATTCTTCCAGCAAAACCAACAACTATAGATTTTGGACCTGAAAAACCCAAATGAAAAACTTGTACAATTTGAGTTTCTTCCAGCCAGCAGCAGTATTATCGATCAAACCTTGACAAGTGAAAGCGGCACAGATTAGAAACCATATCAGAGGCGAACGGGTTGCAGGGAGCAGAGTGTGTGTGTGTCTGTGTGCGCGGTCCTGCACCATTCAAAGAGCCCGGTCCTGTGGCGAAACCGTCCGCCTTTTATTTTCTCCTTTCGTTTCTTTTGAACATGTTTGGTAGGAAGCTGGGCCGTGTATAGTGACATGAAGACCGAGCCCCCTGGCCAGCTTATCCCCTCGCCTCAGTCCTCTTACTCCTCCTGCCATGAGTTCTCTTCCTCCTCCTTCTCCTCCTTCTCCTCCTCTTCTTCCTCCCTCGACAAACCCCCCTCCCCCCTCCCCAGAGCCCATGGTGAAATGCATGTGTTAATTACAGTTTCTTTTCCATAATAATAATAAAAAACAGTTTGAAAAGAGCAACCCCTTTACTTGTTTGAATAAAAGGATGTTCTTGACTGTATCATGCCTCTTTACTGTCTCATTACAGCAGTGGACAGGCAGCTGTCAATCACACAGGTTTGTGGTCAAGGTTGGGACGGGTAATGTCCTTCATAATAACATCACATTGTGAAAGTTTCCAAAGTAGAACACGCACACAAGTTAGACCTCATTCTGCATAAAAGGCCCTCATTAGATATACTTTGAATTTACATGTCATTGCTGCAGCTGGTTGAACAGACTAGTACAGTGTTTCTTTTTCTTTTCTTTCTTTAGATTTATTTTTGGGAGACAGGACAGTGGATAGAGTTGGAAATGAGGGAGAGGGAGGGGGTTTACAGGACAGGAGCAACAGGTTGGATTTAAAATCTGGACTGTCTGCTTGGAGGACTACAGCCTCTATACATGGGTTGCATACACTAACCACTACACTACCAACGCCCCAATGCAGTGTTTCTATACCTGGACAGGTTGCTGAGACGAGAAAAATATGTTTTTCTTTGCCTGGATGTTTTCTTCATGTGATGCAATATGATGCTTTTTGCATCACATGAAGAAAACTTCCAGGCAAAGAAAAGCACATTTTTCCCGTCTCAGGGCAAAATGAGGGCTGGATTCACGACCATTCAACACTACTACCATGTTTCTAATGATACACAGCTTCATGTACATGGGTGAAGTATCCCTTTAAGTTAAGATTGACCAAAAGTTTGGCCACTGAGACATTCACATGACTGGACAGTGGACAGACACACGCAACAATACTTCAACTTATAACATGAGTTTAATGTTACCATTGTTTTGCTAAATAGACACTATTTTTAGTAAACACTCCAACTTTCTTATTTACTGTAAATTCTGTCCCATTTTTTGAGTCTGATAAGCTTTTAAATTTACGCTAACGTTAGCTAACTGTCATTAACAAAGGCCGAATGAAATCACTCAAACAATGCTTTGTAACTTTGTTAACATAACTGTACTAGGCCCATATGGCATTTAGTGGGATTCCTCTTGCCTAGCTGTTATCTAACATTTACATGTATGACACCAATCACCTGTTCTGTCATGACACATAGCCTCTACTATTGCTCGATCGGTGTATTTTCCATCGCCTAAAGATGTGCTGTCTATCATATGTGAAGTTGATTCACTGAACACAACACTACACATTGTACCTAGCCCGTTCTTCCCAATAAGCACATTCTGAATTGGCACAGCAATAGTTCTTAAAATTGAGGGAACTTGTAGAAAGAAAAAGGATAGGAGCAACAAGAGCATTATAAGACATATAACCTACTTCTTATAATGCTCTATTCTAAATGTTGAATAAATTCAGGACTAAATGAAACCATCTTCCTGAGTCTTAATACTTTTCAGCATCAAATAAGTTTGTGGTACTTTTTCCATTTGTCAGCTAACCAGCGTATCGCCACAAGATTACAACGGAGTTACCACTTTTGGGTTTGTTTGGCTCCAACAATTACATTCGTTATGGGGTAAGTATTTGTTCATTTCTAAATAAAGAATGTTCTTCACACCCAGTGGCGACTGGTCATTAGTGCAGGTGGGGCACAGCCCCACCTATTAGCGTCAGAAAGAACTGTGCAAACAAATGAAGTTATCATTATTTGTTACATATTATGTCATAATGTATTAGCTATGATAAGCATGTTAGTAGTTTGCATCCGATTGTTTCTATTTTATTTCATTTTTAACTAAAAATAAAGTTGCGGTTTGTGTCCGCAGTCTAACTATGCGGGCCGGAGGGCCCGGCTCGGACCAGCTCCTCCAGCACAGTGTATTTGGTTTTACACTGGGGGGAAAGTGCTAATACGCATGCGCAATGTTTGTCTATGTAATGTAAATCAGATTAAAAATATGACAAGTGGGGCTCACAGCTCGTAGCCACATTGAAACGTCATGCGTTTTTTTATTTTTATTTGATTGGCTGATGATTCAGAAGGGACCGGATGATTGGCTGTCTGTCCGTGACTGTATCGATCGAATGCATCGCATTAGTCCGCAAGCGGGAGGATTTCAAAACTAGCGAAGTTATTAAGATAAATAAAGTGGATTTCTTATTGGAGCACAGTTTTGAAACCCTGAATTAGCAGGAGAAGTTGGAGGTAAAGTTCAATGGAGCATTCCAACCGATGGATATTGTCGACATCACCCAAAATGCTGGTAAAACAAATTGCGGATTTAATGTGGTTTGGTTCTCAAAGTAAAGTGGCTAACAGTTAGCACCGAGAAGAAGGCTCTTCTGTTTTCCGTGTTTGCTATTCGGCAAGGATGGAGTTTAAAGACTTGAAATATCTTTCTGAAAGGATCTCAAATCATGAGAGCAGCGGGAGTCACCTGGACTGGTGTGTTGAAACTCGGATTCCTTGGAACAGTCAATGTGGCCGCTCAAATTGACAGCGCTTACAGGCGATCCATTGAGCAGCATAACGACAGGTGGAGAACAGGTATGTGCTCAGTCGGATAATCACATGTATTAAACTTTGTGGAAAATGCAAAACTGCATTGCGGGGCCATGTGTGTTGTTTGTGTATGTAAGATTTGACAAGGCACTCTGCATAGTATTTTTTTAAACCATAAATGACCCCTTGACATGTGTAAAATTAAAAAAAGGGCATCAGTCCAGAGAATAATGTCAATTTCCTTGTTTATCTTATCATAAAGAGGTTGTGCCCCACCAATTTTTTACACACCGAAAAATTGGTGTTACTGTTCACACCTAATGACAGTAGAAAAAATATCTCAGCCCTTACCAGGCACATCTCATTGTCCCTACCTTTCAACTGCTCTGCTCAGTTAAACTGTTTTGAACTTATCACTTTAACCTCACTCGAAAAGAATTTTTTTAAATGAAATGTGCCACCTGCCCCAGTGATATAGTACTTGCCAAGCTCCTCAGAGATGTTTTTGATGTTACTTTATCCTCTCCATTGTAACAGCTCTATGTCAACTGTTGCTCTTCCTCCCTCATTTAAACATGTAAGAGTACAGCCCTTCTTAAAAAAACAAATAAACCTGGACCTTTTACCATTTTCCAACTAAAGACCCATTTCAAAACTACCCTTGCTTTCCAAAGTGCTGGAAAAGGTTATTCTTAAGAAATTGCTACCTTGCCTTCATCGTAATAGTATATTAGATACATTTCAATCAGGTTTCAGAGCAGCCCATAGCACCAAATCTGCACTTCTTAAAAACCACAACAACCATCTCCTTACAATGGACTCTGGAAACTGTACTTTTCTGATCTTACTGGACCTTATTGCAGCATTTGACAGTCCATCATTCAATTTCAGTTAATCACCTGCAACATTGGGTTGGTATTGGTTGCGCTGTCCTGACTTGGTTTACCTCAAAATAACCAACGCCACATCCGCCAAATCTGTTCTGACCTGTGGGATACCACAGGGTTCTATCCTAGGCCCCCTACTGTTTTCAGTATACGTGCTCCCATTGGGTCAAATCATCCAGAAGGACGACCTTTCGTACCACTTCTATGCAGATGACACCCAGCTTTATCTATCAGTCAAACTAAACGACCTTGCAGAACTTAAATAATGCCTTGAAGACATAAACAACTAGATGGTCTATAACTTCTTACAATTATATGAATTAAAAGTTAAAACCAATCCTTTCTTTCAGTGACTTACAGACAGTTATTCATGCATTCATTTCCTCTTGACTTGACTTATGCAATTCTTTATATACTGGGATAAACCAGTCGTCCCTGTTCCGTCTGCAGCTGGTCCTAAATGCTGCAGCAAGGTTGCTGACTTGATCCAAGAAGAGGAAGCATATTAGTCCTGTCTTGGCATCCCTTCACCTCCCGTCCGATTACAATTCAGAATCAGTTTCAAGATTGCTTTGTTTGTTTTTAAAGCCCAGAATGGCATGGCCCCACGATACATTACTGACCTCCTCAGGCTGTGCATCTCATCTAGGCCCCTAAGATCATCAGATATGGGCCTGCTGGCTGTCCCCTGCTAACGACGCAAGCTATAAGGGAATTGTGCTTTTTCAGTTGAAGCCCCTAGACCAGTGGTGTCCAAACTTTTTTTCGTGCGGGCCAAAATTGTCACGTTAGAATCGCTCACAGGCCACAGGGTTTGTTTTTTTTTAAATATTGGAAGGAACTTTTTGTATTTTGACCTCTTCAAAAAATAATGTAAATACACAATAACTAATTGCAGTGGGAAACTGTTGTGTTCTAATTTTTTGGAAAGAATAGTCAGGCTTTTATAGGTCTCCCTCGCTAACATGAAAAAGAAAAAAATAACGAAATATGCCATCTGATGAGGCCTGGGGCCAAAATCTTCTGATTCCTTGATTTGAAGTCAAGGGCCACAAAAAATCCACTCAAGGGCCACAAATGACCCCCGGGCCGCACTTTGGACACCCCTGCCCTAGACTGTGAAACAGCCTAAAAAATGAAAAAATAAATATTGCAATAAGTCCCATCTCAAGACATATTTTTATATTCTAGCATTTGAGTCTTCTGGTCCTGAATAGTTCTTTTTTAGGTTCCAGTTGTTGCTTTCATCATCACTTGTACTTATTTAAAATACTTTCTTTCATGTTTTTTGTGGATGTTGTGATCTTTGTAACATTTCTTTAATGCACTAACAGCACTTTGGTCAGCTGTTGCTGTTTCTAAATGTGCTTTATGAATAAATATAACTTGACTTGACTTGACATAAGCAGGACCTCATTTGATAGTTCAGGTCCCACCACTATAATCTACTGGGGGGACATGACACCAAACAATTCTCCCCGTTTCTGTGCAGAGTATGATGTGATATCATTCTCTCGACAGGAGAACTAACAAATCATCATTAGGAGATTGTCCACCTTTCATGTTCGAGGGTGCAAGTTTACGAGTTAACCACAGATTTACCCTTTAAGTGTTTGAGATTTGGTTGTTAAAGTATTTTTTTTCTGTACATCATGATGTCACAGTGAGGTCGATCAGTCACCTTTTGGGTCAAACCATTTTGTACACAAATGTTCAGTCCCACCACAGAGCACCTGTACTTAAAACATGTACTGTCCTCTAAAAGGGCCGTTAAGGGGGTCAGATAAAACGCTGCAGTGGAAACAAGTCCCTGGGCATTTCCTGCTTTCTAAGAATGGAACTAACAGATGGATAACATGTATCATGTTGTCAGGGCATATAAAGCTTCTTCTTTTTTTAAGATATGTTTACATGAGGTGAGCTGTGTTCTGAGCCTGAGCCTAATCCAGGATTAATTGTAATGATGTGAAAATGTAAAACTGATTGTTTGGATAAACCCCTTGATAATAATCACAAAATTTTGATTTACACGTCTTTTTTTCCACATCTTTCGATATTCTAAAGGAAGCATATATAATTTAAAGGGAATAGGACCAAGCACTGACCCTTGAGGCACTCCATGGCTAACTTTGGTGTTCATAGAGGACTCATCATGAACATGCACAAACTGAGATCTGTCTGACAAATAGGATCTAAACCAACTTAAGGTAGATCCTGTAACTCCAAGCAATTGTTCTAGTCTCTGTAACAGAATCTGATGGTCAATTGTGTCAAAAGCAGCACTAAGATCTAACAGGACGAGCACAGATAGAAGTCCCCTGTCTGGAGCTAACAGAAGATCATGTGTTACTCTAACTAGTCTCAGTGCTATGGTAAACTCTAAATCCAGACTGGATCTCCTCCAACAGGCTGTTGTTGTGGAGAAAATCACACAACTGATTAGCTACCACTTTCTCTAAAATCTTAGAGATAAGAGGAAGGTTAGATATAGGTCTATAGTTAGCTAGAGTTCCTGAATCAAGAGTAGGCTTTTTAAGGAGCGGTTTAATTACAGCTACTTTGAATGACTGGGGTACATAACCTGCCGCTAAAGATATATTGATCATATTTAGTATGGAGCTGCTAACTAGGGGAAAGACTTCCTTAAACAGCTTGGTTGGGATTGGCTCTAAAAGACAGGTTGACGGTTTAGACGCAGAAATAATCGAATTTAGTTCTGAGAGGTTAATCGGAGAAAAACAGTCGAAGTTAGTATCAGAATTTGGAACCGTTTCTGCTGTATCCAAAATATAGGAGGAATCTGCACTAAGTAAAGGTAGTAGTTTGCTAATTTTGTCTCTAATGTTTAGAATTTTATCATTAAAATAAGCTCATGAAATTGTTACTGCTGAGGGCTAAAGGAATAGATAGTTCAAATGAAAAATATAATCTATCAAACCTTATCAAATGACCACTGATGCACCATTGGGGCTTTGATTGTACGCACACAAATAAATCCATAAAAGAACAAAGAAAAACTTTGCTCCTCTCCAGCCGCTCTGTGTGTGTGGTAAAAAACCTTTGGCCCACCCAGGTGCATGCTGGTCCTCTACCTGCCTCTAACTTAAATAACCTTAGGTACCTAGCCCACAGTGTTACCCAAATATATTGTAAGTACAGAAAAAGTGTAATATAATTAAATAAACACCACCCAACCTACTTGTAAACTAAATCCCAAACCTAATTATAACAAAAATTAAATAGCTCCAACAGGTATCTAGGATTGTTTTGATTTTCTTCAATAAGAGATGAGTCATTGGCAGTGCGGGCCTGCCATAGAGCTTTCATATATCTATTAGGACTATCTTGCCAAATTGAACGAGATTCTATCGTTTTGGTGGAGCGCCACATTCCTCCAAATTTACGTAACTTTAGTTTTAGATTACGGGTTTCTAAGTTGTACCATGGAGCTGATCTCTGTCGTTTGATTGCCTTCTGTTTTAGGGGGGTGATTGAATCCAGAGTAACTCTCAGTGGATCCACCGCACTATCTACAAACTGATCCAGCTGAGAGGGACTAAAGTGATTATAGGAGTTTTCAACTGGGTTAGAGGATGGTGCTGAAACAAAAGCAGCTGAAATTGCTTCCTTAAATTTAGCTACAGCCCTATCAGACAAGCTTCTGGAGAGCACTTTTTATTAAGAGGAGTTAATGCTGTTAAGAACAAGTCAAAAGTTACTAGGAAATGGTCTGATAGAGAATTTTCCAGAAAAACCGACAAGTTATTAATTTCAATACCATAAACTAAAACAAGATCCAGGGTGTGGTTAAATCGATGAGTAGGTTTGTTTACACCCTGGGTTATTTTTACAGTCTATGGGTGAAGCCAACAGAGTCTAATAGTGACGTGAAAGCTGTGCTAAGACTGTCATTAACAATAGACACATGGATATTGAATTCACCTACAACAATTATTCTATCACTACTAAGAACTGCTTGATAGAAATCCTGCAAATTTTGAATATGGGCCAGGAGGGACAACTAGAACTGGCTGAAAAGTTCTAAAGACTGGATGTGTGTGTAACTTCAGTACTATGGTCCATGCCAGAGTTGAAAAGGCAATCCTCTGGTTCCTAAACTAGGTCCCGACAGACGTAGTCCCTTCCGCTCCAAAAAAGACTTCTTGTGTTGTAACATCTGCTGGATGTATGAATACTCATTCACTGTACTGAGGTCATAGTGTTTATGTGTCAAAACTTTTGTCCAGGTTGAAACTAGTAAATGAACTGTAAGTATGGAGAGGTATCACAAGTGGAAAAAAGAGCCCAGTAAATGACAGTTATACTTCATCTAACATTAGATTCAGATTCATGTGCAGGCTAATTGTTCAGCTCAACAATCCAAAGAGGTAATCATAAGCTAAATGGCATGCAGTAGCTACATTTGATAGTCAATCAGAAGTTTTGTTTAATTTCCCTGGATGGGTCTAAACCTCAAGATTAAAATTAAGTTACTGAGAGCAGGCACTCAACACAGATTTCTGGTTCAACTCCAGACTGTGATCATTTAGTGCACGTCATCCCTTGATCTCTCTCTTTCCACATTGTCTGTCTCTCCTCGGCTTTTATTATCAATTGAATACCAAAATGGCCATTAAATAGAATAAAGAAACTCAAATATCTAGCTGGATCAAGACTAAAAGTAATTCAATGCTTCTTATACATTTCATGCTGGGATTGTAATTTTAAATTGACCCACAAAACAGCCACTCATAATGCCTTGAGTGTTTAGTTTGTACATTCAGACCTCTTATAATACTTGATGTTGAAGGGCGGCTATGCTTAGTGGGTAGAGTTGTTTGTCTCTTAACCTCAAGGTTGGGGGTTCAATCCCCTTCCCCAATGTGTCCTTGGGCAAGACACTTAACCCCCAAGTGCTCCCACTACTGTGTTGGCATCGTACAAGTCTGTGAATGGGAGTAGTTACCTCTGATGGTCACTTTACATAGCAGCCTCTTCCATCAGTGTGAATGGGTCATGCACTTTGAGTAGTCAGAAGACTTGAAAAGAGCTATAATAATAAGTTAATGCTAATGAGAATGCTCCCAATAGAACGCAGTGGACAGTTTTAAATATTTGTTTCACAGAATGAGACTGAACACATCTTTTTCATTTTTGTTTATGGAGAACCTTTATCAGTCAAAACCAACAGTTGCAACACATCCCCACCTCACACACCACAACCAGGCCAGTAAATATATCAATAAGCCTTATTATACCGCATTATGAAGTGGACTATGGCCCATCAGGACATAGTGTGATGGTGACAGATTAGATTTGCTCCTTGCAGAAAAAAAACATTCACCCTTAAACTGTTGTGTAACAGTGCCTCAAAATGCATAATGCAGCTTTTATATACACCGTCTGCTTTTCCCTGGGTTTGTTTCTATTCAAATCAATGATACAAAAGACAGGTATGACAGTATGTTTGACCTGGTGAATGGGGGGTGGGGCACTTTTGTTCACAAATGGAAAAAAAGGGTTTATGACTGACCTTCAAAACCATTGCCACAACGTTTCTTGTAAAGATGTATATTCTTCAACAGTTAAAGTACTTCAAATGGTCTAATATGAAACTGTATTATTGATTGGCTTTTATTTGGGACCCTTAAGAAGAGGCCCCGTCCCTCCTTCCCTGGAACAGGACATTAAAAGAGCAGACAATGACGAGTCGAAGCGCTGCATCCCATTTCTTTAAACTTGTTTTAGCTGGTTAGTGCCTTTGTATTTTCGTCTCCAGCCTCTTAGGAGAGGTTTTGTGTCTTTGTAGCGTTACTGTATCTTTAAGATGCACCTTTGTCTTTCAAGCTGTTGTCTCTGGTGTCGCTTCTAACCAATAGCTTTAGCACGCTTCTCTTTACCTAGAAATGAAAAAATAAAGCTATACTGTTCAAAATATGAAAAACTGATGATGGATCCAGTTTTCTTTTTCTTTTTTGGTCGTGCCTTAAATGTCCCAAAGCTATCAAGCATAGCAACATTACTTTGAATTGAGGACTTTTTGTTTCTATATTTTTAATAGCAGATGGATGATCTGAAAAATAACGGTAAATCAAGTGTTACAGTTGTACAGTAGGTTTTGTACGGGTAGTGTTAATTCGCACTACAGGCTATTGGTATAGACAAAGCAGTATGGAAGTGCCCTTTAAGGCAGGAAATGCTTTCGCAGGAGCTCTGATTGGCTTTAATCTGTGCGGCCACCATAGAGGGACAGGTAAGTCTGGGACAAAGTCAATGAAATAATCTGATTTACTGTCAGTTTGGTTCCCATTTTTCCTCAAACAGACTTATCGGACCCAGGCAACATGATGTCAGACACATAAAGGGGCAGCATGGTCCAGTCTATTGGCCAATTTCATTCTTGGACATATGTACATGATTCTTACAGAGGTACATACAAGCAGTTACACACACTGAAAATGTTGTCGCAGTGCAGTGAGGATAATGTTCTTCCAACCATCCAGCTACAGCATTAACAAACTTAGAGAATGATTACTTTTTCAGCTTAATGCTTTTGCATCCATCTGCACAGGCACCCAGACATGTATTCGCACACGCAGACACAAGCACTCACAATCGTCACAAACCCCAACCCCCCCCCCCCCCCCCCCCACCTGCATCCCCTCCCTCATGTTCACAAAGCGCGTCTAAAATCAAAGTATAGATCTCCCAAAGACAAACCCCACACATTCCATTGGAATTCAAGTGGATTTTATCATTCTTCTGCAATCCCCCCCCCCCCCCCCCCTCCCCCTCGCAGATCTTCCTGCACACAACCCCCACTTTGTGTACTTTTAACTCACACCTCCTCCCATACCCAATCCCACCCTTACCCACCCACACCGTCCTGCTGGCTCTCCCCTCTCCTCCCCTCTCGCTGGGTAGAGCTGAGGTTGGTGGCTGTACAGTAATTTGGGGGTGCAGTCTTTATGCTGAGCTGAAGAGGGGAGGTGTAGGAGGGAAGAGCAGGAAGGCAGTGATCTCTTCCGCTCAGTCATCGTCCTGTCCCTGGTTGAGGAGAAAGTTTGCTGCCAAGTTCTCGTTCTTCTCGCAGGCAAAGTAGGCCTGGATCACCAGAGCCTCGGGAAAACCCAACGCTTTTAACTGTCCAGACAGAGAGACAAGGAGGACGATTACACAGAGGGAACAGAATCAGAACTTTTGACCTCTGGTTTCACTGCAGAAGAAACACATTCCCTGTGTTTTCTTCATTTGTCACTCACCCTTTCTATGGCCTCCTTCTCTTGAGGTGTAACTTGGATATAGTTGACAGGTGCGCCCTCCTCCCCTGCTGCTCCCATCTCTCCAACCTCTGGCGCATCACCCCCCTCTCCCACTGGCTCATTCAACATCTGGATGAATAGCTCCTGATGTTGACTGATTTGCTAAAGAAGACACAAACACACACAGAATTAAAATTGTAATTTGCACATGTACACAGCATGAAGTACATTGACAAGTAAACATAATGCTGCTGTTTAACCCATTAAAGGAGGGTCTATGTGTCCTTTCACATGAGCTCTCTGAATGTGGAATACAGACCCTCAAGGTCCCCAAATCAATCATTATTGATGGATATTATTTGAAGAAAATAGCAGGCATTATGGATCTATCGACATTTCCTGTATTTTCAGATATCATAAGATAAGCAGGGGAGAAAGACTGAGATTTTAAAAATAAATAGTATGAAAGCATAAACAGAAATAGGTCTTGGTGTGGGCTGTGTTACCTGTAGAAGCTGAGGATTCTCCCGGCCAAGCTGCTGGAGCAGAGCTGGGAGCAAAGCGGGGTTCTGCTGGATGGCCTGTCTCATGTCCAAAAACTGAGGCTGGGTTCGCAGGAATGCAAGTGGGTTCTCTCCTGCTGACAATCACCATTAAAAACAATAAGAGACTCAAAGAAGTCAATGATCTTCAAGTTATTTAGAAAACAGAGCCTGACGACAGCTAGACATCAAATCGTCTGAACAGAAATGAGATGGACGTTAAACTTGCAGGCTTGTACTGACGCTAGTTAGCACATGTCAATCTTTTGTTTCCCTCAAT
This sequence comes from Symphodus melops, assembly GCF_947650265.1. Classification (NCBI taxonomy): domain Eukaryota; kingdom Metazoa; phylum Chordata; class Actinopteri; order Labriformes; family Labridae; genus Symphodus; species Symphodus melops. The sequence continues at coordinate 11,172,305 of NC_136707.1, read as the reverse complement.
TAGACTTAAAAATCTCAATGTATTGCTATACCCACAATTTTCATAGCCTCTCTATCACACTGGAAGACTGCTCCACAAATCATCATCATAAATCACAACATGCCGTTATTTTTGTCGTGGTTCTTACTACTTTAAGTTTAGTTTTAGGTTAGTTTATTATTTCCCCCTTTACATTAAAAGGAGCAGCTTTAGCCTTTGCGGCTAACCTTACCAGGTGTTGTTTTCTAATTTAGGAAAGCGCTATATAAATCAAATGTATTATTATTAATCAACTACTCAACTTTTGATTGTCAATTGTTGTAGCTCTACTCCTAAATCACACAGACATATATACACACACAAACACGACGTCTGAGAGTTCTGTTTTGTCATATCTGAGTTTCTCACACTCTGTAGTATGTAACAACGTTATTATAGCACTGTAGAAAAACATTAAGTGACAAATGAGTCATAGGATGAGTCACAGCCGGCTGGTGAGGCTCCAGCAGTTATTAACCCTTTCTGTTCAGTTAATGAGTGCAGGCCCATCAGCAGTGACACACTGAAATGACTGGAGCAGTCGTCTCTATATTAAGCTTCTGACCAACATGTTCAGTGTAATGTATGCATGCTAGTCGAGGCTTTGAATCAACATCTTGGTCCTTTTCTGATTTGTATTGAAGCTGTAAGCCTCCTCATGAGCAGTTTGTTTTTAACAGTTTTCTGTATTATTTTCATACAGTGGATGAAACAGACACACAGGTGTTGACTTTTGCATGTATTTTTTTTGGACTCAAGTGAGTCGTGTGCCTCACCCTCTGCTAGAGATGGGGCTTCTGTGGGTCCAGATGTGGGAGCCTGTGCTGGGGGATTACTCTCCTGGACTGGGCTGCTGGGAATACCCTGGAAACACAATGACACAATCAATGAAATAAACTAGCATGCACGCTACCAAAGAGACGTGAAAACATCCGAACCGTAAAATGTTCATCGACTTCTGTAGGTAAAAGAACTCCATACACTCACCTTGAATCCCAAATCAGGGTGGTTGTTGTCGTTTAAATCTCACCTTAGTAAACCTGTAAGGTTCCTATTTCTGAGAAGCATTGGGATAACGCTACAGCAGGCTTATGCAAAAGCCCTTCATGAAGGTGCTAATGTTCAGCTTTTGGAGTATTTCCAGTCAGGGATCAGAGTCATTTTAACACTGCAGTTAGTCGTGCCCAACCATTCATCAACTATTTGGAATGATCCCATGAGGATTATGAAAATGTTATCAATAATATAATACATTTATTTATGGGGTTTGGACTGAAATATAGGAAATGCCTTGCAGTCCATTTACTTCCTTCAAAGTGTCCACAGCTAAGCTTTTGTTATCAGGAAAAATGATTTTCAAGCTTGGGTGTTTTTCTTTTGGTAGAGTGAGTGAGTGAGTGTGACTCACGGTAAGGAGGTACTCCACCGCTCTGTGGGGGTTGTTGAAACTGGCCCTTAGCGCAGCCACCACTCGCTCTCTTTCGTAGCCCATACACATGATCTCTGTCAGCATGACCTCATACTCGGCTCCCGTCACTGAAAATACAGCACACAGCCACATACACAGATGACGAGGGTACACCGACGCAGGTTGTATTTTTCAGTAGATACACCTTTGTGCTTGAAGCTCAACAAGGAACAACAGCAGGAACGTGAAATCTTTTGTTTTAATCCACCCTCCTGTGAGACATGTGGCATGTATAGTATGCTTTGTATTGAACTGTAGGAAAGCTGCTCGGTGTTAAATCACAACTTATTGATGGCCCTTCCAATTAAACAAAGAAAATAAAACATGAGCTTTAAAATAAGTCAGATCCCTCATCTTCTCTCTGAATACGTTTATAACCTACGAGTGGACAAAACTGGAATCCCAATTGATTTTTGTGATACCACAATAAAAGAATTTTTTTTAAAAAAGGCTTACTTTTTGTCAGAGGCTAAATAAAGGAACAGAATGTATGACAGTGCAGCATGTGCTCAGGCTGGTACAGATAGTATAATCTAAGTTTAACACAACAATGCACTGCTGTGGTACTTACTCGAAGAGGACACAACAAAGCCCGACTACTACACTTAGACTACTGTAGCTGCACGGGATCCAAAGAATTTTAAGCAGCAGTATAAAATTAAAGTCTGGAAGAAAGCCATCCACAACCTACCCAGCGCTGAAGAGGCATCCAAGCCCTGACTCCCACTGCTGAAATGATAAAACATAAAGATGGAGAGGGAAACCAATCAGACAAGCTCTGAATCATATCTGTGATACAAAGGTAGGAGACCGAGTAAACAGGAGACAATGTTGACAACTGGATTTAGATTTCCCCACATTCAGTGCAGTCTGATAAATGTTTAAATTTGTATTTTAAAAAAGATGTTTTTATAAGGAAATGGTGTTACAGTTTCTCTTAATACTTAACATGTACCGTAAATTCCGGACTATAAGCCGCTACTTTTTTCTCACACTTCGAGCACTGCGGCTTCTACTCCGGTGCGGCTAATGCATGGATTTTTTATGGGGGACAATGAGCTTCTGCCGCAAAAACATTTGACTTCGTCACGTCGGATCTTAATATCAGTCATTTTGCGCTTCATGCACGCACCCTCATCATGGAAAACACACGGAGAAATACATATGATGCAGCTTTCAAGTTAAAGGCGATCGACCTGGCTGTCAAAGAAGCTAACAGAGCTGCTGCACGTTAAGATGACACTGACAGCGACAACAGAGACTGAGGAAGTGAGTAATGAAGTCATTCTGAGGCAGTGAATGGATGGACTTTTTCTTGTGAAATATATTACGGTCATCTTTTTCATCAGCCGTGTTACAGACACCGTCGGCTAGGCTTCGTATTGTAACGGTTCATGTTGTAAAGTCAGTAGTTGATAATGTGTTCATAATTCCGATTATGTGGAGAGTCAGTGAATGCACCAGCGAGAACGTGTTGAGTGGCTGTATGAGAGAACGCTGGGGGAGAGAGTTGGATTGTTACGGCAAGTTATGTGTTGCTCTCTGCTGTAAACGGCGTGGTCACGGCCGACAGTGATCGGGTTATTAAAAGTTATTATTTGAACGCTCTCGTCGTCCTTTAACGTCCGTACGGACGCTACAGTATTTGCGGATGTTACCGGTAACCTACGTCTGTGTAAATAGCTCTTGTTATAGCGTGGACACCTGCGGCTTATAATCAAGTGCGGCTTATATATGTACAAATACATTTATTTACTTATTTTTAGCCGGTGCGGCTTATATCCAGGTGCGCTCAATAGTACGGAATTTACGGTATATTTTCTTATTCTGTACTTTGGGAAATACAGATAACAAGCACACTAAAGTTGTTTGTTACATTTTTTAAGGTTTTCTTTTCTTTTCAGCCTCAACAATAAAGCAGTTTCTGGGTTAAGAGTTCACTGTAACCGTCACTTTTCAGGCCCTCAGTTCCATTCTTTTTGTTCTGCCTTTGACAGAAGATATCTGCTTGCTTTCTTTCTCAATGGGTCAAACTGTTCAGGGGGAAGCTGATGCACACTTCAATCTGTAAATTACTGAATTTACTAACACGACCCATACGTTTACATACAAAGACTGCACTGAGATTCTTTTGTTGTCAAAACAAATTGAACCTTCTAAAAAAAACTAATGTACAGTGAAAACTTGACATGAGCTCAGCACAAACATTTACAACAAAAGGATTTTAGAAATATGAGATTTTTTATCAGCCAGCTAACAGAAAATAAAATATATCATAGGTAGGGAAGTTAAAAAATGTACCCTTTTGCAAAACGAAGAATGTACAAGTATTTCAAATTGAACACCTTTACTAACGTTAAAATCCATCTTGTCAAACAGACCATTCAGTGACAGCAGCTACATTAATTGAGTACTTCAGTTATAATTATTTAAGAAAGAAAATCACTAATTATATCAGCTCCTGGTAGGTAAAAAACAAACCTCTCACAGGTCAACTAAGATTGACTAGAAAAGTTCTTTTTAAAACCCAATCAATACGTCTGCAATGAGGAGAATTTCCACCAGTACTACTTTTCAGTCTACTCGTCGTCTGTCTACCTGGCTGGTTGTTGTTCTGTGGCTGCGGCACTTGGCTCCTCTTTGGCCTCCTCGGGGGGAATGGGGACAGCTGCTGGAGTAGGGACTGGGACTGAAGCTGAGGTTGTGGCTGGGACAGCTGTTGACGTGGAGCCAGAGTCCTGTACGGGGGCCTTGGGGGCTTCTGAGACTGGCAGTGAGGCAGCAGCTGCTGCTGGCTTAGCCTTTTGTCAGTTTGAAAAAAAATGTGCTGTTAGACGAGTTACTTAATAGAAAAAAACAACATAATTCATCAACTGTTTAAAAATCATTTAGCTAAGAAATGCAGCACACAATAGAATGCAGTTTGTAAACACTGATAGGAGACGAACAGATCTCACCTTTGACACCATCACTACAACAAAACTTTTCTCGTCAATTTTGTATTCCTTAATAGGTGTATCATCTTGCAGGATTTTCCCAGCATATATAAGCTTCTGCCCCGATACAGGAAAGTTGTCTTTTCCTCTTTCTGCTTCTATCTCCTCTTTTAAGGCTTTCACCTGATAAAAAAAAAAGACATGAATCGATGTAAGATCTCCAAGACACAAGTCACAGATCCTTCATATAATAATAACCAAAATGTATTTTTACACCCCGAACCCATACTTTTATGAATGCAAGACAGTGTTAATACAAAGCAATTAAGTAATTATAGTTGGTCCATAAATGTATAACAGTTATTAGCAGAGTAAGTTTATAACACTGCATCCAATCCCCCCAAAAGCAAAGAATATTATCCAATAATGTACTTAAAGTTGGCCTCACCAGCTGACTGTTCAAAGGTGACCATGCTAACAAACTTAGCCAGCTTCTTACTTACCAGGCTAATGGTAATTGGCAGAGTCATAAGCATTAGCAATAGAAGTAGCGGTAGCGACTACAGCATTTTGGTGCAGTTTGTGTGTATCCAAAAAGTAATAGCCTTACAGATTGAATCATGGAATATAACTGGATACAACAAGCTACAGTGACCCTCATACAAACATGTAAAAGCTTCATAATGACTTTGATAACGAGGCTGTTCAGCTAGCCAACTGGCTAACGTTTGCTAGTCATGTTTTGCGTTGTTTAGCTCCAGTCCCATGTAGTTTGCTTTACTGGTATCGCTTTCTATTAGTAGGATACGATTGGCAGAAACTACTTGAATAGTTTATAAGCATCAGAAATATCAAACACAACTGCTGGGTCTTAATGTAAAGTAAAAGGCATATGCCCCACCGCTAGTACTATTAGCTAAATTTAGCAAGTTAGCTAATAGCCACTCACCGTTTTTTCGGGATCTATGTCAATCTGAAAAGTCTGCTGCTGCAGAGTTTTAAGCGTGATGTGCATGGTAGCGGCGGCTCACGTGGAGTCAGGTCTGCTTCAAATGGAGAAATATTCGCTCGCTAGAGCAGTTAATTAGTTTGAAAAGTTGACGTTTCTGTGAAGATAACAACTAGCCGAGAAATGTGTGTATCCATGAGCACTCAGCAAATCGCCATCTTTGGTGACAAGTTGGATGTGCAGCGAGAGAAAGCTCCGCTGGAAGCTGCGAGATCTCGTTTGTGAACGACGCGACTACAGGGAGCAATGTTACAGGTTTGTTCTTCTATGTTTTACGTCAGTCAACCTATTTTACATATAAATACATCTAGGTTTTTATAAATAAAAAAACCCTGTTGGCTATATCAAACTGGGTTATATTTACCATTGCAATCCGACTGGTGATGAATTTATTTATAGTCTATTAAACTAGTCGTTGCCAGAAGTACACCTCATCATTTATTAGATCGACAAGAGTAGAGTCTTAAATTAAATAAGTCTATGAACTGTTAGAAAAGCAATGTAATACCAGTACATTGCATTTGAACACTAAACACTAATATCATGAAGTTGATAATTAGCCCAGTAGTACACAATTTAAATCAACTATTTGATGAAGGAAATGTTGCCATGATGGTCAAAAACTTTTTATTACTCCAGGTGGGTACAATATGGTATTCAATTATAACCATTAGTGGTGGTTAATGTAGGTCGTAGGATACAACACAGCTTCCTTCATAGTACCATTGACCTCATAACTGTAAACAGACCAAAGCGTTAAAGCCAAATTTCTTCACCTGTAGGATCTAGGGTCATTACAGGAGAACTTATAGTGAGCAGGAAAACAGGAAGAGTTCTTCTTTAGCCTACACTGTGTCAGAATAAATACAAATATGCAAAACAAAACAGTATTAGCCTACCTCGAGAAAACGTCTGAATCCAAAAAATGTTTAACGAGTAAAAATAATATGCATTCAAAGAGTATGAATGTTTTTTGGAGGGTGTAGCAGATTCAGAAATGTGCTGAAATACTCATGTATTAATAGTTTTAAAACAAAATGAGAGATGAAACCAAATTACTTAACCAGTAAAAGAAACCTTCTTTTTTTACCACAGTGCTTGTAGAACTGTTTTTCATTTACTGCTTATGTAAATTAAAAGGCAATATTCCAAGTTGGAATCCATCCATTCTTCTATTGTCTATACCGCTTGTCCTGTTCAGGGCCCTGGAGGTCTGGGGGCCTGGAGCCGAACCCAGCTGTCATGCAGCAAGAGGTAGGGTACACCCTGGCTGCCAGTTAGTCACAAAGCTGACATACAGAGACAGACACACACACACTCATGCAGGGTATTTCGTGTCACCAATCAGAGAGTCACATAAAGAGCATGTCATGTGGTACTGAAATCAACAGGCTGTATTGAGGCGTTGTGCCTGTGAACAAATGCTCAGCCATGTCCATTTAGCACAGCTTCAGCCCTTTGCTATATGCTATTATATTTATATATAATGTAATATAATGCTATATTCAACATTCAATATTAAAAGTGTTTATTTTCATGTGCACAGTATAGGAAACATAATATGCAAACTGAGCATGAGGTAGCCTGTGATTGTTACAGTGTAAGTTGTTTAGGAATCGGACTGCAGTGAGAAAGAAAGAGTTCTTGTGTCTGGAGGTCAAGCATTTCACACTTCTGTACCTCCGCCCTGAGGGTAGGAATGTGAACAGTACACGCTAACGGGTGAGTGGGGTCTTTGGGGATGGAGGCAGCTCTCCTATGGCCTCTGCGGTGGTAGATGTTCTGCAGAGAGGGCAGTATAGAGTCAGTGATCCTCTCAACAGTCTTCGCCAAACCTCTGAAGGCATCTGCGATCCGTAGCAATGGTGCTGCCCTACCGTACGGTCAAGATGCTCTCAATAACGCAGCTGTTGATGAGGATCTTGGTGGACATACCAAATGTATTCAGCCTCCTCAGAAAGTACAGCCGCTGTTACTTTTATGCCTTCCAGACGAGCTGTGTGGTGGTCTGACTTATGTAAACACCCAGGTATTTAAAGCTGCATTGCATGACTATTGGCACTTATTCAGACAAATCCAAAGTAACGGTGGTTGCTTACGACGTTATGGTAGAGCAGACATCATGTTTAACATAATACATAATTATTGTTTTGAGGTAATAACTGTCACAGAAAAAGAGGTTTCTGGTTCTGAATCAACCTTCGGATGGTCAAGTATCGACTCCTGAGGAACACCAAAATGAAGTTTTCAGAAGTTGAACCAAAATCAAACTATAAGGATGAAGCAGGCATCCAAAGCAGATATAGTTTTTTGTTTATTAGTGTCTGTAATGGGTCAGTGCATTGTTTCTTTAAAAACCCAGTTAAATTCTGTTTGTTAGTGTTTAGTTTGAACACTTTTAGAAGTGATATGAGTCTCCCATAAGAGTTTGGCTGATGGAGGAAGTAGAGGTAACTCAGGCCCTTCTTGCAGACAGCCTAGGTGTTCTTGGACCAGTCCAGTTAATTTATCCAGATATACTCCCAGGTATACGTGTAACCCATACACCCTGTGACAAAGTCCTCTACCACACTCCTGTACTCAGCGTTATGCCTATTGCTGATGTATCCAACTATAGTAGAGCTGACACTTAAAAGGGCTGTGTAAAAAAAGTGATATGAAAGATAGAAAGAATAAAACTTCAAAGAACATCTGACCTGAGGGTTGTTTCATTTGTATTATCTTTAATGATACAGTAATCTCATCCTAAACACAATCACAGCTCAGGCCTGACAGAGTTAACTATTGCTTATTGCTGTATCTGTAATTTGTCGTTTTTGTGTTACTAAATGAGCACATTTCCTTTGTGGCTCAAATCACATGGTACAAAGTTCTGTGGTTAAAGGACAACATGTTGCTGCTGAGTGTTTACCAACATTGTTCTCTTTTTGGACAACAATTCGCCAAGTTAATATACTTTATATTTAGCTTTCAGATGCTTCCAGCAGGGGGCAGAGTCTGACCACTGAGTTGTAGACAGTGCTGCAGTAAGGAGCACAGGGGAGCACTGCAGGATAAGAAGGGTAGAGACGGGTAGACAGACTGGAGGAACAATTAGTAACAACGAATTATAACAATAAAAAATACAATAAGTAAGCTTTTTGTTAAGAGGATAGATAAAGTGGACTGGTAATGATCATATTATAATATCATATTATACACTCAAAGAAAGGTGAATGAGTTCATTTGAGTTTATGTAACTACTCCGGTAATTAAATGGAGATGTATGCACAATAACATACACATTCTGTACACAGGCAATGACCATAAGTTAAACCTACCAGCAAGCGTTGCAACATAAATATTGTATCAAATTACACACTGTTTCGTGGCTTGGTGCCAATCTGGCAGTGTCTCTTTGTCCTTTCTCTGCTTCCTGTTTTCTGCTCCTCCTCTTTTTCTGTCATTTCTTTATTCTTCATGTATTATTTACCAGCTTTTCTTTTTTTTTACACAACCTCATTCAAACATCCACCTGGTCATTCTTTGTTCTTAATGATCTTTCCCCAGGATACCCCCTTATTAAGTCCTTTTTTCGTAACTTGTTGTGAAATATGGCAAAAAGGAGTGAGGGTTATATGGGAGGAAGAGAAAATGTTCATAGATTGAAAGAGAAAATGAAAAGTATACCAAAGCAATGAGAAAAGAAGGGAGAAAGGAAGGAATGCTGATGGATGATTGTCCAAGTGAAGGTGGTTTACAGTAAGAGAGAGAGGAGAAAAAGAGGTAGAGGATAGCAGGGAATATTTGTTGTGTGTGTGTGTGTGTGTGTGTGTGTGTGGGGCTGCTTGTGTGCGTGCATATATGTGTGTGTCTGAGTGATGGGATGGTGCCCTAAATGTGTGTTCATCTGGGTTAATTCTCCAGGACAGAACTATTAAAGATTAACAATGAAGCACCATGTTTTATTGAGGCAGGCTGCATTTGTTGGCATATGGCTTCAAACACAGACCTACTTAAAATGTCTGTGCGCATGTGTGTTGGTTTTGTCTGCAGGCTTTTATTTTGTCCTGACAAAAAAAAAGCCCTTTTTTTCTCTTAAAAGCTATGACCTGACAAGGACTAACTAGGCCTGGCCTGGCTTTACACTGCACTGCCACAATCACTGCTAAGTCTCATTGTCCTCCCTCAAGTCACACTTTATGTTCAATTTGACTTTTTGTGCTTTTACACTTGTACTGTACATACCTCTTGATAAACCTCCTGAATTGATCAGGATAGCCTGTGTGTTTGAATGCAAACAGCCACATTTTCCTGCTGCGAGAGACGTGTGAACAAACAACAAAGCAGCCTTCCTGAAATGTTCTAGAAATGTTCAGGAGTGGATATGGGTAAACAGCATTAATGTCCTTTAAACAAATATTTGTATCGCATATATAATGGTGGATTGTATTACAATAATTTACGACAGGGGGTGTATACAATAATATGCCTGATTATCCAACTGAATTATACCTATACTGAAACACCTTTGATTGCACTGTCAGCAGCTTTTTGTGGAAGGCAAAAAAGTTAAAGTTAAAGATAAACAACATAATGATCTGTTTCTACTGTTGATATGTGGCTGCTTAGCTATGAAAATCCCCTTGACTTCTTGACAATGACCTCGACTGCTTTCTTGCTGACAGTTAATTGAAGGGAGGCAATAATTGTCATATTTGTTTCCCTTTTGCTTAATCAAGTTAATAGATTTAATATTTTTTATGTTTGAATTTTGGCGATCCCCTCGAACAAGCCTTTTTATTTCTTTGCTGATCATTTCCTGTACTATTATTGTTTTGTTACAAAATTAAATCTTACCCTGCTGTTTTTTAACTATGAAACTCACTGTTGATGTAAACAAAGGCCCTTTCTGTCTGTGTTAGGAAAATGTCCTGCTTAGACAATGACTAGTTTGTCTAGTTTTTTTAATAGACTATTATTTATCGATAAAATAATCTTGTACACAACCAGCTCCGAGCTATTTTGAAGATGTTCAATCTTTATGACTTTTTCTTCTCCAACAAACAGCATCTACCTTTTCCTTCTGTATTTTTCCCTACAATTGTTTTCAATTGAGAATAACTGCAGTATTTGGAAATAAGGAAGAAACTCTGGCGCCCACAGAACTAATTATTCACTAGATATATTTGATATGATGCTAGATCTGTTTCTAACAGTAAATAAAACAAATGACTTCCAAGCTGAAATCCTTCATTTAATGGACAAAAACAGAAACATATATTCAAGCACTAACCTGAAAAGAAAAAGTATTTTGAAAATAAATTTTAATTGGGATGAGGTTGGCAGAGAAACTATTAACTGTGTCCATCCTCCTACTCATTTCTCCTGAGAGATTCTGCTATTCTTCTACAGGAACACCCCCATAGCATACTATCATCTGCATAGATACTTAACACTAGTGTGTGTGTGTGTGTGTGTGTGTGTGTGTGTGTGTAGCAGTGCTGTCACCAGTGCAATAAGTGAGTCATGAAGACAACCCACAGGGATTGTTGTTAATTTGAAACTTTTGAGGCCCATAAGGCTTACATTCTTCACACACTCCAACACACATTGGGTGTCTTTTATCTGATGTTTTGATGGTCTTGATGGTTTAAATCTCAGATGATTATCTTCCCTGGTATCATTTTTCACAGTGTAATAAGGGGAGGCAGAGAACTTCAAACCTATGTTTGCTGCTGAATATTTTCACTGAGCCTCCATTTAATGATCTCTAGGCTATTTAAGGACAGAGTTGATGGCGTAGCAAGCTGTGCAAAACTCTCAAAACATGATACATTGTGCAGTGCTTTGGTTGAAAGATAAACTGTTGCCATGCAGAGGCTGTGACTGTTTCAATACAATGCATCTTGGTACAAGTAGGCGCTGACAACAAAGGCAAGGACAGGAAATATCAGCTTTCTTTGCAGGTTAAGCATGAAGTGAGGTACTTTCTTTGCTTTAGTTAACAAAAATTCATCAACAAGTAAACGTCCATATAAAATGTTGTTATAGTTTTCTTTTATTGCATGTATTAAATTATAGAGAGGCCAAACCAAACATGTTACATTCCATCTCCATTTAGCTTAGCTCAAGATGCATTTTACAAAAGCCTAGTTTCCACCAAGCGGTCCGGTTCAGTTCAGTTTGTTATGGTGCACATTTAATGGTACTTCTACTGTCAAAACTTGGGAATGGTAACAAAATTACTGACTCGTACCATCCTACTCTTTGGGGCTTTTTTTTTTAGAGCAAAAATTCGAGGATACTACTGAATATTGTCAATTAGTCATTGGTGTGAATCAAAAGAAAATTTAAAACAGAATATCCCCTTTGGGTAATGAAAAACAAGAGGGTACACTATATGGAGTATACCCACCACTGTCACAGCCAGCACAAAGGACTCAAGCGCACAACTCAGTGTAAGAAAAACTGTCTATTCAGGCAGTGTTCGGTACACGGGTAGTCAAAAAGATCCAAGGCTAAGGTACAAAAAGGGCAGGCTGGGTTCAGTAACGGAGGTCAATCAGAATAAGGCAAAGGTACAAAAATGTCGGACAGAATCGGAATCAAAGAACAGAACTGGATCAGGATCAGAAGTCGGATAATTAAAGTGCTGATATTGCTGCTATAAAGAACAAGACGAACTGGCACAGGATGAGGGGAGAACAGGCATTAAATACAAGACAGGGGGTGGAGTTAACAAGACGCAGGTGAGACATATCAGGTAATCAGCAGGCAGGGACACACTGGGGGAAGGGCATGCAGCCAACGAACCTGAAACGAGACACAGGGCAAGTGACAAAGTAAAACACAAGCACAAGACAAGAAACATGAGGAAAACAGAAATAAACTGAACCCGGGGATGTGACAACCACTGGACATTGGCCCCAGAGGCAAGAGGTGGTCAGACAATAGCCCACGTGTTCCACTCCCAAATTTTGCACATTATTTTCATGTTGCTCAGCAGGTTACACACTGCTGATACATCTAGATGTCTGTCTTTGTATGTTCATCACATTTCCATCACATTTTTGGGGTTTAAATTTTCTGATCAAAACTTTGTTTGCAAATGTTTGAAAAGAGGCTAAATGAAAAGAAAACAAGTTAATGTGACAGAAATAGAAAGAAATGCTGGAAACTGTAGAATTAATGATATAATGTACTAAGGCCTATAACTTTTATGTTTTAGTTTTGTTATCTCCAAAATTAGATTAGTTTGACTTAGGAGCAGGAGTCAACATTTTAGTTCCACTTTAATTCTGCTGTCACCTGACTAATGTGTAATATGCTGAACAGGATGCGTTTGAAGGTGACATCTAGGCAGGCTCACTGCCTGGTAGTTGCCATGGCGATGATGGATGCACAGTTTCTGCAGTGACAGCTCAGAAACCATGCTGGGTAAACATGGACTCCCCCGAGAGCGGGACAACCAGTAATGACACCACAGAGAAATAAACATGGCTACACACAATTACTAAAGAGCACACACAAATACACACTTGTATAAAAATCTCAGGGGACCGGCTGTAGTTGTTAACAACTTCAGCATCTTTCTTTCAGTCCCTCTCTTTATCTCTCTCTCTCTCTTCCTTTCTCTTTAACTCCTTTTCTCACATCTATCTTTATCTGTCCTCTCTAACCCCTGTCTCTGTACCAGGCCCACAATATTCTCCCTTATTCAGCTAAAACTGGGCCAGAGAGTGCCACACCATCCCAGCTGTGCACACTGTTTCACGTATACACTAATACGTTCAATCACACGGGCACATGCCCGCACAAGAAGAGAGCCAATGCTAATTAGCTCTACAACCAGGTCTCAGGTTGCTGGTGCGTGTGTGTGCGTGTTCGGGTGACAGAGGGGCAGTGTGCTGTTAACTAACTAATGTGTCAGGATTTCTCTTTCTGTCCTCATTTACGGAAATGAAGTTTGCCCCCTGAGTGACCCATATCTCTAGACACAGAAGAGGGGGAGGAGGTAGAGAGAGAGATGAAAAAGTCATTTATGTAGCATAGTTTTTATTTTATAGGTGGGAGTCATTGAAAATAGAAAATGAGCGATTAAGACAGAGTTAGGAGAGGGAGAAAGATAGAGAAGTGTACATGGACAGGAACAGCAGACATGAATGATGACTATTACAGTAGCAGTCAAAGTTGGACTTTTCCTTTTAAGGCAAAAAAGATGAGGCCAGATTCAATTCTCCAAAGCAGAGGTCAGATGGTACATGGCTCAGTGCACAAGTCTTAATGAACCAGATCCTTGATCCTGCCTCCATATACAGCCATGGAAATAATACAGCAGTGTTTCTTTGACAGATTTGTGGAACCAAAGTTGGCATGTTCTAAATCCTGCCCATTTTTTTTAGCACCTATCTTAGTGTCTGCACTCCATTAGACCTAAATTGTTGGCCTGAAGCACTTCTTAAATGTAATACTATTCATGGCAAATGGGCACTGTAGGGTGTTAATCACATACTAGTTTAAGTTAGTTTAAGTCAATCACACATTCTGATGTACTGTAAATACTGCCCAGAGCACAATAGCCATGTTTCTGACACACATTTTGCTCATCGAACTTTTCATAATCTGATCTGAGCTAACTTTTACTGACGTACGTAAATACTGCATTAGTTCAGAATTTACATAAAGATATTACTCTTTAATTTAAGCTGCTACAAGAAGATCAAAGCCACATTAACTATGTAGGTAGCAATAATTACACCACTGAACTATCAACAGACTGCTGTGTTTCTAGCTCCAACATCAAATGACAGGTCTCTAAGCTTTGACTCACAATATGGCAGTTCTGACAAGTTCAGTCCATGGCTAGCGTCCCATAGATCATGTAACATGTACAGGTTTTCACACTATCTAGAAAAATGCTGTAAGCCCTCCACAGACTGCCTGCACATTAGATCTAAATTGAATTTTTACACCATGTTAGCAGGTTGTCTGATTTGACATCTTCATTGGAAAGATGTCATCACAAAGAAAATGAGGCTCTGTAAGTGAGAAGAAAAAAAATGACAAGAAAAATAAAAATCCACAAGGGACTACATCGTTTTTTTTTCTGTTTAAAACAAAGTCTTAAAATGACTTATGGTAGCCATCTGCACCTATCATTACCACACAGTATTGTTTTCTCCAAACTAAATAACATTTATTATTGCACAAGATTCCCTGCTTCCTCGTGGACGTTGCTCTGTTGAACAATGATGATCATACTTGTTGAAAGGTAGAGAAGTAATGCCTTTAGAATTTCTTCAGGGCTCCCCTTTATAGCTACAGCAATTCATTTGCCATAGCAAAATAAAAACAAATTCCAAAAAAGTTGCATATATTGAATGACATTTTCGAACTCATGGTCTGATTTCCTACGTGCACTGCCACTACCAAATATTTCCTGCTATTGTCCTTATATCCCCTTTGTAAAAGTCACACTAAGTTGTGGTGAGTTGCTTGAAACTGCAAGTGGGTGTTAACAATGTTATTTACTTTGAGCAGATTTTCACTGCCTTATACTCTTTACTCAGTTGCCTGTATATGGTGTTCTATTGGTGTGGTTTCATGGCTGTAGTCCTAATACACATTGTGGTGATATTAACATAGAAACAGTCACCATTACTGGAGAGTCCTCCTCCTCATCATCCTCCTGTACACTAGAGCCAGGCTACTCGCCAATCTTAACCAAACTGATGTTTCAAGTTGAAAGACTATGTCCATCACAGACATTCTCCCGCTGTATGGTTCAGCCATACAGTGTCCGTTGTGAACAGTTTGACCATGTGGTTAGGCTGATGATCCTTTAGGGAAAAGGTCACAGATTTGAGCTGTCACAACCGTTGTGTTGTTCAATCCCTCTTGAAATGTGCAATTTAACTTACAAACATACCATATATAGTGCTAGGATTAGGATTCGTTATTGTTTTTCAAAATCGCTCCATTGACATATCTTTTTGATTAGATAGCTCAGACTACACTGCGATTGAATTGTTGCACTGTGGGAACCTGATCACTCAACATATTGCCATCTCGTTTGTTATATCCATGCTTTTCTGAAAGAACACTTTATCAAAGCAGTAACATTTGGCAGCCATCTTTCACCATAAAAGCCCACCTTCCCCCAACGTATAGAATAGTTGCGCGCGCCCCCCCCCCCCCCAAATGACCTGACCTTATATTTGATTCGGCTGGGTTATGTACAGTATATTGAGCGAGCAAGTTGTATGCTGGGTTAATATTGATTTTAGTGTTGAGCTTGGATTAATGTTGGGCTAATGGGAATGGTATTACTGGAGCTTGCAGTATTATATTTAACTTAACGAAAGAACATTTATAGTGAAAGCATCTAAATAAGAGCTAAGCATCTTGCTGAGAGGCTTTTGACTTTCCAGGGTCTTTATTAAGCTGTGAACGTTAAGCTTTCAACTGATTCTTATCTACATGTTTACAAGAACAGCAGTCTGAGATTTTGACATATATTTTTGATCCTACTTAAATAAGTAATGAAACGTTGAGAAGTATTTCACATTTTGGGGAACAAATGTATTTGCTTTGTTTCTAAGAGTAAGTTAGAAAGTCTGCAAACAATCATTTCTTTTCTTCAACTGCTTCCGCAAGCTAGCTTAGTTTAACAAAAAACACGGAGACGTTAACACAGCTAGCCAGGTTTTAAGGTAATAAAATTGTCGCCTGAGCTCACTAATTTACTGTTTTATGTTAATGAAATATAAAGTTATGTGTTCAATCTGTAATATTAAGGTTACATTTTGTTTCTTAAGTCATGGCGGTTTAAAAGGACATCAACACTAACTAGCGTTTAACTGCGGTTTAATTTACTGCACAGTTTTTTTAAGAGCGCTTCTTTTGACTTTCAGCAAACAAGTTATCTCATAAAGTCAAATATTTTGTCAAATACATTTTTGTCCAACAAATTGTGAACACAGCATATACACATCACCACCTTATTATTTGTACTGGTGAAGTAGTCAGCAAACAACTTGCTTGGTCTTCTAAATGATTTGCAAACTTCTTGCTACCTCCTTAAGCTGAACAATTTTGTTTGGCTAATTTGTCATAATAATTATCAAATACCAAAATCAAAGATTAAACCAAACAAATTGCTTTGAAAGAGCTCAAATTCTTCTCTTGGACAAGCAAATAATGCTTTATGCAGCTGGCACTCACTTTAAAAAACATTAGTGTTTCTTGACAGCTCCATCTGGATAAAGCAGAGTGTTGTGTATGAGTGTCTGAGCTGCAGCTCGTGTGGATTAACCCTTGCTTCGATAATGAGTGCTAATGGTAACCTAAAGTCCAGGGAATCCACTGGTCCCATCAGCAGATCAGCTCAATAAGCTGCAGGATGGGTCGGATAGAGACACACTTAATTCCTATCTTTTGAGAAACCTGAGGCAGAAAGACAGGCAAAACATTTGGAGTCGGGGGACTTAGCTGGAAGGAGAAGCAGAATGATTTTAAATGCTAAAAATAGCCTTAAAAAAGGAGAACAGATCTCACTCAGTTCTTGTGGCACACAAGATTGCCTTCAAAGCTGCCTAAAGTCTGTGTAAAAAAAACCAAACAAAAATAAATCAGTGGATGGTTTTTCAAACATCTGACATTATAATGTATGATAGCACAATACAACATCAGATTCTCCAAAGCTGGAAATTTGTTTAGATCAAGATATTCTGTGGATAAAAAAGATCGCACATTACAATTAAATGTGAAATGTGAAAGTGCTTGGTAAGAGTGTTTAAAACTTAAGATCCCTACCCTATTTCTAAGTCTTTCTACAGTCTTGTGTCTGACTCTTGAAGGAGTGCTACTAATCTAGAGCAACAGCTAACAAGCAGCAAACACATGCCAGGTATAACCTCTGGCTGTGTGAGCTATACACAAATACTTGTTATGATTTGGGTTTCAAAATAAAATCAGACAAATTTCAGAAACAAGTTTATGGTCTAATATTGTAACACATCAACTATTGTCTGGGATCAACAAAGTTTTCAAGGCTCTCATTAGTCACAAAGAACATCCAGCCACACATTCTTCCGTGTGTGTGTGTGTGTGTGTGTGTGTGTGTGTGTGTGTGTGTGTGTGTGTGTGTGTGTGTGTGTGTTTGTGTGTGTGTCTGTGTGTGTGTTGTCTTTGTTTTCCAATAGGACTGGAAACTTAGGGGGCGGGAATGGAGTTGGAGTTGAGAGACAATTACCAAAAGAGAGTCGTTATCGTTATCTGCGCTTAAAAGGATATTTTGGTAGATCTCTTGTAGCAAACCAAGGCCATTATGTTGACAAGGCCTCTCAAACCTACAGTTATGTTTGTATGCTATCTCTACAGGTTTAAGGGTGATTTTGTCCGAGACAAACTACTAAACAATTTGTAGTGTTATAGGCAGTTTGAGCCCATAAGTTCCTGTTTAAAGACAGACCAGTGCATTCATGATAGAGTGGGGGAGAGCGGGAAGGTCCCAGAAAGAGTGGATTAAAAGTCTCAGATTAGATGGCATGTGGTGACCTGAGCAGTACAGAGAGCAGTCAGTCTGGTTTGTGTGGTGGGTGTGAGCAAGAGAGAGATTATCACCACCAGCAGAATGTGCATTAGAGATTGGTTCATGTCCCTTTTATATACACTGAGAGTGTGTTTGTGTGTAGTGTTGGGGGTGGATTGCTAATCCTAATCCACTCATCAATGTATGCTGAGGACTGACTAAGTGCATGTTTTGTGTTATCTCCATGCATCTGTATGTGTACAGTGTATGTAGGTCTATGAACACATGTCCAGCTGAACTAGAGAGTATTTAAATAGTTGCATGTGCACGTATGTGTGTTGGTATGCACATTTGCGTGTACTCGTGTGTGCTTGAGAGTGTAATCTGAGAGTGAATGGGGGGGGGGGGGTTAGGGCCATTAACCGATGCATTAGCGTTGACTGCAGACAGACTGAGGAAGCAGTGTGGAGAGTGGTGGTGGTGTGTGTGAGTGAGTGAGTGTGTGTGGTTTTTGCATGTGTGTGTTTGTGTGAGGGTGTGTGCTTGTGTCAAGGAAAGCCGATCGGTTGAGGATTTCAGGGGGAAAGGGACAATGGGGGTTAGGATTTAGCATCAAGGGTGAGGGGGATTGAGTGCATTAGTGAGTGTGTGTGTGTGCGTGTGTGTGTGTGTGTGTGTGTGTGTGTGGATGGGATTGAGGGGAGATGACCCATAAAAAGCAGACAGACACACCCTGAGCAATAGTCAGCTGTCCATTACCTTTATTTGTTTTAAAAGAATATACCCAACAATCACTTTGACACACATTGAACAGACCAGTGTTGAACATGCAATCTGCACATCAATTAAAAAGCAAAACCCTTCGACCCCAAAAGATAAGTGGATCATTTACAGCTACAGTTTGTAATGTCATCTAAGCTCTGATTTAAATATTGTGCTTTTGTTGCATGTCTGCAGTACCATTGTGTTGATGTGTGAAAACATTAACAATCTATAATGAACACCATACACACTTTATATTGATGATGCTGATCACCCTGATAAAGATCAAGAGTGTGATATTTATGACGACGATGAAGGTATGTAGGATGGTTAGGATGTTGATTTGATCTCTGTTGTTATTGATCATGCCTTAGTGTGTTCTTGATAACTCCTTTTGTTCCTGTCTTGTCTTCTTTGTTTTTTTATTATCGTTTTATCACATTGCACATGTTCTTTAAATTGTAACCAATCGCATATCCTTACGTGAGTATGTGCACTTCCTCGTCTTAAACAAATTAGGGTGTATAACATATCCTATTTCACCTAATTTCTTGAAAATTCTTACTGTAGATTCATAATTTTCAGATGAAGACTCAGTGTAGTCGAAACGCATAGACACATCCCTATACCACATCAGAGTACCTCAGAGCTTCAGTTTAGACTTCTTTTCCACACTTCAAACATTGTTTGTCATCAGGACAGTTAACATTGACTTTTTTTTATTAGCTTTTATTATTATTATTATTGTTATTAATTTCTTCATTAGTTTTTTTTCCAGTTACCTCTTTGACACAATACAAAAAGTAAGAGATTTTTTTTCATGAAAGCCTATCTAGCATCAAACATGAGTCTGTTTCAGTCCTTGAAGTGTTTAATAGATTATGGTGCGGTGAACAGCAGTTAAGCACATTTGTATGGTTTTATACAGTAGTTCATGTTGCTTTATAGGCTTTCCTTCGAGCACACTTTGGTTTTGTGATTTGAAAAGAAATCAGTCAGAGAGGGAAGGAAAAGAAGGTGGTCAGTGATTGAGAGAGGCAGAGATATTTAGAGACCAAGAGGCACTGACAGAGTGAAGTGAGAGCCCTCCATGTCTACTGTTTTCTATTATTCATGAGTTACAAGAAGCAGTGGAGGGGAAGGAGGAGAGGAGATTGCAGCTTTTCGTCAGCCCCTCAAGTGTGGCCGTCCATTGGACCATCTGTCTCCTCTGTTTCTACCTTCTATCTTCCAGTCTATTTTATTATCTCTCTTGGCTTTTCGCTGTCAGCATTTTGATCTGCCTTCTCTTACAGATTCAAAATAATATGTTTTTTTATAGCCTCCATAGCCCAAAAAATAGATGTCCTTGGTAGCCAGCAACACTGTTTTCAAGTATACCATCTGTAAACCTTTTGGTCAAAGATAAGTACATGCAGTTTTTCTGGCTCAGAATTTTATAATACAGCAGCAAATACTGTATAAGGGTCAAAAGAAGGGGCCCAATGCTAAGAACCTGAAGGCTTGTGCTGTTTTTGGACAGTCATGATAACTAGCACACAAGACAGCTAGCTATACAGTAGCATTTCCAAGACTATAGGGGCCAATATGATAAGTTTCATTTCTTCTGCTTTCCAAAAACAAAAAGCATTCAGCTGTTTAGCTAAATATATCTCAGAAGCATATATTTAGTGACATTTTAGACCTCATTTCTCAAGTTGACTTGAGACTGTCACTGTAAAAAAATGTTCAAAAGATCTTCTGTAGAAGTTTTCAGGATCTGCTTCAACTCAACTTTACAACTTTAACTTTATTCGTCTCCTGAGGGCAATTTGTTCTGCGGAAAGTAAGTACAAGGACAGCAGACAGTACGAGGACAGCAATCAAGACAGTAAAGAAGACAAAGGATAAAAGTACATAGCCAACATGGCAAAAATGCAAGAGGCATTGAATACAGTACTGTCCAAAGAACAACCAGCCAAGCTCATTGACTGAGGCCAGCAGCTTACATTAAAATAAAAGTAAATCCACTCAAAATTCAAGAAGAACACTGTTCCTCTGTTAAATGTACAATCAATGGAAGAATCAACAAAAGTTGATTTTTTTTTAACAGCTCACAGTTAGCTATTAATGTTGTTTGTCTCATAGGGAAAACTCAACCAGCCATCTTTTCACCATCTTTTTTTTTCCAAAGGTAGAGTAGCTGTATTTTGTGAAACCTTTGTGCCTGTACCTTTCTCATGTTTGTTTTTCTTTTGATACTTTAATTACAATTTTGTTTTAGCAAATTTATCAGAGTTATCAAAAAAATATTTATTTAGTAATTTAAGTTACCACAAATCTACGCCACTTATGTTATTTACAATGATCAGAAGTTGGTTTTGTACTTATCCAAACACAATAAAGGTCATAGGTGACATACTGTATATGCCAAATAATTTCTGCATGTCAACTGCACAACCTTCTTTTGTGCTCATGTTATTTTTGACCTTATTTGTGTTACGTCACTAATCATTTCATGTACATACATATCACATGAAAAAAAAACAAGAAAGACATCCAGCTGTCTAAAAATCTTCTACTTTATTCAGTCAGTTAAATGTTTGTGTAAAACATTCAATACAAAATGATGTTTAATTTATTGCTCATTGTCATCTTTACACTAAGACTTGATCAGATGCATAATATTTTTTTCCAAATCACTCTCACAAGTAATATGTCGCTAGATATTTAGACAAGGTTTGAAGCTGTCATTATAATAGTAATGGCATACATACATTCAAACATACACACGTTCAGATTATATAAAAACAAAACAAACAAGTGAGTAAAGTTGCTGAACAGAAAACCGACAAGGGACAGGCGGACTCAGGAATCCTCTCATGTACAGTTGGCCCTCACATACAGTAGGACCTCGTGAGACTACAGCGGACAGCATGCATACTTATTTTCATGAGTTTTGTAAGAGCTTAAAAAAAGTTGAAACCTTTGAATCATAAAATTGCATTGGAGGAAGAAAAAACTGGAAGCCTAATGCTAAAGAATCTATATACCTGAGACAAAAAAAAACAGTTCTTTGTACTATTGAAGCCATTTTAAATGTCCCCATACATGCATTTATGTTAAAAATTACAACACTGTATTTTTTTAAAACAAGCTTCTGCATCATTCAATCATGTCGATAGTACCTAAACTTTTAATTTAAAATAAAACATAATGTCAAAAATCAAGGACATTATGCCTCACGATGCTTCTCAATGAACCATGGGACATCTAAAGTGACTGTATTTGGAGTTGTCATCTTGCATATATGCTTGACATCCTAAGTTTATTGGCCACACAGCAAGTACAATTTTATAACTGCATTTTTGTTTTAATTAAATCTGAACTACGTCAGTGTGACTGGATGGTGTCTTTGCTCATCATACATACTTCACAAGGAATAACGAATGCAGCGCTAAGATGGGTGCAATCAGGTTTTTAAAAAAAACACCAATGTCTATAATTGAGTTTACAGAATTAGAATAATTAAACACTTACGGTTACACGTTAAGTTCAGAACTTAAATAATTCAAGCACTGATTAGTCGTCAGGGAAATGAGTCATTTTGAAAATATATATAATGAGACTCATTACAGTACTGAGATGATGTGAGGTTCCCCTGTCCCAAGTCATCTAGAGAATCCCACATCCTTGCCAGTCCCCCCTCATACACATTCCTACTAAGCTGTGTGTGTGTGTGTGTGTGTGTGTGTGTGTGTGCGTGCGTGTGTGTGCTCGGCCTCAGACCTGCCTGCGTGTGTGACACAGATACTTATGTGTGCATGTACGTGCTGTATATGCCTCATGATCTGCTTGGGAGATGTCCACATTGTCCACAATGTCCACATTTCTGCACTTAAATGAAAAATTGCACACAAAAACACACAGTTGCATGCATGCACACACAAACCAGTTCTGAGGTTAGCATAGTCATGCCATATATTTACATTCTCTGTTTAAGGAAACTGTGTACAAGGCAGTCGTAGATGATGATCTGGCAAGATGTAATCGATTTTTGGTCATTTTCTGTTTTTCCTTTTAAGGTGGGATATGAGAAAGAAGAATGCAGACATACTAAATAAAGCTAAGGTGAAAGTCATCAATAAATAAATAAATAAATAAACTTAAGTATTGTTCAATAAGTTAATAAGTTAAAGGGGTCTGTCTGTACATGTATGGAGAGCTGCGGTGGAGAGCAATAGTGTGCTTGTGTGGGTTGTTTGCATGTTGAGCGGATGGGTTTGTGGCTTTGTGTGTAGTCCTCAGGGGCTGTAGCTAAGGAGGAGAGGGAGCAGTATAGTCATCCCCCCTAGAGACGCATAGCTTCATTCTGCACTGACAACACACAAACAGAGCTGCTATGATACTTTGAGACCAAAAGACACTGAAGCAAAACAACACTGGTTGCGAGTCTCATATTCAAAATGTGATAATGCCACATGTGTGAAATGAAAACTATGTATAAAGAACGGTCAAAATGAGCAACGGGATTGCTGAGAACTAAAAAGTCTA
The DNA here is from genome assembly GCF_947650265.1 of Symphodus melops. Taxonomy (NCBI): domain Eukaryota; kingdom Metazoa; phylum Chordata; class Actinopteri; order Labriformes; family Labridae; genus Symphodus; species Symphodus melops. Next base: position 11,149,065 of record NC_136707.1, on the reverse strand, counting down.
ATTTTGCTCTTGTAAAGAATTATTGTTTTTCCTTCTACATCATGCATGTACTTTCAGTCTCTATGCAAGCAGATATTTAACATGAACGTTAAAGTCAAGAACAGCTAAAAACACCTACGTCTTCCAATATTGTACAACACTCGGTTATACCAGCTAGTTACACTAGTGTCAACTTAGTTACACTCGAGATAACTCGCAAACCTATTTCTATTTAGCAAATCCTCTGCATTTGCCTTTTCATCTGAAGAAAACGTTGCTGTGTAACATAAGCATGACATCTTGAATAACTCTCTGCAGTAAGCTAACAACAAACGTTTTCAATATTCTTATTTGCATCATAACAGCCTGTTAAAATTTGCGATTGGATAATCCATACTATTACGATTTGCCTGTGGGATGTTTACTTCAGTTAAATTTCATACGTAAAAAAGGTGATATTATGAATGGGGCAGGGCCGTACACATATAGTTAGATTAAATTTAAAAGTGGAATTATGCATGTAGCTTTATAGAATTCCCTGCTGCAGCTCTACAGTGAGTCTGCTGCCTGGAAAAATGTGACTCTACAGTTCATGACAACTTTTAAGAGGGTGGGGAAAAACGTTTATGCTAACAGTGAAGAGGCGATATTGATAAAGAGAAAAGTAAGCTTGTGACTAGCAGCTGCATAAATAAGTAATCATATATCCATATAGAGAAAGGTAATAAGAGTATTGATCATCGTCATCACATATCATAGTCATGATGCATCACCGTGGCAGGTATACACTTGCAGTGAACGTGTGGCAGTCAGGGAAAATCCCAAAGTTTTGCATGAAATTGTGTGATGCGTGTTTCTTTGTCAGTGTGTGTTTCTTTGCCATTGTTGGGGTGTGTGTTCAGGAAGTTTTGGGTATTCATTTGTTGTACATTCAGTGTGAGAGGTTAGGATGCACGTTCTGGCCATGGGCCATCAGGGTGGGGTTCAGGGTCGATCTGTAGGCCTGGTTGTGTGTTGGTCATGGTGGTTGAAGATGAAGGGTCATGGCGGGGTCTGTTGTTTCTTCTAGAGAAGGATGCACTTTCCTTTCTCCACCCATGGGTTGTTCTTCATCAGCTCTGGGTTCAGGAAGGGATCCTCTGGGACACCATCTTCTATCCACTTTACCAAGCTTTGTGGAGAGACACAGAGGGACAGAGACATATTTCAAATTCCAGAGGAAGTGTATTGCCCACAATCCATCCTCTATCCAATTTCCATAAAAGGCAAGAAAGAGAATCTGAGCAACCATTAGCCATAAATCAAAAACAGACATTAACTCCAGCTACTGTAGCTCTGTTCTAATTATTGCTTCTTTCACATGGATGAAGGCATACAACTACATAAGCGGAAGTGCTGTTGTACTGAATAACAGCACTACAGCCCTGTGCCTATATGACTGAATTAAAGCAATGCAGTTATTCAGCGTAACTGTATTTTGTAAATTTTACTTTTGAGAGTGTAAATTTCAAATGAAACCACTTGACATTCAGTTTGTTTTCCTTGAAGTTTAACACTTTTTTTTTCAAGCTTCTTCTTTTTATTCAATATCTATTTTATTTTAATGAACGTTTTTAAACACAGACCCAAAATACTTTAACGCTCAAAGTGAAAAACATCATTAGTCAAAAGACCATCCTCTCAAACAGTGCTGATGAAGCCTCACATGAAGTGATTCTTCTAAGTTTCCCTGATTGACTCTTCATGGATGTCTGTTTCTCATGTTTTATCATTGAGGAAAGACTAAACTTACAGAATCAAAGGACTCCATACTGATTGTAAATGCTTTTTCTTTTCAGGTTATTGTTAATGGTGTATATTTGAATACATTGCTAAATACATGAGTTGCCAGATGCTGACTGAACAATTAATCATGATTTAAATTGTCCGCTGCTTTTTGTCACAATGGTGTTTGTGGGTCTTAAAAGATCACAAAGTATGCAGTTACACACAATCATATTCTGGTGTATACGTTATTGCACGCCGATGTACTGATGGTACAATCCTTCAAGCAGACGGCTCAGGTCCTGTTGCTCCCTTCCCACATGTCATTCCCCCCTCTCTATGTCCTCCATTTCTGACTCTATACTATTTGAGAGATAGGATTATCTCTGAAATAGGAATATCTCTCAAATAAAGGCACAAAAAACCCCAAAAATGAATCTTAAAAAAACTAAAAACCGTACACTTTAGAAATAATCTATTTTTCTTAAAGATAGTCAGTAGCTTTTTCCTCAAAATTTAAATATAGATTTATGCAAAAGTAATTTTAGGTGCAGACAAAGTGGCCAAAAAGAGAAAATATAATCATAGAGAGGTGAATAGACATAAAGAAATAATCGCTGTTCCAAAACAATGGTGAACCTTGGGTTGACTTTCACCAGGTTAGCCTGCTTTTTGTTGGACACACTTGTGCTAAAAACTGGTGTTTAGCTTGCGCTAGCTTGCTAAACTATTGTCTTTCCCATTACAACACATGTTCTCAGTTAGCTCGTCAGTGTAGACAAGCAGTAAACATACATTTGTAGATTATTTGTGAAAGTAAAAGAACCACAATTATGATACTTATTCAGTAAGCCCTTTAATGCTAATTTTTGTGTTGGTACCAATTAAATGAACTTAAACGTTGTCTACCTGTGAGTAATTGCATCCTCACAGGACCATCAGCTGCTTGTACTAGCTTGTGAAATGTACTTTTATTACACACTCTTTTATCAATAATATAAAATGTAAATTAAATCTACTGCGATCAAACAAGGGATCTAATTAATACAGTCATAAATGGACTTTAAAATGCACTGATGCACTGAAAAGCAATGAAATAGCAAATTGTTTAACTGTTTAAGAATATGGCAGCATTATTTTCAATGTTTCAAATGTATTAAAGCTATTTGATTTTTGTCCTCAAAGCAACTTTTCACAGTTTTTCAGGGGGGCTGAACTTGGATATTTTTAGAGCTATTGTGCACTAAATACTCACTCAGTCACTGTTTTGGAGGACTTTTCTCGTTTGAAAGCCAGTTGGTACTTGAGGCTCTCCACCTCCTTCTTCATCTGGGGCAAGTCCATCTCATCCATGACTGCAGCTTGATGTAGGGCTTTTCTTCCTGCACAAAGCAAGCGAGTCAGGGTTATTTTTGAACAGCACAGAATAGTGGGTAGCGGACTCGATATTGTACAACTGTGCCCTGCAGCAGCTTAGTGATTCAACCTACAGGAAGAGTGAAAAGAGGCTGTTAAATTCGCAGAGTACAAACGAGTGCTGCCAAAACTGGCAGACCCACTCAACACCTCAGGATAAATTCAGTTGTCTCCTTTTGTGTCATTGGGCTACATATTTGCACTTCTGCTTGTATGAATATACTCAGTTTAATTACTTTTGCAACCTTTCACCTCCTGTGGTTTGATCATTTAAAATCCAGACTCATGGCTGCAGGCTAGAATACAAATACCTGAGGGGAGGGAATGAGAGAAAATATTTTGTGTCTGAACCTCACAAGACAACGAGGACAGTATGTGCTTCTGTGGACAAACGGAAAGGCTGCAACGTGTGTATATCACATTTTGATCAGTAATGTTTCATGTAACAATAAGAGCTTTAGTTTAGAGTTTTGTGCCTCTAAATTGGCCCAGCCTTTGCAGGCAACATGTGAAGTAGACTCTTGTAAGTTTCATTTTGAACTGACATGAGTGTTTTTTGTCAGTTTCCGTCAAAGTCAGCATTACAACTAAGTAACCCAGTTCCTAACCCTGTGCTTGTCATGGACAGGTAGGTGATATCAGTCTTCTAATCTCACCAGCAAAAATTAAAGCATTTGTGCATTTTGCTGAAATATTAAAACAGCATTTATGTACAATAAAGAACCTCCAGTACACATAGTGGTCAACATGATTAGAATGCTGTACTTTTGTGCAATGAAGGATCAGGAAAATAACATTATTAAATATTTACAAAATAATTTTAACTCAGGATGATGCAGTCAAAAAAGTAAAAATTGGGAGTTGTCAACTATCTCGTTATCTTCCATCCCTTCTGCTGTATCCTTTTCTCTGTCTCTCTGGCTCCTTCCCTCTTACTCTCACTCCCCACCCACATAGGTTCACTATGCCCTCTCAACAATACACTTTCCCTTGTGTGTTTATATACTTCTGAGTGTGTATGTGTGCTTGTGTGAGTCATTGGAGGATTCGGGTGAGCAGAGTGCTTGTCTGGTCTGCACTTAGGATTGATCTCACCGAGGTGCTTCAAACAGAAACAATGGTATTTTTAAAGCACATTAACTAATATTGTACTTGATATTATGCAATTGTCCTTCGTGGCAGTTTAGTGAGTGTGGGAGCATTGTGAGACATGAAAAAAGCAGCACAGAACTCCTCACCTATTTCCTATCACGGTCTGTATTCTAATGATGCTCATAAAGTAGACGATAACATTACAACAGACAATTATTTCATTCTTAGTTAATGGGCTGATTTTTCACTTTAGTTTTTATCTGAAATCAATGTTTACAGAATGCAGTTGGGAAAATATACTTCTGCTTGTAAAAAATAATATAAATATGTAAAATATAAAAATTGTCCTTTGATGTAACATTAAAAAAATAACGTTTGTATCAGTATGCATTGCTTAAGTTACAAAAGAGGATTAATGCCACTCACATAAAAGCTTTAAAACCTCTAAAAAAATGCTAAAAGTTTCCCCAACACTATATAGATCTGATAAACCTTCTAAGTTTTTAAGTTTCTTCGTATTTTAGGATTAAAATTATAAGATCGCAAACGTTAAGGCAACCTTAAGACTTAACTACCTGTTATTTTCCTGCTTGTACCAAGGATTATAGCTCATCAATCCCATCTTGGATCAGATAAGAGCCACGGGTACATGTAAATGGCTGTCTGATTTCGACTAGATAACAGTGTTTTTATCTAAATGCTGTGATCCCAAAGTACAACAATTACTGCTTTTTAAAAGCAATTCAAGAGAAGCCAAAAGAAAGAAGTTGTTACAGTAGGCAGAATAAGCGAGACATAGAATGGCAGACTGTAAGACTGTGACATATTTTTAGTTGTGTTAGGGTTTGTACATAATGTGGGTTCCTTTGTAGGTTTAAAGAAAACACAAGTGTGTCTTACCAATATTAGACAGACAGAGAGAGGGAAAGTGATGACCAGATCAGGTCACAGCAGCATCCCCCTGAGACAACGGGGAGTCAGTGTTTCCTCTTTCTAAGGCTATCAGTCATCTCTTCCTCCCTGTTTTTCCTCCATCCACTTTGTCCTAATTCCATCTTTCTCTCTTTTAAGTAAGCCCTTTTCAGAGCCTTTATATCCTTTAAGTATCAAATTCTTTTCTTGCTTGTTTAAAATAAATGTTCCTTTACAAATCAATCTAGTTCTTCGTCCTTTTTAATCTTTCTATACCTCAGTCTATCTCACACTATATTTCTAAAGAAGTGTGGGGGTAAACCGACATTATGAAGTAAAAGGTACATCGTGTACAGCTACAAATCGATACGTAGCCTACACGTCAAAAAGGCTGCAAAAACAGTCTGAATCACTTATATTGATTTCATTTTAGATAACAGTAGCTTTTAGCTTCATTTATTTATTCCTATAAAGGGTTAAACCAAGTCTTACAACTATAATGTCAAAACTCATGATACTATTATCTTACATAGCCAGCTATGGTTTAGAAACTTTGCAAGCATTATAAATGAGAAACTTAAAGACTCTCCATTAAAAAAGTGTGTTTTTAAGCTACTTTTTAAGCTAGTATTAGCTGTTTCAGATACAGCTAAAGGGGGTGACTATAATAGCACAAGTTTAGTTAACAAATTCAATATAAAATGGTAAGTAACTTTAGCTTTAGCCTCTGTCGTGTTTTATGAATGATGATGTGATTAAGACCTATGTATAGGCACTTTTTATTATTTAACAAAAAACATTTTTAATGTCAAAATCAGTTTAAGACTGCACTTTTAACCAACTTCTGAAGGTAACATTGATCTGCATTTAAAGTAAAAAAAACTTGTCACAGTTTTTATTTCATTATAAATTTTCAGAGGATATTTTCATTTAAAATGACTGACTGATAACTGATAACTGAATCTGTTCTCTTAAACCAGTGATATCATGATGCCTGCAAAGTAGGCTAAACAGCAGTGTTAAAACCACTCATGAAGCTAACAGTCAGCTAAGCTAGGAATAGTGTTATTTTAGTTGACAAACTCTAAAAAAGGTTAAATATTATGTAACTGCTGTTTATAAGCCAAAGTCCATTTGCCTGAATTTAAAAACAAGTGCATATGTAAGACCTACGTATGTCATGAATCAGGCACCTACTGTATATGTTTCAAAAAATAAAATGCATTTTGAGAGTTGGCCTTTATCTGCCACTTCTCTGTATTTTGCATTGACAGCTAATGTGTGACGTCACTGCAATCTGGCGGGCTTCTGCTTCACTGACTTTTAGTCAATACTTCATTTACTGATCTTTCTGAGAAGTGAAGCATTTCCACAAATGATATTTATAGGATCTGTGCTTAACTTAACTGTGATAAAAATAGTAATCTATAAATATTAAGCGAAATCAAAATGAGGTTTTAAATAATGCCTCTCCTTTCACTCATCCATCCACCTGACTCTTTTCATTATTTTCTGCCCATTCTCTCTTATTTCTTTTCTCTCTCCATCATTTCCATTGTCGTGTCTCCCTCTCCTTCTCAAATTACTCTAGCTAGCATTTGCTTACTAGCCACCAATGTTTAAATGTTTGTTGTCTTCGGCAACTCAGACACCAGTTAATGAAATAAGTCGACTTTACGCCTTACTAAAAAAAAAGGGTGTTAACATTTTGTGAATAAAAACTTCCATGATGGAAAGCGATGTCCTGCTCTGTGATGTTTAAATCTAAACTATTACTTGCAGCAGGTTTCCGATCTGCGGCATTCTCACCTTCTTCATTTCATTACTGTCTAGCTGTTTTCCATCTGTCTCCTGCTGTCTTCCACAGATGCCTCTTCACTAAGTGCTCCCTTTCCCTTTTCACAAATTATGATTAGTAAATCAAAGAGTCCACAAGTAATAATCCTCCATCATTCTTTTTTGCCTGAGGATTTACTCATGACAAATTTAAGTTATGAAGTTACTGAAAAATCCCCAAAATAATTATGGACAGTGAAGTGCAGTAAAGCACCAACGTACACTAAGTTAATTTATTATGGCATCCTAATAATGCTTAAAAATCAATCTTGTGAACCTTTGCCATCAGGTGAAACTCCCAAATGGTAGCTAAATGTTCTTTATCTGTTGTACCAAATCATATTGCCCTTTACCATGTGTAAATGCTCTACATAAAATATGACTTAGAACAAAAAATGAGTAAACATACAGCCAGGCACAGTCCTATTGGATGTGATTTTGCTTTTGGTTCGTATTTATATGGCAACGATTTTGTCATGTATTGACGTGTAAGGTCACTGTAACAATATATTCTCAACATAGCACCAACTTCAAGGAAGTGTCAAGAGAATAAATGTGGATTAACGGTTGAAGCAGCACTGTGTGGGTTTGGCAATGATGGGTGTGGATGCAGTGGTTATTGCAGCACATTTGCGGTATTAAATCTAAACTGGGACACTTTGCCATGAAGGGATTGCTTTAAGATTATGCTCAGGTATCAGACGAAAGATGGAGAACAAGTTAATTACATTTGCTTTATTAAAAAGAGACTCTTTAAGATCTCCTAATCAAACCTTTTTCTCTATTTAAAGCCAATGTAGGCCACATTTAGCAGCTCCAGCATTTTGTCAAAGGTAATTATTGACCTACCAAGTCTTTGAAATTTATTGTGCTGTCATAGTAAGGCTTGGCATACAAAAGGCAGCAGTGTACTGTATTGTATTGTATGTGTGTTCTGATTTTCAAAGATATACTTTGGTGGGGACTGTGGGGGTTGTTTTAGGGGAGGGTATGTAGGTCGTTTGGTGATTTGGGTCAAAAGCATCCAGAGATTAACCTCTACCCCCTGTCTCCTCCACTGTCTTCCCATCCTTACACTGTTATGTATACGGTATGTGCTTGTGGAGCAGGTGGCAGTTTGAGGGGAGCTGCTACCAGTGGTTAATATGCTGAATGGCTCTGTCTGGCTTCTATAATGATGTTGATGAAAGCAGCTTGAAGGAGAAAACTGAAGGTGAAAGGGTGAAAAAAAAGACAATGTGACAAATAATTAGAGAAAGGAGGAAAAAGAGGCAGATGAAGGAAACACAGTGAGACTCTTCTTGCCTCTGTAGCTACTGCATTGTAAATAGAGACTAAAAATAGAAAGGAACAGGCAGAGCTGCTCTGACCAACTGAATGAGGAGGCTTAGACAGAAAGAAGAGGCTCCTTGCTATAATGTTAAGAAGATGATTCTTCTCAGGATAATAAATACCAGACGTTAACAGTCAATGTTTGAGCTTTTACAACAAGCTGATCTGTCCTGCACTTCAATGACCTCAGAAGGGACTGGGACCAGTACAGCTTATATCATACCAGCACAGCCCTGGCAACATGGGGAGATGTGCATTCGATCAGATTTCATCAATACACGCCTGAACTGGATTGGATGTTTTCCATGTATCAGGACACAAAAAGGTCAGATGTTGTATTTCTATGTCACAGTTCTCTTATTGTAAGGCTCCTAATCCGAGTTCTCTGATCAGGGTGTGTTCTCTTATATGTCTGTGCCAAGCATTAGGAACAGGAGTGCCACCTGAGAGGATAGCAAAGGTGGGTGTCTCATTAGAACAGAACCTCTGTATTTTAGCTGCAAAGTGTCAAACTGATTTCAAAGTGACACAAAACATTATTAACAGAACAACTAAAGGGCCCTCAAAAAAGCCACGCAAAATAACAAAAACACACCAAAAGACTTACTAAAGAAAAAGACAATAACTAAAAGGCCATACATATATGAACATTTAAAAAGTAAGACAACAACCATAATTGAATCATAACAGCAAGATCCAAAACTGACTTGCAGAGTAACACATAACATCACTCAAAAGGATTGCAGATGAAGCAGTGAGTTTCTGTTATGCACATCTTCCCCTGTCTTGATCTGCAAAAGGGTTTTGTAATACACATTGAATCTGACTGATTTCCACATTAGTTCCACATCAGAACACTAAAAGTTCTGTTTTTGGCATTAAGTAATTAAACTCATCCCTGCCCAGAGCCATCCTTGTGAAAAGAGTTAGAGAGGGGGAATGAGAGAAAGAAGGATTCAGATCGGGAGATGTAAGTTTTTATGAAATAGGAGACATAAAAGACTCTGTGTGTGTGTGTGTGTGTGTGTGTGTGTGTGTGTGTGTGTGTGTGTGTGTGTGTGGGAGGAATGGGTGATAGTGCAAAGTGTGAAATCCTCTCACTATTGTTGTTAAATACTATTTGAAATCCAAATAATTATTTTTGAGTTATATTTCGAAATCCATTCTTCAAACCAGTACAGTGAGATGCCCATCTAGAATATTTTGTGCATAATCAATTTTTGCTGCAGTAAGGCCTGTAATTAGGATATAACTGGAGAGTCCAAGGTGTTATCATAGCATGCACTTTAAGTATTCTGTATATCTTGACTAACATGAGCATCTCTTACCTCACTGATGCCGGTAGAGGCTGTTGCTCTTTCCAAGTCTGACCGGTGCAGTTAAACCAGAGCGGAGGACCAGGAGAAAGCCGGGCCGAATCAGAGATTGCGGTTTTTATTTCCCAGCAATTGGATGAATAAAAGGAAGCTTAATGTCCGTTGACTTTGTTTATGTCTGGGAGACGTGCGCACTCTCAGTATCAAGGATAAAATCCGCAGTATCTGGAGTAAAAACAGACGATGACGACCAGTCTGAGTCTGTAGGAGTCTCTTAGTAACCGTTAGACTGTTCGCTAGACCGATTCGTTATTGCTGAAGCTGCTCGAGAAACAGCGGTGATAGGCTGTAGGACGTAGACAAGTTAACGAGCTGGACCAGCGCGCACTCCGCTGTTCACTGGCCGCTCCTCTGTTGGGATCCTCCTATATGTGTGCGCGCGCTCTCATATGTTTGTGTGAGTCAGAGAAAATAGAGAGAGAGAGTTCCCCGAGGATGTTAGAGAGTTGCCCAAACGAGGGGAGGGAGGGATTAAGTGTGTGGGTGTGTGTCTGTGTTCGCAGAGCAAAGCAGGTAACCTAACGATAAAGGCAAAGAGGACTGCAAATTGAGTTCTCCATCACGCGCTTCATTATTTGCGCGTGTATGTTGACCCTTTAGTTGATCCTCTAGTGCCAGACTCTGGATTTCTGCCCTAATAAGGTTACTTAAAGCTCCATTGGCAAAGGCAGATGTAGGTTCTGACTAAGAAGGGTGAAACAGATTTGAAATGATTGAATGTCACAGATGGAAAATATCAAAGTGTCAATCAATCATTGGCCTATTTATATAGCGCCAACAATGAATAGAATAGAATAACTCTTTGATGTCCATCAGAGGTGCCTTAATTTGATTTAGGCTCTCCAGATACATTAAACATTATGAAAACATTCAGGCAGTCAAAACATGGTAAACAACAATATGTTAAAAACAGTTCATATCAGGGTTCAGATCTCATCATTCACGTTGTAAGATTAAGGATGTTTACTCTGGATAATTGCCTTTGATCAACAGACTGACAAACTGTGATTTAAAGTGCAAAAATATGCATAGAAAAATATGTTAATATTTTAAGTAATTATTTAGTGAGGGACACACAGTAAGAGACTATACTGTTGTGTCCATTTTAGTTTTATCTTTCTTTCTATCCAATTCCTTCGTCTCAACTGCTTTTAAGTTAAAAAAAAAGAAAAGAAAGAAAAGGAATCATTATTTTAGTTTATCAGTAGTGGGTTGATAGAATTTCATGTGATGTTTTACAGTCCCAATCTGCGTGATGAATAATTGTATTTTCCATCGAAATCTTAATGCAAACACATGATCAATTCATCAGTCTAGCAGCATACAGCATTCATTATCATGATTCATTATCATTTGTTCAGGGGTTCAGGTGTCCTATTGAGAGGGAAAATGCTCCATTTAACAACAGCTTGCGAGACACAATGGATGATTGATGTAGTTTATTGGATTTAACATATTAATAAAAAACTGTTGAAATTATAATTTGGCCATACATCAGAAAAGACTTGACAATAGCGTTTGCACGCTGAAAGAAGTTCAAATGAGGGTATAAACACATCATATTATAACAAATGAGTCAAGACAATGCTGAACAGATGCAAACGATAAATTGAACACTGACTTGAGCTGGAACAACAGTGGCATGAATGTTTATTTTTAGCTGGAAGTGACAGTCAATGTGGAATTCTCAAAAATGTTGTTGGTTTGAACTAAAGTAAATATGAGGAACCTAAAGTCGAAATAGAAGTTTTTTCCAACATGCAGTTTTTTTTTGTTTTTTTAATATATATAAAAATAAAAGAAAAGTGATAGCTGAAACGGATGAGTAAATAACAATAATAATAATAAGTTTTTTTTATTTGGACCTAATTGATTTTTTTGATGATGATTTTGATTCCCTCAAAAGCCACGCCCCTCACTTAAGCTCTGTTTCCACCTAGCGGCTCAGTTTGGTTCGTCTTGGTATCATGTGTTTCCATAGACTAAATCCGGGAAAGATTCCCAAATTACCGACCTGGACCGTCCTACTTTTTGGGAACCTTCTGTTGGGGTGCCAAGAATATTGATCCGACCCTAAGAGGTGGAGCTAAATACTGCAGTCCATTGATTGGTAGAAAGAATCATCACGTCTTTGTGACAGCGGCACACACAACCCCGCCGTATTAAAATACACAGTCGATTGTTTTTGTCATCTGTAGTTCTCCTCGCAGCACACAGCCTTCTCTGAAACAAAGCTTGATTGGAATTTCTGATATAGAGCCACGTCAATGGCAAAGCAGATGAATTGCTGGATGTCTTCCATCGTTGGTTTTGTTTGTGTCACTTTTTTCTCCTTTGTTGAATTTATGAGCGGGTTAGCTGTTAGCGATTAGCTGCTTTCATGTGTCGCTATTACGTAGCTGACGCGGCTACCGGGATCCGGCTTCCACACCGCCTATCCAATAGTGTGCGGTTGGCTGTAGAAACGCTAACAGGATCAGGCTTTACCGAAACAAACCAAACCAAACTGTACTGATCCATACCAGACCCATGTGTGAAAACAGGGATTGAAGCATTAGCCAATGGCACTTGCCCCATTGGTCCAGAAGCAAATTTCAGCTCATGCTTTGAGTGTGGGCTCATGCATGCATGGGATAGAGAGGCTTGATTGGTTTATAAAATGTGATCGAGTGCCGACATTGGTCGAAGTTTTTACGTGTGTTTACAACTGCTACAGATAACAAATTTGTTTCTTTTTCAGATCACATGAATTATTTATTACTGTCAGGACTTAAAAGACCATTTCAACCAAAATCTTAAGATATCTGGAGAAAATTACCTAACATTTTTTACACAGACTTTCATTTCAGAATCAATCTCTCTTCTTTATGATTTTGCAATGCATCTTGAACCACCTTACGTTGTCTTTTGACCCCCACTTTGATAACCACTGGTCTAGAGTCCTTATTGGCTGCCTGGCAAAAAAAGTAATACATTTTAATTAATAAGATGAGATGTTAAGGTTGTGGCAGCCTGTCTAGCTCTCTCTGCTCATAATTCTGGTTACCTCCAGTTGTCTGTGTACCGGAAGTAAGTGTGTGTTCAGGCTTGTCAGAGTTAGTTTTCTGCACTCTAAGAAGTTGTGGCTGAAACTTAAGGTCTGCTGTCCGTAGGAGTTTACTTTCTTTTGTTCATGAGCTGCCCTGACTCCTTGATCTTCACAACTTCATTGACTCTGTATTTTACAGACGCTGTTCGCATTCATACAAGTAATAATAAAGATTATTAAAAGAAACTGATCTTGATCAGCTCATGAGTTCACATGTCCAATGATTCAGAGCTTCAATTGAATTCAAGGATGTGGGTTCAAACCACTTGTCAATGTGTGAAAGCCATCGATGATATCAGTTTTGTAGAAACAACTAAATACCAAATTAAACCATCATCAACAGTTCGAAACACAGTATTTTTGACCAGCTCTCACAATTTATTGTTTATATTTCCTGCCCTGCAAGAGCCTTGTTACCTGTTAATTCAAGTTGAGGGAACTACATTTAGTATGCGTTCTCCAAACATAGGACAGAGAGATGAAATGATGCATTTAGATTGCAAGATAGACATTCAATCAATAGAAAATGGCAATTATATAATCTTCTCTCACCCTAAGATATATTAAGCTTTGCAGGCAGAGCTATGTCTGAACCGGGATTCTGGTGAGAATCAATTAGTGCTTTTTACCTATCAGGGTCATGGTACTCCGCTCTCTAAAGTCCTTGTGGGAAAAAAAAAAATCAATTTCCATTCAGCAGCAGATAATTTCCTGTCCATGCTGTCGATGGGATTTTAAAGCTGCAGTTCACACTGGAAGCAGAGGAGGTCAACCCTATACCCAGAAGGTGTGAATTGGCAGAGAATTGGGCTGCTTAAGAAAAAGCTGTGAAGCCTTTCCACCTTTACACTTCGTATTGATTCTCTAGAGCTAAAAGCAGAAGGGCAGCTGGTGAAGAACTTGTACTTCATTAATGCTGTGGCAGCAGAATAGAAGAAATAGAAAGATAGAGTTGGTAACCCTGAGAGTATTTACATAGTGCTTAAAAACGGATACATTTCAGTTAAATACTGTTCCCCCTTAGCAACAGCAGTAACTTTAATGCAAAATTGATTTTAAAAACAAAAATCTTCTCATGATTAGTTGTTTATTTTCCAGGTCTAAAATCCTGCATCAACAACTAATATTGGCCATCTTTATTATACTGTGTTACAGGGTATCTTTGTACGGAATTCCTCACTTCTCTCACAACAATGCAGCAGCCATTATGTCCTGCTTCAAAGTTTCAATTCTGGTCCAGAATATATTTGTTTTGACCAGAGAAGGTCACCACTCCACACAGTGGTTTTGGATGCCCTTTGGTTTGAAAACATCAGACCAACAGGTCTTGCACGAATTGAAGTGGAACTACATAACCTTAACAGCCACCACATTTCTCTGATTAGCTAAGGTAAAACTCGGATACATATTGGAGATGCTTTTGAAAAATACAGAGAGGTTAGAGAGCAACAAGGTTATAAGACAGATGCAGGGCTAGTTAATTACTGAACTTTCCGTGTCATGAGTGCACATAGAGGAAGGTGCGGGGGGTGACGGCAGAACCAATTTCAAATGCTAGGTGTCAGTGTTGTATATTGCTCCCAAGGGGCAACCTTCAGAGTTGAAAAATAAAGTCAATGCAGATGTTCAAAATATTGCAGCTTGAGGCTGGCTCCAAGAGCCTTGAGAGTGACATACACACCCCATTTAAAAATGCCAGTTATACCAGCAGAAATTTAGATTTTATCAACAACACTATAGTCATCCAGGCTGTTCATAGACTTCAGCTCAGCATTCACCTTTATGCTCTTATCTTAATACTTTTGTAGATCTGTACTTTTGTTTGCTATTTATGATACATCTTTATACTATTGCAGTTGGTTCTGCAAATAAAGATTTTTTTAATTTATTTTTTCTATATGTCTAGTATGTCTGGAAAGATTGACAATAACAATGACTTTGACTTAGTCATAAAACTGACCTGATTGACAGACGGTCACAATGTAACAGTTTGTCAAGAGGCTTAAAACCTGCTCAGCTCCAGCTCTTAGTTTGTCGTCAGGTTAAGTTTACTAAAGATTGTGGCTGAGACAGGATTTCTAGCAAGGCGGCTGCTGCCAATTAGCTTCCAGAGCTCCCTGCAGTAACAGATTGATTCTTCACAACTAAACCAAGTCTAACAGAAAGTATATAGCCAACAAGTTTTATTGTTGGTGCGATTTGATGTTGACGATAGATCTTTTCTTTGATGGAAAAGATTTAGACATGCTGTGAAAACCACTGTGAAAGCAATGGGAATATTATAAATATCCATAATGGCTGAGTTCCATTGAAGGTGGTCTGTGTAACAATCAAACCACATAGCACTGTCCATTTTCACAGAGTGGGTTCGTGAAACGCTTACTTACTTAGGCTTTTGACCAGATGATTCTAATCAGGGAATCTCCACGCTATCACCGGCTCCCATTAAGCTGGTGTCATTTACGGTGTGACACATTTGATGACTGGTTGCATCCCTTAAAGAGGGTCTGGATTAGATAGGATTTCCCCTCTTTGTATAATGCTGCTGTCAGATTGCATACTATGTACTCCTATGTCAGTGTGCAGGGTTTTTGTTTTTGGATTAGATGGACATTCAGCATATTAAATTATACTCCATTAGATTGTTTGGCTATAACCCACACAAACTTCCCTGTAAGTTGATGTGATGACGCCAGTGGGTCTCCAATGCAATGTTTTCCATGTCCACACAGATAATAGCATTAAAGAAAACTTCCTTTTTTGAAAAACCTCTGTGCAAGACTTAGAACCCAAAGCAAATGGATGGTATCTCCACTGGAATCATCTCCCTAGCCAGAGTCTAGAAGGCAGACACAATATACACTTTTACTTTCCTTTTTGATAAATCTTTGGACTGGCACAGGTGTAGACCAGCATGACTGTTTACTTAGTAAATACTTTCGACTGTTCTTTAAAGTTCATCTTAACATTTCGGCTGATGAATTAACTGAGAGGAGTTACAGCACTGTCACGTCTCTGTCCACCAGCAGCAGTTTAGCTGAAATAAAACAGGTAGGCTCATAACAAGCTCAATCTTTTCTATGTTGTTTTTGTAAGCTATGTTAAAAGTGCACTACTGTATGGAGTTATGGTAGAGAAATGTGAAAGTTGAAAGCCTAACAGATTCTGTGGTATATGTTCATAACTCTATACACAAACTGTCCTCAGAGGAAAATGTGGTCCGTGTAACACTGTTTAAAGATAAAATGCTACGTGCGAAGTTATGGTGGTGAGCCTGCAACAGTGCAACTGTAACTTCTCTGGTTTCAGCTCGAAACAGTGTTCCAGGGACCAATTTTCTCCTTTGAATAAAGTTTGAGTATGAACTGTAGATCTGAAAATAAAGCATAGAGTTCTTTCACTTCTCCACCTTTTAATTTGCGCTCCCAAATCTAGGTGGTGCTCCCTTTAGCCAAGGTTGCCGTTGAAGGTTGGTTTCATCGTTTGTGCTAAGGTAATTGCTAAAAAACAGTGTTGTTGGTTAGATTGGACTTTAAAATAAGAAATGGGAAAATTATTATCATGTCAAATTTGTCTAATTACTGAAATACTAAAGAAATGACTTAGGTGAAATGCTTCTAAATCAATACATCACCTTTCAACTTCTAACAGTAAAATAAACATTCTTTAAAGGGATACTTCACCCATTTACATGAAGCTTTGTATCATTAGAAACATGGTAGTAGTATTTTTCTCGTCTCAGGGCAAAATGAGGGTTGGATTCATGACCATTCAACACTACTACCATGTTTCTAATGATACACAGCTTCATGAAAATGGGTGAAGTATCCCTTTAAGCATAACTTTACTTCTCACCAATGTTATGGGATGAACCAACTGCTAATATTTAAACGTGAAGAATAAACACGCTTGTGAGCAGAAAAAAAGTCGCATATTCAAAATGGAGAATACTCACACGCAAATGGAGTAGCTGTGGTGATGTGGGTACCAGCAGCACTTAGAGACAGGATCTTGCTCAGCACTAATCATTAATTCATGACGCATGTCTCCAATGGAATCTCGGATCCGAAAACTGATCCTTACATTATAGAGAAATATGAGGAACTCAATGAGAATATGATACATAGACAGCCAGAGTAGATGGATACAATGTGATATAAAGGGGAAAAAAATATGGCTCATATGGATGCAAAGAGAGTGGATTTTGTGAGTGTTTCTTGTTCTGTTTCCAAAAACCTCCTCTCCTCCACATCATGTCCCTTAAAGGAAATATTCCATCCCAGTGTTAAGCCTCTCTCATCTTTACTCTCTGCACTCAAAGTATGCACTTCCCTGAACTCAGCCCATACGTGGCATCCTTTAAAACAGTTTTATTCCCCAAATTTCAAGAAAAAAATCTGTATTGATGAGCAAAGCTGAGCTGAGCTGTGATATTAATATTTCCCCTCTTCAAGTGAACCATCGATGAACTTTAATAATACATAGAATAACCATCTGTTACAAGGTTTATGCTATGAAAATAGACATGAAAATACATTCAATCCAACTCTCTCCCCCATCCCATCCTCTCTTCCTCCGGCTGCTTCCATCTTCATGCTCCTGTAATCCTCCTGAACCCAGCCCTCCCTCCTCCCTTCTCTATTGTGTGCCTGGTTGGTCTCTGTAATCCAGAGTGTCTCTTTTTGGTCGTACAGCATGTGGCTCAGCTGCACTTTGGCCCCTAATGGACCCAGTCAATGTGGAGAGCTATCACCGCATTGTCTCCATCAAGGTCAAGTGTGTGCACATGAGCCCAAGTGTGTTTAAGTCTGCAACGTCTTGGATGGTGTGTGTTTTTGTTTGCTTCTGAGCTCACTGCTGGAGTCATATTTCTGGATCTGCATCATCAAAGATTGGTGCACTTTAGACTGTGTTGACCTGGTGCCTTGTTCTCCATTTCAAAGGGAAGAAAGCCAGGCACAATAATTCTACAGCCATGCTGACAGATCTGTGAGACTGTACAGCACCAACAGTGGGGCTCTGAGATTATGGGTGGGTTCGCTATCTGTTGAAATTATTATAACAAACACATAACAGCTAAAACAAATGGGAATGAGAGTAGTTTCTTCCGCTTTTGATTGTAAACTAATTAAAGAGACAACATTTAAATTATGCTGTGACAATGGCACTAGTTTGAAAATATAGTAGTGGAGAGGTGTTTATTTTAACTTTGTGCTCCAAGTTGCAACAAATGTCACCTTTCCACCAGCACTCCAGAAGTACATAACTTCATGTGGGTCAAGCAGCATTTAACACACAAAGAGCCCGGGGCAGAGAAGGGCATCTTGACTTGTTATTCAATAAGCTCTTGGGAGTCCAGGAGGCGGTAGGCTCTAGCTCTCATTGTCCATGGTCCTTCTTACTTGACTTGACCGGAGTGAGTCCAAAGTAAGTAAGGAAACGGGAAACAAATATACTGAAAGTTAAAGGTTTTATTTATAATCCTTTTTTTCTTTCAAATTAACATCCACATAAAAATTATTTGAAAAAATAACACCTACAATTAATAATTAGGCCTGCTGGAGCTGTACCCAGCTAAACTACATGTATTCTCAGCGTTTTAAACCAAAGACAGTGGTTAGTTGTTCAATTAAATGCAGCTGACGAGGAGACAAGCAAGGGACATCTTTTTACAGAATCGCATCTGAGAGAGCAAACCCACAGAGGAGGTGATTGTAGACTAATGCTATTAGACTCTCCGCTTTCTCTGGTGTGGGTACAAAAAAACCCCAGACTTCTCCAAATCTGGCCATAAAACAAAATATTCCTGCCCCAGAACACTGACTGAAAGTGCAAGCTGTGATCCTGATATAGCTAAAGTTAATAAGGCAAATGTTAGCTGGAGCCCTCACCTTTGTTTTGATGATGATGAATTCGAATAATCATTTGTGCATTGTATTTTTTTATTTATTATTGTCTTATTGCCTGTTTCTGTCCTGGGTTTTAATGGTTAAATTGCTCAGTCATGGAGGGTGATGGTCAAGTACCGTAGTTAGTTCGCACACCCCATGTACACAGGCTTTAGTCCGCAAAGTGGGTGACCTGGGTTTGAATATGACCTGTGGCTCCTTTACTCCGTGTCACTTTTAATTTGCTCTTGCCCTATAGTTTTCCAACTCTCTCCACTGTCCTGTCTCTTAATTAATGGCACGAAAAAGCCCCAAAATAAATCTTAAACAAAAAATGCAAACTCATCCCTCAAATGAAGCTCGAACAGAAGTTTTGTTAGAAGAATATTTTCTGCATGCTAGTTTATTTTTTGTTTCAGTAATTTGTCGCATGCACTCCTCTGTGCATGCTCACTAATTTCCTGTATTCTTTGCAAGCTGTTCACTTTGTGAGCCTAACATATTGCTACTTTACTTTTTAGATATGGCTTTCTCTTACACCAGTTCATTTTAACCATTGTTGCAAATCTCCCTCTACCTTCCCAGCACCACCAAGCCTTCAAAGTTTCATCACCTTCTTCCTCCCATCAGCCTCAGATCACAGCATCAGCCACCATCCGGTCAACCCCAGTCTTTGCAGTTTGGTCAGCCTTGTTATCCCTTCAGTCTCAAACGACCTCTTCTGTTTAGACAAGCTCATTCTTCAGTTAGATCAGCGTTTTTCAGTCCATCAGTCTAAGAAGCCACCATCAGCCATCTTCCAATCTTCCCCAGTCTTTACAGGTTAACCAGCTCATGAATCCCATCAGCCCATGAGACAACATCATCCACTAAAGCGTCTACCACCAGTGTCTGGACTCCATGGGGGATAGATCTTGCTGCAGCTAACGACAGACTTTTTCAATCCCCATATCTCCCTGTAAATTCAATCGCCAAAGTTTTTTTTTGGTTTTTTTTTAGATTTATTTTTGGCGTTTTTATGCCTTTATTATAGAGGGAGGAAAGTGGATAGAGTCGGAAAGGGGGAGAGACATGTGGGAATTGGGCCACAGGCCGGACGCGAACCCGGGCCGCCCGCGCGCGAGGACTGAGCCTCAATACGTGGGATCGCGCGCACTGCCGCTGCGCCACCGGCGACCCATTAAATAAAGTTTTATCTTTGATTTATTTACCTGTATTTCCTGATTAAAATACATTTGAAAGTATGCATCATTTCCCACAACTACGCATGAAGAGGGATAATGATTATTTTATACTCTGCTGTTACATTCCCTGGAGGGATAACTTGTTTATGTGTGTTGTTAGCAATACACAGCATGCCATCAGCTGTTTCCTGTTGCCATAAGACACGTTTACTAAGACTCATAACATTTCATTGTCACATCCGGACCCTGTTTCATGTGTTAGAGTGAAGCAGACAGATCCCTGTGCAGTGTCAGCTGTTACAGTCATGCTTAGCTGCGCAGAAGGAGGCAAGTCTTTGTGAATAAAGACTGAATTGATGTGACACAATGAAATGTTTTGTAACTGCAAATTCAGAGAGACTGGCAAAGATTGCTTTTATACAGTACACACTGTCAGCTGTTTTAGGCATCTTATCGGCATGAAAGGAGAGACGAACGTTTGAAATAAAAACTCAATCACGCTCTGTGGAGAGGCTACTTTACTGTCAGTACCATTATCAAAAGCCAATGTGGTCCCATCCACAACATCTGCTGCAGAGAAAAAGAGTGGGCTGTGTATGGTGGTCTGTTTATGAGTGATTGCTGGGGGGGCTGGAGAGGGGAGTGATGTCCCATACAAAGAAGATGTGAGTACTAATGGCCTAGGCTTCCTGTAATGGAAAGTTGAGCGCTATGTGTGTGTGTGTGTGTGTGTGTGTGTGTGTGTGTGTAGGTGTGTGTGTGTGTGTTTGTGTGAGCAGGGTGGGGGACGAAGAAACATTGAAGGGGGTCGCGTCACACATACGGTACATTTCAAATGTGGGATTAAGCCCAAACAGGAACAGGTACTGCTGTCCGTTCACAAATTAACCCTTCTTATGTTTTATAGGAGAAGTATCCTCTTTTTCTTTAAGTAAAAGCTGTTTTGGCAGCAACTTGTTCCAGAAGTATTTATGGACCTTATATAAATAGGAATATAGAAAACTTTATGTGCTCAACAAATAAGTTTCTGACTTTGTTCCACAACTCCTTTAGTTGCCATGAAGAACAGGAAAACAGCTCTGAATAACCAGCGTCACACATTGAAAGGGTGCATGTCTGACCGTATGTTGAGGACCAAACACTATTTAGCCACACTGCAGACACTCACCTGATAGAAACAGATACTTGATTTATCCTTGAGGAGAAAATTCAAAAATGTTACTGTTACTGTTACTGAAACATGCTACACACACACTGGCTGAAAAATACCAGTGTGCATTAACAGAGTGATGTCAGATTGAATGGCTGCACATAAACGAGCTCCAGACCAGCTGGGGTTTGGTACCTTGCTCAAGGAAACCAGAACAGTGACCCTTTCATTCTATGTCTTGTATGTCTTTGTTCTGTTCTGTAAAACACTTTTTTTTTAGTTGATAGACAACAGACAGTCAGGTTTGAATGATTTTTTACAGACAAAAACAATAAGATAAAATGTAAAGACAGGTTCTTTTGGTAGCATTCAAGAATTCCTCTTGAAGAAACGTGAAGGGCAGGCAGACTAAAAGGTGGTCCCAAGATCAGGCAGGGCTAATGGGACAACAAAAATGAATGGATTATAATTAGATAGGACGTCTGTGGTCATTTAAGGTGTTTCAGCCAGGTGTGAACACACACACACACACACACACACACACACACACACACACACACACACACACACACACACACACACACACACACAAACACAGAACAAAGAGTCAATGCCAGACACTTGAGTGAAAACACATTTGCTCTTTGAAATGCAGGTGCAGATGTATTTTTCACTTCTCTGGTGTGTTGGACAGTCGGCCACAGTCAGTAGCACAAAACATATACATATATTACATATTCAATCTCTTTTTATGTGATTTGTGGTTTGTGTAACGTGATAACAATTGCTGGTAGCAGTTTTAAGTTTTTCACGATTTCACTGTTCCTAAAACTATGTCATGTATGTCAAAAATACCAATATAAAAAACATAACAAATACATAAACACAACATACAGAACATCTTACACATCTTGTGAAAGCAAATGTTATATTCAAAACTACATAAACTTATCTAAAATCCATGCTTTTACAGTAATCAAAACTTTACAGACAAACACATAAATACCTACTGCACATTGAATCTTTGAATAAAACATGACATATGCTTAAGTTAAAAAAACATTATTGTATGTTTTTAGCATTCTCATTTAAAGCATACTGTAAATATAAACACTAATGCAATGAAGGAACAAAATCTCTGTATTCCCAATAATGAACTGAGGATGACATATATATGTGTTCTCCTGCTCCTTTATCATTGTCTCTTTCTCCTCTTCCTCCTTCTACATCTCCTCTGCTTCTCCCTCTTTCTCATCTTCCTTATACTTCATTGCCCCATTCTCATCCTGCTACTTCTCTGCTTCCTCCACTTCCTCTTCATCTCTTCCTCATATAACTCTTTTAGTCTTCCCCAAAAATGTAAACAGCTGTCACTCAATTTTTCAAAAGTCAAAAGAGTGAAATAGTTTTGTTACCAAAATAATGCACACTATGTGCTTATGTCTTAGAGTGTCAAATAAACAATGTTAAGATAAATTCAAAATACTGCAATCAAAAGTGCAATCATGTATGTTTTGGTCTTCTTCAAATTGACTCCTGTGTTTAAGCTCATTGTGTGATCTGATTGGCCACGTGTCTCTGCATGTGCATTCTGAGCAGTCCATCGCTAAATGAGTGTGGCGCTTCAGTGGCAGTGTTTTGCAGTGTACATACACACAGGCTTTCCATTAATGTAGAGCAATGTCTTTGTTGTTTTGTAAAACAATGTGTGTAGGGTAACATATGAGGCTGAGTATGTGTGTAATTGTGCAATTATGGTCTGACACTGTGTGTGTGTGTGTGTGTGTGTGTGTGTGTGTGTGTGTGTGTGTGTGTGTGTGTGTGTGTGTGTGTGTGTGTGTGTGTGTGTGTGTGTGAATATTCCTGCACACGAACAAAACTGCATTGAAAATGTCTCTTATTCATAGCTGCATTCATCCCTGCTCATTCTATTTACAGCCTCCTCCCTCTCATGTGGGCATCTTTCACATGCACCTACTGTTTCCAGACAGCATGGCTGCACACATCAGCCCCTTGTGTGGTACTTCTTCATTATCTTTCTTCCCTCCATAGCATCTCACAAAACTGATGTCAGAATGTTCAGTGGTTGTTTTTTGGTTGTTGATCCCGAGGCATGTTTTTACATTACAGACATGCACTGTTTTTTAGGGCCACTGCCATGATACTTAAAGGGATACTTCACTCATTTTCATGAAGCTTTGTATCATTAGAAACATGGTAGCAGTGTTGAATGGTCATGAATCCAGCCCTCATTTTGCCCCGAGACGAGAAAAATGTGTTTTTCTTTGCTTGAAAGTTTTCTTCATGTGATGCAAAAAGCATCATATTGCATCACATGAAGAAAACTTCCAGGCAAAGAAAAATACATTTTTGTCGTCTCGGGGCAAAATGAGGGCTGGATTCATGACCATTCATGTAAATGGGTGAAGTATCCCTTTAATGGACAAATGTAAGTGTAAAAAGACAAAGAAATAATACACAAAGTGATCTACCAGTGATGAACTTTCATTTTGTGTCAAATCTCCTGCCCCCTGTGGTCAAAAAAAGGAACACATGTAAAGACTGTATCTTTACTGTTTGTTATTTAATGAAAGGTGTTTAACCTTTAAAATAATTTCTTTTCAAATGCAGGTGTTTGTATGTGTGGCTATGTAGTATTTCTTACCCTTATATTAAGACTGTGCAACTTTGTTAAATAAAAATACTATTTATATATGGACACAGCTAAAAGATGTTCTTGTCCAATACTCGGCCTACATTTAGATAAACAGTGTCCTCTTCTGGTGAAAATAGGGTAGCATTAAATTAGTGTACTCAACAAAATTAAAGAACTTGTTGTGTAGAAAAACTGCTCTAAACCATTATATAAAATGATTTCAGATTATCTTTGTGTGAATGTATTTGACAGCTTGTCATTGTTTATTTTGATAGTTAATTATGGAGAAGTTCATTAACATATATCCTTAAGGGCTTACAAACTCAACTCAAAAATTGCTAAAAAAAATATTATTGTTAATATTATGTTTGGTACATAGATGATGATAGATAGATACTTTATTGATCCCAAGACATAGATCAAACATAACTGGATTAAATGTTTTAGTTACACTTCACTACTGTATAAATTCCAGAAAAGCACTACATGATGTTTTTATCGTTAACCTTTACCAAATATTCAGACATTGTCTGACTTATGGTGAAGGAGAAACCAACGTTTTCTAAAGTATGAATATATGAACAGCATATGAACAGCACAGCGTCTACTGTGGACTTATTCAGGTTCCTGGGATCCACAATCTCATGGGACCTGAAGTGGACCTCCCACATAGACACAATCAGAAAGAAGGCACAGCAGAGGATGGACTTCCTACATCAGCTGAGGAAGTTCAACAAGCCCCAGGAGCTGCTGATCATGTTTTACACCTCCATCATTCAGTCTGTTCTGTGCACCTTTATCACTGTCTGATTTGGATCTGCAACCAAACTCGCTTGACACAGAGCGCAACAGACAATCAGGAGTGTAGAAAAAATAATTGGTGTCGACCTTCCCCCATCCAGGACTTATATCGGTCCATGATCAGGAAACGGGCAGGTAGCATCACTGCAGACCCCTCACACCCTGGACTCAAACTTTTCAAGCTCCTTCCCTCTGGGAGGCATTACATTACATTACATTACATCACTAAACGCCAAAACAACTTGCAAGAAAAGTTTCTTACTCCAGGCTGTCACTCTTCCATCCATCCATTTTCTGCCGCTTATCCGGGGCCGGGTCGCGGGGGCAGCAGTCTAAGCAGAGACGCCCAGACTTTCCTTGCCCCAGACTCTTCCTTCTTCCGGTGGGACCCCGAGGCATTCCCAAGCAAGCCGAGAGCCATAGTCTCTCCAGCGTGTCCTGGGTCGACCCCAAGGCCTCCTACCGGATGGACATCCCCGGAACACCTCCCTAGGGAGGCGTCCAGGGGGCATCCGGACCAGATGCCCGAGCCACCTCAGCTGACTCAGGGAGGAGTCAGGGAGGAGCTCTACTCCGAGCTCCTCCCTGGTGACCGAGCTCCTCACCCTATCTCTAAGGCTGCGCCCAGCCACCCTACGGAGGATGCCCATTTCAGCCACTTGTATCTGGGATCTTGTTCTTTCGGTCATGACCCAAAGCTCATGACCATAGGTGAGGGTAGGAACGACCGGTAAATCGAGAGTTTCGCCTTTCGGCTTAGCTCCTTCTTCACCACGATGGACCGATATAGCGACCGCATCACTGTGGACTCCGCACCGATCCATCTGTCGATCTCACGCTCCATCTTCCCCCCACTCGTGAACAAGACCCCAAGATATTTGAACTCCTCCACCTGGGGGAAAGACTCTCCACCGACCCGGAGAGGGCAAGCCACCTTTTTCCTGTCGAGAACCAAGGCCTCAGATTTAGTGGTGCTGATCCTCATCCAAGCCACCTCACACTCGGTAGCGAACCGCCCCAGTGCCTGCTGAAGGTCCGGGTTCAATGGAGCCAACAAGATCACATCATCCGCAAAAAGCAGAGATGAGATCCTGTGGTCCCCGAACTGGACCCCCTCCGGCCCCTGGCTGCACCGAGAAATTCTGTCCATAAAAGTAATGAACAGAACCAGTAACAAAGGGCAGCCCTGCTGGAGGAGTGCCGGCTGTCACTCTGATGAATGCTAAACAGTCAAAGAGTGTCAGACCTGTCGTTGTAAAATAACTCTGGAACACCACTGTGAATGTACATAATTTATTTCATTTAAATGATCACACGCACACTCTATTTTGTAAATACTGTAAAGATTCTGCATGTTTACTTCATCATCCGTATGCACCACTCACCACTGCACTGTTATCTTATTAGTCTTGTACATATTAGTCTTTAATTACTTGTTTATATTTGTAGCTAAATTCTTTTTATATCACATTTACATTGTACAGAGAGAGCACAGTCTACCAAAGTTACATTTCTTGTGTTAAACATTCCTGGTCAAAAAAGCTGATTCTGATATTCCATCCAATCTAGCTCGAACAGTCATGAATTAAATTTCTGCCAACTCACCTCAGAAAATTCCCAATACGGGTGATAAATCAGAGCCAATAACAAAATGACTTCATTTGCTAAGTGTATGAAGTGCATTAATGAGACGGAACACAAAACAAATAAACTAAGACCTTTGCAAGAAGTACAGATAGAAAACTGCCCACAAAACAAAAAGTGTAGCCGACTGATTGATTGATTACCTACTAACTGTCAAAGCTCAAACTGTATTTGTATGAGAAACAAAATGAGTAAGTTGAACAAATAGAGGTTTTTCTTTCTTTTTTTTTATCAGACCATTAAAGTTCTTTCACTCAAAGTAAAATCTCAAACATACCAATAGACAACCATTTGCCAGTAGTCTATCTGTATGGAGACATAATTACTCTCTGAAAAACAAAAATCAACTGTCATATAAAAGGAGATTTACCATCACTTTCAAGGAGATATAACCTTTAGTATTTATTCCAGAAAGCATCATTCATGGAGGAACTGAATTAACTGAACTGAAAGGAACAGAATTATCAAAGTTTTACTTTGGACAGCAACCAATACTAAATTTAGCCTACAGACACATCAACATACAGACATACAGGGAACTCAAACTAGCATCTTGACTGAAGAAGGCAATGTCCATGTGAACTATCAATTAATAACTAAATTCAAATATATCTTTCATATATAATATGTAATTCAGCATGATGATCATGTGTATATTATTGTTGTGAAAATGCAGTTTGTTTAGTGCAAATATATATATATATATATATATATATATATATATATATATATATATATATATATATATAAACAGATATTGCCTACTTTATGCACCATATTGTTATTTTTCTATTTATACTGTAACCGTTATTACCAGTCAGGTCATCGCAGTATAAATATAAGAATGGATTTACAGTTCTTTTATTTTCTGGTATTGTTATGATATATTCAATGCATGCACTTGGCCACCATAAATTGTACATAATAACTTCATAGGCCCACCTCAGTGTTTCACATGTTTTGTTAATGTTGCTGGAAAATCTGTGTCAAAGTCTATGGTCTCAACATCACACCACCGTGCACGTGCGTTCACCGTAAAACGTGATGGCAGTTGTCGCATAATGGCTCGGTCTCTCAAAGAACCAATACGGCATGTTTCAAGGAGGGAAATAGGATGTAATTGAGGGCAAAGCTTTTTGCAGTTGGCTTGAGGAATTTACTGACAGCACTGAGTCCAATGGCAGTTCAGCGAAGTGGATTGTTGGAAGCGTAGTGCGCCGGCGGAGGTCAGCGTACTAGCGCGACTGCTCTTTATACTACATATCCCAGAATACATTGCGGCGTTTGAGAAATGTGTGTTTGAAGCAAAGACAGGAGGGGAGAGACGAAGATTTAGGAATTCGACTGCAGACTTGAAGCTACGCTGTGAGGGTTAGAATAATGGTAAGAGCACAACCAAGACCACGCTTTTGTTGAAATAGTTGCTACAATAACGTGGGTTTTACGTCGGTCGTTGACGTAGTTTGTCAAAGACAGCTTATAGCAGTGATTGCTAATAGGAAGTGTAACATTAGCTAACTTAAGCTAGCAAACTTAGCTAGCTAATTTTTGCAATTTTAACAGACCATAACAAGGCGACAGCTGCTGAGCAATGGCACCACGGACTGTCGTTTATAGCAGCCAACATACATAAAACTGTCACTTCGACATATACGGTTTTTACAAATGTAGCTAGCTAGCAGTCAGTATTCAACTTTAGTCAGTGGCGTGTGTGCGCGCGCTCGTTTATGTGTCTGTGTGTGTCTGTCTGTGCGCGTGTGTGTGTGTTCCGCCCCCTTCTCTTTACGGGAATCTCCTGGTTTGTAAAACAAAAACTGACGCTGGATGTAGAGGATTAGGGGTCCTGGGCTGTTTCTGGTACCATGTGAGCTGACAGTCTGCATACCTTTCTGTTCACATCACTTTCTAATTGTTCGCTTCAGTGGTTTTTGGCTGTCACTTGTCTTTCCCTTTGTCTGTGAGTTGCTCCCTCGCTCAGTGCTTGGCAGCCTGTTTTCTAAGGGGTTTGCTGTTTTTTTTTATTTCTATGCAGTTATACGTTATTTAGTTGTTATAAACTCATTGGGTCAATGCCTTCTGCCAGCTTGTGTTTCTTCCCTGCTGTCTCAGCAGTGTGTGCTAACTTTTATATTAGTAAGAAAGCACACGCCCATTAGTGTGTCTCTTCATTGACTCTCATCACAACAAAGCTATTACATGCATCTTTCCCCCTTATACTAAGGAACATACCCAGTTTATAACCTGTGACTTACTGACTGATTGAACTTTGTACTTCTTGTTTTGATTCAGCTCTGACTGAGCCACTCTTTGGTAATCTTGTGGGTTTTTTGTCCGTAAAAAACAAAACAAAAATTGACATCTTTTTACTTTAAGAACCCAAAAGAAGAATCGCAATTTTTAAATATGTTATGTCTGAGGCTCTAAAGAAGGTCAAACATGTATTTAAAAACATAAATCACTCCTCAGATGCATGTTTTTTCACTTTACTGCCTTTAAGCTGTTTAGTACTGAACCCTTGTCGCCAAATGTGGATGTGCCTCCTCTCACAAATGATTCAAAAGTCATCATTATCCTGATTTTATTTGGAAAGCTTCAGAAACAATCTTGATGTGATGCACAGCTGTAAGAAAATGATTATCCATCTGTACGAACATTTGGAAAAAAAAGTGAAGCAGTGCTGTGATAAAGTGAAGCCAGGTTGTACAGGACACCTCTTCCATATTTATTTTCACTGATTCACCTGATATCAAGCATGAAAGATGAATCCACATCATAATAAACATCTGCATCAGCAGTGTTATTTGTACGTGTGTCTCTAGTGAACCATAAAGAATCAATGAGTGTCTTTAAATATACAAAGATGTAATTGAACTTGAATCTTAGACCAACGTTCGTATAATGTTGTCTTAGTGCAGTCTTTCCTTCATATCAGACCCAGGTGAACTGGAGGAGAGTGGATTGCCGGGAAGCTCTCTGATGAACTGTTGGATGTAGACCTGCTAAAATAAAATAAAATAACGTCAAAGAACTGCTGAACAGAGCAATCATATGGTTTACAACTATTTTCCTATTATATGTATTTACTAGTAAACATTAATGTTTCTATTTAGTTTTTTTTTTTTTAGGGAAACCAATGAGGTTTACAACTGTCACTTGTTATCATACTTAAAAAATGTTTCACAACTTTTGTTGCCTCACTTAATTTCTCCTCACCTCTCTGTGATCCTCCATGTCCTCTTTTTCTGTTTCCAGGCTTAGAAATCCGGCTGGCTGGTAGCGATTATCCTGCATTTTTGTGTTCTTTTGGTTACAAGCAGTGTTAAGAAAAATCCCTACTGACAAAATCCAACCAAAAAAATAAACAGCCACAACAACAGCTATCCCCAGCTGCCCCACCACTCCTCACCCGACTCCAGCTGGGTAAGACACCAGTGTGACGTGGACCATGTACTAATTTTGTGTGACATATTGTTATTACTCCTTTTGTTGGGAAAAAAAATCCTCCTTATCTTTTATATCATGCAGAGCAGGATGGAGGCCTCATTTGGCCCTACCTTCTCAGCCGTGGCTGCTGGAACTAAAGGTGATGCACAGTTATACCCTCTCTCTCTCTCTCTCTTTTTTTTTTTTTTTCCCTGATTCTTTATTTTATCTAAATGTGACAATATGAAAAGACATACTACATAAACAAAACCGAAGTGACATCAAGACTTCATATGTTATGGGTATGTCAACCATCGCACTTCAAAAATATTAACAAAACTATATAAACAACAATTAAACAAACAAAACAAAAACCCTGCCACCGATAGTTCAGCTCTGGATTTCACTACTGGGAGTGATAACATAACATTGAATTCAAGTAGGTAGGACGCAAGGAAGTAAGACTTCATGTGAGATAAGCAGTGAAATTAGATTTATTATTCAAAATACACTATCAATTCAAACATTCTCTCTTTCTTTGCTCATAGTTAATGAATTTGTCTTCTTCTTCTTTCAGCTGAAGGATCCAGTAACTACAAGCAGCATAGAAGAACTCCTTCCTCCTCCAGCACTCTAACCTACTCTCCCCGGGATGATGATGATGGAATGGTACTGTCTTAAATCCATTCAAAACACCCGTTTTTTTGTCTAAAGTGTTTGAAAAGGTCAGCCTAATCTTTCCACTGTTTCTTCCCATCAGCCTCCTATTGGTACTCCTCGGAGGTCAGATTCAGCAATCTCAGTCAGATCACTCCATTCTGAGTCCAACATGTCTTTGCGCTCTACTTTCTCTCTGCATGAAGAGGAGGAGGACACAGTAAGATACAGATACCTAATATGTCATTGTGATGCATAAAAAGGTCAGTTTTTTTGGAAAAAAGAGAAACCACAGCACAAAGTGGAAAACTAACAAAGAAGTGTGTGTTTCTGTGCAGGAGCCCCAGGTGTTTGCTGAGCAGCCGTCGGTTAAACTCTGCTGCCAGTTGTGCTGTAACGTCTTCAAGGACCCAGTCATCACCACATGTGGGGTGAGTTTCCTTTCTTCCATCTGTCCATCCGTCTCACTCCCTTTGCATGTCCTCGGATTGTCTTATCTCTTCAATTAAAATCCATCTACCTTTTCTGTAAAAATACTTCCCAGTTAGTTTATTAAGAGCTCCATCCTTTTGTTTGAAAAGTCTTGATGCACACCAAGCAAAACCACCTCTGCTGAAAAACCAAAACGAAGAAGAAAACAACTTTCCAAACACATCATATGAAATGTTTGTAGGCACAGCAGGACTTTCAGGATGTTGGTTTTCCCTTTTCGCTCAGTGAAAAACCAAAAGCACACAAGCAAATGTGCAGAGGATGTGCGTAGGCCGGTTCAGGTCAAGATCGTGTTTATTAGCCCCAGGAGAGGGCAATTTACTACAGACGAAGTCGGCAGTAAAAAGAGCATAATCCAGCCAGCATACATCATAATAAGGACACTAAGAAATCAAAAGTCCATACTTGTTCTTTAACAGTTGTGTTTCTCCAAGCACAATGGCATTAAATACAAATATTTTGGGGTTAGTTGATAGATTAAAAAAAAGTTACATTCCATACACTGTTGTTTCTGCTTACATCTCTGAAATGTATCTCATACAGGCTGAAACTGGACGTTCATTTGTTTTCTGGATTTTGAAAAGTTTACATGCCAACAAAAATTCTTTTTTTTTTTAAGTTAGCATAAGATTTTCAATACATTAGCTGGTTCAAGTTCCAGTACAGGCCAAATTATAGAAGTTGGTTTTGTAGCTTGGAGAGGCGCCAGGTTACTTTCTAAGTACTGCCGAGATGCCCTTGAGCGAGAGTAAACCCAGAGTTAGCCCTCTGGGTTTGATAAAGTTTGTAAAATGAAAAGTAAATAAAGGCCAAACTCTAACTGTGTCTTTCTGGTCTGTGAATATTAGCTAAGCAGAATCTGCATGAAATGACTATACAAAATGGAAACAAACTCTCTGTGCGCTGTAGTTCAACAATTACTTTTTTCTTCTTTACTTTCAGGTTTGTCAAGGAATGATCTGTTAAAATGTATGAAAACAATAAAAATAATTTTGGATTCTTTTTCTTCCTCCCTCAGCACACCTTCTGCAGACGATGTGCCTTGACTTCAGGTGAGACTTTAAGTGTGGTGAGGGTTAGGGTTAGGGTTGTAAAACATCCACATCATGATGGAAGTTCTCAAACAGGTGGTGAAAATATCATGAATATCGTCTGTTTTCTTTCAGTAATGCTGCAGCTGTAGGATATTCCCTGAATGATATTCTTATGATCGCGTCTTTTCTCCCTCACAGACAAGTGCCCCGTGGATGCGGCTAAGCTAACAGTTGTGGTGAACAACATCGCCGTTGCAGAGCAGATCGGAGAGCTGTTCATTCACTGTAAATATGGCTGCAGGGCCACAGCTAGCAGCACAAACGGAGCAGCATCCTCCACCTCCACAGTGGCCGGTAAACCCGGAGCATACGAGGTGGACCCCCTCGGCTGCCCGTTCACCATCAAACTGTCCATACGCGTGTAAGGGCCACAGAGTCGTTGAAAAGGCTGATTTAGCTCCACTGCCATGCTGCCTTTTGTGTTGTATCTCATACTCTGAAGCAGCAACTTGTGGCAAGGCTTGACCTGCCCTTTTCCCTCGTCTTTCTATTTCTTGCAGAGAACATGAGGCCAGCTGTGACTACAGGCCGGTCCGCTGCCCCAACAACCCCTCCTGCCCTCCGCTGCTCACCATGAACCTTGAGGCTCACCTTAAAGAATGTGAACACATCAAATGTCCACACTCAAAATACGGGTGAATAAAAAGAAACGCATATCAGCAATTAATCCAGTTC
Organism: Symphodus melops; assembly: GCF_947650265.1. Taxonomy (NCBI): domain Eukaryota; kingdom Metazoa; phylum Chordata; class Actinopteri; order Labriformes; family Labridae; genus Symphodus; species Symphodus melops. Next base: position 11,116,606 of record NC_136707.1, on the reverse strand, counting down.
ACCTTCTCTAATTGCTCTAACGACATATCGGACAAAAAGGAGAGATAATTGCTTATCCTGCTCATTAGCAATCCTTTTGTTTGAGCATGTATTGTTCTGTCTATATAATCGCTTTAAATCAGTCACTGGTATATTCATAAAATCACATTTGTCTGCCTTTTACCAATCTGCCTCTGTTCCCTCCCACCTCACCAACAGTTGCACATTCATCGGTAACCAGGACACATATGAAACACACCTTGAGGTGTGTAAGTTTGAGGGTCTTAAGGAATTTCTGCAGCAGACTGATGACAGGTAAGCATCACAGATCCTCATTGATTACCCAAGTACTCAGATATCTAAATTCATGTTTGATTGATTGACCTGTTCACCAGCTCTTCAGCATACAGCACAATTGAAGGACAAGCCATACTTTTCAAATAATTAGTTTGTCACTGTCTCATTGTAGTCTGTATGTGACCTCTGAACTTTGACCCTGCTTAGGTTCCATGAGATGCAGCTGACTCTGGCCCAGAAGGATCAGGACATTGCTTTTCTGCGCTCTATGTTGGGCAAACTTTCAGAGAAGTTAGATCAGCTTGAGAAGAACCTGGAGCTGAAATTTGGTGAGAAACAGCGGATAAAAGAAGTCTCTTGGCTAAATTAAAACACTCTGGTTTAAAGTCAACAAGAACCTCAAACGGATCAAGTTTCATATGTGGATCCTGCGATTCTCATGATGCAATTAGATGCAAATGTATTGTCATTTATGATAGGCAAAGCTTTGGATCTTACGTCAACACTACAAGACATACCACTAAATTCATTTTAATGAATAGTCTACTATAGTTTTAATCAGATTGCAGCTCACTGCTGCACTGTACCACAACTGACTGCTGGAGCTCAATGCAGCTTTAAAAACTTGAGTTTTTCAGAGATGCCGTCATTTCTCAAACTTTGTGTCCCCGTAGAACTACGGACTATTTCAACTTTAGATTTTCTTTTCTCCACCTTAGCGTGTACTGAAAACAAGCTCCAAACATTTCATGATCCTTAATGATTATACGTTGTGAGCATAGTGGCCTTACTTGTTTTGTTCCTCGTTTTCTCAAAGTCACTGTACCTCTGTGTGTGTTTTAAGATGTGTTGGATGAGAATCAGAGCAAACTGAGCGAGGACCTGATGGAATTTCGTCGGGATGCCTCCATGCTCAATGTAAGTGTGTTTGATCCTGAATAGAAGCCATTAATAAAACAACAACAAAAATACTTAAATGCAACTTTTATTTGATGGATAGAAGTAGAAATACAACCCTCTAATCACTTGTCTATGTCCATGCAGGATGAGCTTTCCCACATCAATGCCAGGCTTAACATGGGAATCCTGGGCTGTAAGTCGCTGTCTTTCCATCCTTTATTCAAAATTGTCTTTTTCTATTTTAATTGTCCCTCCCCTTAGGGAAGAGATATATTTGAACAATGTCTGAGGTTTGCTGCAATATTGTTAGTTGTCAAGGGTTTCTCATTTTAGTTTTTCAGATTTTAAAAGCTTCACTTTCAATTAAAATCATTTTCATTCTTACCCTGTCTCTTTGTGACTTTGTACAGCTTATGACCCCCAGCAGATCTTCAAATGCAAGGGGACATTTGTTGGCCACCAGGGTCCCGTTTGGTGTCTGTGTGTCTACTCCACTGGAGATCTGCTTTTTTCTGGATCCTCAGATAAGACTATTAAGGTAATGACCTGTAACCGTCACTGATGTTTCTGTCTCAGTTGACTCCTGGAGTTCAACTTCTCCAGAGCACCACCAACCCTTTTTTAGTCTTGTTTCTCTGACGCAGGGCGATTTCTGACATAACGCACACATTCTTCCTCGGATGTTTTAATAATTTAACCCAAAACATTTATAATCTTGTATCGTAGATTCAATGTAAAGCTTATACAATCATCCAAAGTATTAGAAAATACATTAAAAGGACAAAAAAGTAATGAACGATACACAAATATAAATGTAGCTTTTTAAAGACTGAGATATTTAGTTTTGCCTTTAAGAGGTTTGTCAGTGTGTCTCTTCTCACCCTCTCCAGGTCTGGGACACATGCACCACATACAAATGTCAGAAAACCCTTGAAGGTCATGATGGCATCGTTCTGGCTCTCTGTATCCAGGGGTAAGAAAATATACACGTGCATATAAACAACACATGCAAACACACTTTGATCATTAGGTAAATGTCACATGTTGATGACAGTCCTCATCTCCAGTGGTATTTTGTTTTTTGTCCCTACAGAAATAGGCTCTACAGCGGCTCTGCAGACTGCACCATTATTGTAAGTACACCTTACTCCATCCTTCCTCTTGTTACGGCCAACATGCAGAACCTAAGAATGGTCTATTTAAATAACAATGTGTGTTTCTGCTGTGACTTTTGCGTAGGTGTGGGACATACAGACCCTGCAGAAAGTCAATACCATCCGTGCCCATGACAACCCCGTATGCACGCTGGTCTCCTCTCACAACATGTTGTTCAGCGGCTCCCTCAAGGCCATTAAGGTACAGTTATGAACAGTAAATATTCCCTTAGTGTGTTTGTGTGCAGTATAAAAGTGTTTTATTTTTAGTTGTCCTTAGTTCATCTTCACTGCCTCTGTAGTAGAAGTGAGATTTCAGTGGAATTAAAAATTTCCCAGAAATCTCCTTAAAGAGCATATTGCAGGTTAAAGACACCAGTGATCTAGTCATAGGAGAATGACTTAAAAATACTATTTATAAAGACATTCGTAAATTAATAAAGCACAGGGTCTCTTGGAGACATTTCAGTAAGTTTTTTCTCTTTACTTCACATTCAACTGTGACGTAGCATGGGGGAGTCTCGCTGAATCCCCATCTGTTTAACGTTGAAAAGCATGGATCCAAAAGTCACTCCCATCAATACAGAGGAACAAAATCTGTATTCCTACACATATGATGGTCCAAGGCAGTGGTTTAGGCAGAAATGGGAAAACACGGGGTGCAAAAGAAAATACAGGGGGTGCAAATTTTTTTCAGTGTCACTCACGGCAGCGCGGCACGGCGGAGCGGAGGTTATGTGCTCCCTAACACACTGGTTTTGAAGAAAACTGAATAAGTCTCTAAATGGTGCATTCTGTTCAATAAGATGCATTGTTACACATTTTAGTTTTCCCAAGCTTCATAATGTTGATTTACTGTACAGCCCCTGCCCTGACACACCCCTTCATCATTTGACTGCAACTCACTTGGTTCATGTTGTCTAATCCCTTTGTTGGCCCCCTACTTCTATCTGCACTTTCTTTAAAAAACCAACAACAAACAAATAAATTCATAATATTACTTATTAATATTATGTGTCATCCAGTAATAATAGATCCCTAGACCTTGATAAGTCAATCATCTGTCAGCATATTCGAATGTGGCGCTGACCCGAAAAGGTGGAGCTAAACCCTGCAGTCCGTTGATTGGTTGAAAGAGTCGTCCCTTCCTGTGTTACGTCGGTAAACAAAACTCCGCCGTGTTTAAACCATTGACTGTAATACACAGCTGATTGTTTATGTCTGTATTTCTCCTCGCCGCACACAGCCTTCTCTGAAACAAAGCTTCATTGAGTTCTTGTAATAAACAGTCACATGCCAATGACAAAGTGGATGAACTGCTGGATGTCTTCCAGTGTTGGTTTTGTTTATGTAGCGTTTTTCTCCTTTGTTGAATTCATTAGTTAGCTGTTAGCGGTTAGCTACTATCATATGACGCTATTTACATAGCGGCTATCGTCATCCGGCTGACACGCCGTCTACCAAATAGGGCACGGGTGGCTGTAGAAACGTAAACGGGATTGGGTTTAAGCTTTTCAGTACCGGTATTTGGCAAACATATTCTTTGCCAGAATTAGAATGTAGCCTAATCAGATATTTAGCGCACCCGTGTAGTAAGCACGTCTATTAAATGTAGATATTTGCACGGCCTAGGTCAAGCCGTGCAATAATTTCAAGGCCGTGTTTTTTTTAAATAGGCCGTGCAAAAAGCGGTTTCGCGGCAGGCTACCTAAATCTATGGTCCACGGGCTTATTATTATGAGCCTGCTAGATGTGATGGAGAGCAGGAAGAGGGCGGGATTAAGAGAAACAACGGCCACAGGAGAGAAATCAAGTTGGGGTGTGAGGAGAACAGAGCAGGCGTCCTGGTGAGTGATGGGTGCTCGTCTTACATAAGCTCATGCTGTGTTCACACATCAGCTTTTGTTAAGTGTGTAATCATAGACAATAACTTAACAAACAAGTAGTGGTAGGCTAAGTGTAAGTGCCGATCATTAACTATTAAATGTATAGGATTGCCTTGAAAACGGCAAATCTGTACAATACGTTTCATGCCGCAGCGCTGTGCGTGAGAGAGACAGACATAGAGCCCGATCATACAGCTGCAAACAGGAAACAAACGGAGAAAGACAGAGTGGACGCAGGGGGAGTACTTAAAAGCTTAATAAAAATACTAAAATTGTTCTTTGGTAAAAGTAGGTTCAAAGTGTAACTAAAAGGTGGGTAAAACAGGAGAGTTTAAGTCCAGTGAACACTTTCACTTTGATTGTCCACGGCCACTCACCCTTCCTCACGCGCTGCCGGATGTCACAGCAAACACAAGAAAGATGCGCCAACCACACTGTTACTGCTGTTCCCAAAGCAATACTTACAACGCTGGCAGAGCTGCTCACTGTTGTAACAGTCTTTCCCCAGCTGTGGCCGGGTCTTTAGCTCTGTCCTCGTGCTGGTGTTGACTCTGGCTCTGTCTCTGGCACTGTGTTGTCCAATCATCGCACTGTAGCTGCGTCCCGTCTGTCTTTCTCTGTCCATTTCCTGCCGTCTCCCGTTGTGTGCTCAGTTCCCCTGTGTTGGCCTTTAACCCTGTCGCCAGCCGCCGATTGGCCCAGGGGTCTCTGTCCTTTGCCTCTCATTGGCCGAATGAATGTCAATCCAACTCTACACAGGTGTGATTAAATGGGTAATCCGTCTCTCAAGGCAGAGGTAAAATCCCATATAATAAAAACAGAATGTTAATAAAAACACAACAATATGATAAAATTAACTATTAAAACATGCTTCAACGCAATGTTGAAAAAAAGAGCGTTCCAAACAGCTACACTTAAAAGGGCCACTTTTGGCTTTTTGTGTTGAAGAGCACATCAACTTAAGAATTGACTTCTTCTGAAGCCATTAACAGACAATTTTAAGTCTTAATTTACAAACACATTTAACTGTCCTGCTATATGCTCTTTAAGAATACAGCTAAAGATGCGTCTCAGTGAGATGCAGACAGTTAAGTAAGAAGCACCGTCTGTAACCCTTTTTTTTGTTACCATGGTTACAAGCGAGATAGCGAGAAAAAGGAAAGGTTTGTTTGTTGGGCGCTGTGTGCATGAGTGTGATGTCAATCCTCTCATAAAGGGACTTTCCTTTCTTACTCAGCTCCACTCGGCCTCCTCCACCTCCTCCCTGTTTCAGCTCAGTGACATCATGCAGTACAGTGCTCCCTCGCTCCAGATCTGTTTAATACCCAGTGTTAGTCTGTGGCGGTTAGCTGAGTAGCTATTGGGCCTTTTTTAAAGTCATAAAAAACGACTTCTCTTTCAAAGTGTTGCTGTATAAACCCTTTCTTTTCTCTGTGCCTGTGTGTAGGTGTGGGACATAGTGGGTACAGAGCTGAAGCTGAAGAAGGAGCTGACCGGTCTGAATCATTGGGTTAGAGCACTTGTGGCCTCCCAGAACCACCTGTACAGCGGCTCTTATCAGACCATCAAGGTAGGTGAAGGGCTGGAAAGAAGATACACACACTGTACGTCCCACTGTCCAATCAAAGAATCCTAAATAGGATTTCATGCTGAAGTAGTTTTTTTTTTTTTCTACCTTTGACATCCCATAGCCAGGAGGAAGAGGGTGCTCTGTCTACTTCTGTGTGAAATCAAACTTTAATATATTAGTTAAAATCTGAAGCATTGCATTTGCCACTGGCATCACATTTAACCTCGGAGGTGTTGAACTCAGGTTGGAAGTTTGACAAGTGAAGCACGATTAACTGGAGGGTAGTTTTATGTGTGATTGATTTCTTCTTCCTTGATTCCTAAAGCCTACTGTATAAATAGAGTTTGAACACCTATTTACTGGTAATCTTTCTTGATAAGCATGCACTACATTGGAAAGCCCTTCATGTGTTGCATCATTTTAAATAGACACATGAAAAACTAGATTTTTTTTAACTTTCAAATGAATCAACAACAACAATCTGAGCTTTAGTTCAAGTGCAGAACCCCAGCTGTGTGTGTGTGTGTGTGTTTCTGTATAGTGTGCAGTGAAAGCTGTTGGGATATATTATGTTCAGTAATTGGAATCTTGCCTCTCTATGAAAAAGGACTTTGTGTCTCTGTCTGACTGCCATCTTTATTCCCTGCCCTACAATACGAGTTCTCTCCGTCTGTGTGTTTTTGTGTGTGTGTGTGTGTGTGTGTGTGTCTGTGTGCATGCTTGCATCGGTCACTAATGAATACCTCAGGGAGCATGTGGAGAGAAAACGGAGGGCAGGAATGACAGCGACTGATTTTGGGAATGAGGGCTGTGTGTAGAAGGCTGAAGAAGGAGAAAGAAATGCAAAGAAGGATATGTAGGGCGGGTTTTTTATGGTGCTTAGAAGCAGAGCAGTTAGTCTCTCGCCAACACATCGCATGAAGTCGTTTAGAAAATGTTTTGCTGCGAAAATTGCTGTCACAAATGATGCCAATATTCATTGAAAAGCATCCCTTTGAAGATTTTGGCAGTACATACTGCATGTTTAACACAGACAAAACTGCAACTTCATTAAAGGTGTATTCACACCTTTGGTTCGCTTGAAACGAACTAAAACCCTGGCGTGGACCTTTTGAGTAAGTGTGAATACAAACCATCGAACTCAGGTGCGCAGCAAACAGCCGGACCGAGACCCAGCCGAGGAGGTGGTCTCGGTTCGCTTCCAAACAAACCCTGGTACGGTTTGTTTGTGGTGTGAAAGCAACCAGACCTCAGTCCGACCCAGCTCTAAAAATCGTACAGCTTTTTGGACATAACAGGCTCCCGTAGCCTCGCGCATTAAGGGAAATAATTGTTTGGTTAGCAGCACAGTGTTGTTTGTTTCTGTTGCCTACTTCTTCCATATAAGAAGCAGAGGTAATCTTCGGTCTAACTTTCAGACACATTCGCTGGTGTTTCATCGCTCTGTTCTTTTATTATCCAATACTTTTAAATCACACAGACTATGAACAGAACAGCAGCTGCAGCAACTTCTTGTTATTTTCCCCCGCGGCAGTCTGATCCTCCTCCTTTCCCCTGCACCACATGCTTCATTGATAACCTCGGCCATTTTCATCACAACACCGATTGCCCACACATAGATCTACATTTTTTACACCTTTAAATATTTTCATACCTGTACGAAACGGATGTAATTGCTGCTAAAATGTTTACGGATTTACTCCGCCCCAAACCTTTTTGTCCAATGACTGAATTAAGCTTTGCACAAATGTGGTTTTGTTTATAAATTCTGGACCTCTTGCAAAAAGTGCAATGTGAAAAAAACCTGCGCCAAACCAAAAAAGAAACGTAAAAGTATTTTGGTCCGAACCAAAGAGAGTGTGGTGTGAATACCCCCTAAACAAAAGACTAATGTTTTTTTTGTTGTTTTTTTTTTATCAATTTGCATCAAAAACGAGTGTGTAAATTGTGATTGTCAGTGAATGTTCTGCATTTAGTTAAAATTATTTAGCCTGCCAATGATTCTCTTTTGTTATTAAATCCTTCATTGAACGGTCTCATCAGACACAAAAGGAGAAGACAGAGACCCTGTGACGAAGCTCTGCTAAGATGTTACATTTTCATGTTTTTGTAATGAACTCTGATCTAAATATACCTGCAACACCCTTTCACTGATGCTCAGTTCCAACGATGACAGTAACCTCTTCATCACTTTCTGCCTGTCAGATTTGGGACATCCGTTCTCTGGAGTGTGTTCACGTCCTGCAGACCAGTGGAGGGAGTGTGTACTCCATCGCTGTCACCAACCATCACATTGTCTGTGGCACCTATGAAAACCTCATCCATGTAAGAAAGCTTCAAGTGAACACAAAAGACATCTTTCCTTCCCTGCCTTACTTTGACTTTAATTTCCACCACGTAGTTGTGTTAATGATCATTGTACTGAAGGTATCTGTTCTTTGCAGGTGTGGGACATTGAGTCTAAAGAGCAGGTGCGGACGCTGACGGGCCACGTGGGAACAGTTTATGCTCTTGCTGTCATCTCCACCCCTGACCAGACCAAAGTGTTCAGCGCCTCCTACGACCGCTCACTTAGGGTGAGGATGGGTCCTTTTTGTGTGTCAGTCAGTCCTTAACTCCTTTTCCACCATGGGTGCACACAAAGTGTTAACAAGGTAGACACAAACAATGGTCTAAATAACATGAAAACGCAGATGGATGCTAATGCTTATGGGCAGGAAGGACTTATTTTAGTATGAGTGTGATTGGCTTAACTACCTTTTTAAAAGGTCACATATTACCGTAAATTCCAGACTCTATGCCGCTACTTTTTTCTCACGTTTTGAACACTGAGGCTTTTACGATGATTCGGCTAATTTATGGATTTTTGGGCTTCTGTCGCAAAAACATTTGACCTCGTCACATCGAATCTTAATATCGGTCATTTTGCGCTTCATGCACGCACCCTCATCATGGAAAACACACAGAGAAATGCATATGATGCAGCTTTCAAGTTAAAGGCGATCGACCTGGCTGTCAAAGAAGCTAATAGAGCTGCTGCACGTAGGAACAACGAAAAAGAGACTGAGAAAGTGTAATGAAACAGGGCAGGGCTGACATAGAGGATCTTATAGGCATGATCAAATACAGGATCAGAGTGCATTTTTAGCAAAAAAAACACCTTCATAGACATGTTTTGGGGAGCTCTGACAATAATTGAAACTTTTTGAAAAGGAGGAAAATACGTGGGCTTGAACATTTTTAGTAAAGGGCAAGTTAAGTTAGGAAGCTCACCCTCACATGATACGAGTGTAGTTTTGGAAAAAGTATGTTTCTTGGGGAAATTTGCCAGTGTATGAAAATATGAACCCCATGTTTTCCTTTTAAGGTATGGAGCATGGACAACATGATCTGCACTCAGACCCTGCTGCGACACCAGGGCAGTGTCACAGCTCTGGCTGTTTCCAGAGGACGTCTCTTCTCTGGAGCTGTCGACAGCACCGTTAAGGTATCACACATCATCTCTGCATCAGCCTCGACATAAATCTATAATTAAAGGGATTCTTCATCCATTAAGCTTTGTATCATTAGAAACCTGGTAGTGTTTTTGAATGGTCATGTTTACCTAAGAGGGGAAAGCTCTGTTTTTCTTTTCTGAAAAAGGAGTCTCCGATGACGCATCAACCATAATTCTGCGTCATCGGAAGCTGCTTTGGTTAGCAAGGGTTGACACTACATGACTAGTTCCTCATGTTGTCGACCTCCGTGCAGTGCTGTGCATTCTGGGACTTGTTGTCTTTCATCCGCATGAGCCAAAATGACACTTTCTACCTTTTCTCGGTTAAGAAGGCTCCAACTTCAAAATAATATTTCAAATTTCCACTACATATAAGACCCAATGTCAATACAGATTCATGTTTCAACAGGTGAAGTATCCCTTTAATTCATACCACACTCTTTTCAAGTGAGAGAGTAATATTGAAATGACATTTTAGGAAGACCAGCATAAAAGCACTTTGAAAAAGTCAATTTGTTTTTATATCTATTCTGATTAAATCCTATGACATTTCCTCTTTTTAGCAGTGTTTCACATTCACAGCATGACTGCTGGATAGGTAACTTATTTTTCATCTACTGTTAGATCCTCTAAATCTTCGTTCTTTTTTCCCCTCAGGTATGGACATGCTAAACGAACAGTATTCTCCGCAGGAGTCTGCTTAACTTCCCATCTATTTTTGTGTCAGAGGGACTCTATGAATGGTAACAATTAACAGTCTCAGACCAGTGATAATTCTCTGCTCACCATTTGAACCCTTTCACTGTCTGCATTGCTTTTACATTTCATACAAACACTCCCAACACCTGGATCCCGATAGTCCAGATTACCGTTCTTAGTGCCCTGTTCACCAGTGCATTATGCAGCAAAGTAAGACGAGCTGCCTTATAGCTGCACCACTCCACCAAACCAAGAGGAACTGGATGCTGCACTCCGTTATCAGAGCAGGAAGCAAAACGTTTTGGCCAGTCTTTTCTGCTTTCTGCTAACACACCATTCATAATCAGTACTGACAATGCCTGCTGCAAACTATTGAAATAAGTCTAGAGGCTGGTTTCACAAACATGATGTGACATGTACCCCACCTCACAAATCCATATTTATATGCACTCCAGACAAAGACCAAACAGAAGAAATTCAGATTGGGACAAAGTTACTTTATCCAGTTTTATGTGCTTGAAGACTTTATTGATTTCAGCTCTTCACATTCTTTTTAATGTTTCCATTTGTTGACCAATGTTAAAACATCAGCTTCTCTGGAGCTGCTGAGCCTTTTGGTCTTTTGCCATAACGCGTGGCTGACGTCTCTCAGGCTTCGTCAATTAATATTTACATGCAGAAAAGGAGCCACAGGTCGGAATCAAACCCAGGCCACACACTTAGAGGAAAACGGCCTCCGTACGTGGAGCTCACACACCAACCACTAGGTCACCAGCGCTCCAGTGTTAGTCGTTTCTAACTTCATGTATAAAGCTCTCGGTTGGTTGGTCGTGAACAGCAGTTGCTTCCTTGGTTTGCAACAAAAGAAAAAAACGTATCTTCCTCACATGAGAAGGGGAGCACAAACATCAATAAGTAAGTAGGGATATTACCATATAATGCCCTTTACTTAAGACAAGCTAGTGTTTTATTACTTTACATAACTGAGCTGAGTAGCATTGGAGCGTTCCATCTGCTCTGGAAGAAAAGTGAACACATCATCAGCATAGGCGGGCAGAGATATAAAAACACATTTCCCCCTCTTGTCAGTGGTCTCAGTTATGTGTTGTGAAACCAGCCTTTTGTATAAACACCTTTCATTAAGAGTTGAACTTAAAGAGAATGACATTTCTATAGATCTACAGAGTTTAAAATAGTGCCATGATAGAGCTGTATTCAGAGCCACCCAACGGTTGTACAGTTGTGTAAAGAAACAAATAGTGCCGAGTCTGGACCTGTGCCCAAGACGATGACTCACCCTGGCCAACATGACAGGAGGGACAGAGAGACGAGAGGACCATCTGTGTGCATGAATGCGTGTGTGTGTGTTTCAATGAGTGCCATATGTGTGTGTTTGAAAGCAAGGACAAAGTGTTGTGATGTGTCTTTTTGTCCACTCCCCTCTCTGATATGTAACCTCAGCTTGTTAGACTGAACATAACCACAGATTAACTGATTGTTGTTTCATGACTGTAACATGCTGTGGACTCACAGTGAAGGTGAGCAGGTGATTGTGTGTAATAAACCTTTAAACTTCACAGACGCATATGCAGAGAAAGTGCCACTGAGTCCTGCTTTCCTAAATTAATGTTTCAGGACCCATATTGGGTTTAGAAAATGCAAAACAACTCAATTTACCTGGAAGGGTATTTTACGTTCATCAGAACATGCTAATCCATCTAAATGTACAAGCATGGGCTAAATCTAGTTTTTAAAGAAGTATTTGCCTTCATCTCAATGCATATATGACCTATACTTACAGTAGGCTTTGTGATGAAGTTGTTTGGGAAGAGAAGCAGTGTCTTCACTGGTCACAGTTCAGTGATGTCTTGTATACTTGTAATCATGTAAGCCTGAGTTGATCATTGATCAATAAAACCATTGTACACTTTGGAAATGTTGATGTGTTTTATTCAAATTCAACAAAATGGTGTTGCGATCATTACTGATGCTAACAGGTTCCTTACATTTAGCATGAATGTTAAAGGACTCTTTTTCACTGTTTCAAACAATCCCCTTTGGTCTAAATGAAACATCTGTGTATATATATAACATGAATCAGGCACCAGAGGAGGTTTGTGATCCTGTAGAAACCAGCTCTCTCTGAACACTCCGTTTTTGTGTGTGTCTCTTTAAATGCAATGAGCCCCCTGGGTTTTCCCAGTATACATCACTCCTCTGTAGTGAAAATGAAAATGGCAGACCTTTGCAAAAGTTTTGCTCTAGGCTGGAGGTGGAGTCCATTGGTGGAGAAATCAGGGGAGGCAAGTTTTTTTGGTTTTTTTTTTATGACAACAATCCAACTTGTGATGTCACAGGTTGAGGAAATTTGAAACGCAGCCATTTTCTCTGTGTTGTGAGATTTTTGCAGACCATAAACAAAGGACGAGGTGGATTTCTTTCAATTTTTGTGGGTCAATTGACATTAAGGTTACCCAAATATACGCTCGAATTCGAAAACCCTGTCAAAGTGGATTTTCACAATATGTCCCCTTTAAGTAGACTAAAAAACTAATGACAGAAACTTGCCTTTAAAAAAGGAAGCCGTTGACTAGAAACAATGATTGTCCCCTGATTTAAATTTTCATAAAGACCAAGCATTTTTCTCTCAACATTAAGCCTAGGGTGACTGTATCTCTTAACATCCTTAAAAAGTACACAAAGCAGAATAACTTTATAAAGATCTGCTGAGCTTGCTTTGTTGTTTTTAGTGTTATGTGCAAAAAAAGTTGGGACTAACTGATCTCATAGTTTATTTGGCCATGTAGAGGTATACAGACGTTGGCATCATGTGGAAACTTGACTATAGTGCATAGGCCATTAATGCAGTCTCCAATTACATCAATGTTACTTGAGGAATCATGAACCCAGATGTCACAAAGTTTGTTTTTCTTTTTTCTGTATTTTAAAAAATTTGCTAGTCAGGAATTACAAAATGACAACGCTTTTGTGTAAGTGGGGTAAATACTAAGTGATGAAGGTCTTCCTATGAAATGCATTACTGTATGTCGTGCTGTATTGCAGACCTATGCCATGCCCTGGAGGAGAACATTATCAATACAAGTTCACATCACCACACTCAAAGAAGCTGAAGACGATACAGTTTGTATAGAACATTTATTTATTCAGAGCAGATCGCCATAAGATGCAGTCACTGCAAGCACACCAATGTCCAGTCACTACAACACACGCTCACTCACACACACACTCTCACACAGGTTTCATACTGTTGATAGCAGAGCAACAAATAACACGCTACCTCTCTCAAGCATTCACATACAGTCACTGCAGAGCGGAGGAGACACCAGTTTGGTATCTGTCAGATAAGCACAGGCGGAAAAATCAAATAAAAACAGCTTGGCTTTTTCTTTTGTTGAGAAACAAAAAGAACAGTACTTTGCTCCACATTTTTTGACCATCTCTGCTTTTTACCCCCACCATCTGTGGTTGTTCACCCTGGTAGCTAGACCCCATCCCAACACGCCAAAAACACACTTTAGAGTGATGGCTTCAACATGATTGATGACCAAAAAGAGACCAAAGAAGAGAGACCAGGCAAGAAAGCATTGCTGGATAAGGTCATTTTATAAAGGAAAGAAATGCATGTCTATAAGATGTAGCTGTGCTGGAGGACATTCAGGTATGTCTGTATTAAAGGATCTAATGAGATCTATGACGATATCTTTACAGTTAGGGTAAATCTGTCATGGAAATCACTTGACCATGCATTCATGCTGGATTACACACAAGAATGCGCAAGTCTACATATCAGGTTGGGAAACTGGAGACATGTGCTGGCTTTTCACCACTTGAACTCTGACCTCAAAGATTAGCTTGGGCTTCAAATATACATTTACAACCCTTGTTATTAAGTGTTTCTTGCAGCATATTTTACTTCCTCCACAATGACATTTTTAAAAATCAACATCCTGACTTTCTTGTAGTATGTAATATGAAAATACTGATACCACTCTGATGTAAGAGTGCTACTTAAAAGAGGCTGATAGCGGATGATAGCAAAGCTAAGCTAAGTCTAAGGAAGATAAACAGCTAACTTGGCTTTTAACAGATGTAAAAACGCAATATGTGTTTAGAATCTAGTAATTGTACAAAATAACGATGTAAAACATTGTCTTTGAATTTGCTGGCTTGCTTTTTCCAATTTCAACTTTGCTGTGTAAAGCTTTTTGGTTTCTGGTATTAGCTTCAATACAAAATTTGCAGAAAAGAAATTCACCTAACTTTGACAAAGTGTTCATCTTCTGAGTTAGCTTGAACATTTCCCACTTATTTCCAGGCTATGCCAAGCTAATCAAAGAAAACCAATTGCTAGAGGTAGCTTCATTTCAACTCTACCAACATTATTATATGGTAACAATCCTCTCATCAAACTCTGCGAAAAAGCAAATGGATTTTCGAAATTTTTTTATGGTTTATCTTCCCTAAATAGACACAATTCCAATGAACGTGGCATGTCAGTTCCTGGGGAAAAAAAGAAGAAGAAAAATAGCAAAATGTGACTGAGTAACTGAGGTTTTCTTGTGGTACAGTTGAAATCTAAATATTTTTGCATCAAGTGTTGGGGGGGGGGGGGGGGGGGGGGGGGGGGGGGGGGCATACTTGTTTTAACGATTACATATCCATTAAGTAAAACAGAACAAGAGAGAGATCCCCATTTTTTTTTTACATACCCATCTACTGTATTGTAATCTGACCAAAACCACAAAGCAAGGCACATGTTTGAAAGAAAAACAAAACAGAGCATTGCATTTAAAATAATACAAAAAAAGATAAAACAGAACAACAAAGAATCACTTTTATTATACACATTGCCACACCTGAACACATATACATGAAGAAAAAAAAAACACATTAAAAAAACAAACGCTTCCTGCAAATATCCCAACATGGTATCCTACAATCACTCATCAGCGTGGACCACTGGAGCATGGAGAAGCAGATTTATTCAACACTCAGATTAGATCTGTTTACTTTGAAAAATAGTCTTCAGGAGGACACACACATCATAAATACACTTCTTTTTTTTGCAAATATCCATATATATAAACTCTATGTGATCATAATTCCAATACCAGAACTATTCTCTGACCTCTTGTTCATTTATGTAAGTAGACTGGCTGCTTAAGGTTTTTTTTTTTAAAGTTTCTGAATGGATCGAGGAGAAAATGAAATATGTAGAATATATCGCACCTCGCTGTCGGTTCTGGTTGATTAGAGGAACTTTAACAAACCATCCAGTTTTACATATCTCTTCTACCGAGCACATATTCCTTATGTCCTAAGAAAAAACGTTCTTGGCAACACACTGTGCAGTTGCCATGGCAATGCCAGTGAAGGTGATGATGTAGATTGTCATGGCAACAAGGGGTGGGTGTTATGGAGTGTGGGACTAGCGATGGAAAGAAGACAGTTGTCCACTGAGGTGTCAGAAGTGGGGTTTTTTTTTAGTGCTATTATAGTTTAATAATAATGTCATTATTTTCTTCACATAACCTGGCAAAATAAATAAAGGAATTCCAGACATGAACTTACATAAGAAATGGATTTGAAAGGAAAAACTTCTTCTTAAAAGAAGGAATGCACTAATATTTGGGCAGATACCAACCTCTTTACCAAGCTGAGAGTTTAACTCTGGAAATCACAAATGACCTCTCATATTTATCATTCGATTTCTTCCACGAAGTGAAGGCTCATATGGTCCAAAATATGTGAAGTGAGAAATATCTTAAAGCTTGGGTATGCAACTTATAGGGACCAGCAACACTTGTTTTGGAGAGTTTACAGCTGAAAAATATTAACGCCACATCCCCAAACACATGACCACACACTTCCTCGCTTGTGGTGCAGGAATAATCCAGATGAGAGCTAGTTATGGCTTGTGGAAGACGTTGGTTCTGCTTAAGAGTGTCAGGCAGTGAGCAGAAAGGTTGGCAGGCAGTTACGCAGAGAGGCTTTGAAAACAAATTGCCTGCCCTAGCTTTTAGCTTGTAATGAGATTTTAATGAACACATTTTTTTTTAAGGTGAATTAAGTTAATTTTTAAATATTTGAGCAAAGTATTTTACTATACATAATATTATTTAAATATACATTTTGAATTTAATCAGATTATTTTAATCTTAAATCATGTCGAGGGGGATTCTTAGATTTTAAACAACAGATTTTTATCCTTAACTGAGGTACAGATTTCCATGATTTAAAAAAATGACTTAACTGAATACAATCTGAATACCAAATTTCTCCAGTGTGCTTTGGAAACTTGTGAACCAAGCTATTGTTTATCCCAGATGATGAATAATACCTTTCCCTCTGCCTTGCATTGCTGAAAACTGACACTTCATGTAACGGCCTCCTGATATAGTTCTTTAAAACTTTCCAAAAAAACAACACTGAACACCTGCTTTCAGACAACCTACTGTAGCCTTCCTTCACTTTTCTCCCTCATTCTTCCTCTCCCGTTGAACTTATACTGTGCAGGCTGCCATGTGCAAGGTGGCTCCATGGGTCATTGTGCTTCTTCTTTGTGATCATCTGTTTGTGTTATATGCAGCAGAGTGAATGGAAGCAGCCCGAGCAGGAAACCAAAAATAATCCTAAAATTCCAATAATCCACAAGCTTTGTCCCTGTCTCTCTCTCTCTCTCTTTCTCTCTCCCTCGCACACACACAGACACACAAACTCAGGAGTTAAATAGTCTTGTTTTGGTCACAGATAAAAATCTTTCCACCTATTCATTTACATCATCACAACACCAGAGGTCACCATTCCACACAGAACCAAGACATCAAACCAAAGAGCTAGAGATTCATATTTATCGGTATATTATATAGAACTGTGCTAATGCAGGACTTTTTCAGTAGATATAAACTCTCCATGCTTAGAATGTACACATACCATACTATGATTCATTACACAGTTGGTTTTTCAATCAGTATTAGTTAAGATTAATTGTTTGTCACAATAGCTTCAAGAGTGTATGTGGCGTTCTAAAAAGACCCACATTTTGATTTGCAGTCTCTTTCGTTTAGTTGCTTTTCTTCATCGCTCCGTCTTGTGGTTATTTTTTTAAAATTCTCTCTTCACATCAGTCATTTTGGTCCTGTTCTCCCTCTCTCTATTAGTGTCTCTCTCTTTGTCTTGTCTTCATTCTTGCACTCTTTCTGTCACAAGTCAGTCCAGGCCTGTGGCGGCCATGCCATCATCATTTTTATAATCAGCGGCAATAGACGAGAGCAAGACAAGGTTTTAAAAGCAGCAACAGATGAAAACCAGGAGGACAAGTGCAACAGAGAGAGAGGAATGAAGAGATGAGAGATAGAGAGAGAGAGAGGCGTGTTGCCCTCTTGTGCCATCTGAGTCACTCCTAAAGCAGTGTTGCCATGGAGACAGGCTGACTGGTTCCTATGGTTACTCCAACATGGCGTCCAGCTGGTCAGCCAGGTCATCGAACATGCTGCCAATGTCGTCAAGGATGCTAACTGTGGTTTTCTGCTCAGCCACAGAGCTATGTACACAGACACAAACACATACAAGATCACAACATTACTAACTGAAGGGTGGAAAAGTAGATAAACAGTCTGAACGTTTTGTGAAGACATTGTTTGTATTGCGTCATGTGAGCTAATAGTGCTGTATTATTCTAACATTACGCCCTCAGAACAAAAGCCTTCTCGTGGTACCTACAGTCTCTTCATGTACTGTGGGAGGTAGCACCTTCAGGTATCAGGCCCCTCTCCTTTGGAATCATCTACCAGTCAGTTCACAGCAGGCGCACACACTCTTTACTTTTAAGAAAAGACTTCAATAAATGGTGGACTTGAGCTTTTATGGCACTTTTCTGGTCCTCCGACAACATTTTTACACCGCATGTCACACCTACCCATTCACACACTGATGGCAGAGGTTGCTATAAAGTGCCCAGCAGAAGTAACTAATACTACACATGCATACGCCAAAGACGAATTCAAGGTTAAGTGTCTTAAATCCCCAGCTCTTCAGCTCAGGATTGAACCCACTTATTTTCATTTGAGGGACGACAGACTCTTCTGACTGAGCTTCTTCTTCTTCTAACTTCCTTTTAGATATATTCTTATAGTTAGAGCTGGCGCAGGTATGGATCAGCTCCTAGTTATGCTGCTTAGGCTTAGGCTACTGGGTGAACTGGCCCCTTGGGCTCTCTGTGCACCCCCATCACATTACTGCATTTTGCTATCTGTAAATCTTAGTAACTAAACACATACTTTCCTGTGAGCTCCTGAGCTCTCATATCTTGTAGGTTCTTCAGGATTGTGCTGTGCATGGACCCCCCCCCCCCCCCCCCAATTTGTCCCCCCATTATGCTTCATCCTGCATATTGTCCCATCTCCCTTTTGGCATTGTTACTGTGTGCAGATTAGTCTGCTAAAGTTAGCATTACACAGTTAGTAAATGTAGAGTTAATGTGTTTGACTTTCTCAGTATATATTAAACAGACTGTTCAGGCAACACATAAACAAATCTTGAAATAGTTAATTGATCAGTTAACCAGCATGAAGCCTTGGTGTATGTTTGAGCATGTGTGTTGAACTGGAGGGAGTATTCAAGACTTGTGTGTGTGTGTTACTTACTCCTCTTGATGCAGTATCTTATCCTCTACGGCTTGCAGAGCTGCAGCCAGCGACGCACTCGTCTCCTCCAGTTTCTGATGCACCAACGAACCCACACCGAAGTCTGGTGTTAAAGGCGCCGGCACAGTGACCCCACCACCCGTCATCCCGCTGTCCACCGACACACCCCCAATGGAGGAGCGGGGAGGCTTGACAGGGGGCGGGGTCGGGCTGGGAGTGGCAGGAGTCTGGGGCGTCTGTGGTGTCGTTGGGGTCTGCGGGGTGTGGGGACTCTGGGAAGACGGGCTCAGCGGTTTTGCATTAGGCAGACTTGGGATGTTGGAAGGTGGAAAACAGGGGGGTGAGCTGATCTGTCTGGCCACTATAGAGTGCTTGATAGGGGCTGTGGCAGGCGCCGGGGTTGGCGAAGGGGGGCTGGTCATGGAGTGTATTAGCTTGGCCGGTTTGGGTGCCATCGGTGGAGGCGTGGGTTTGGGTGAGACAGGTGGAGGAATCTTCTTTCCTTCCACTGCAGAAAGAAGAGAAAAAAAAAGATAAATTGCCCAGTTAAAAGCAGGCTTCAAACTTTCCTTTTAATCATGCTCATGTTGGCTTCAACTACCAAGAGACTTGATACAACAAGCTCCTGTCAACACCTCTCTTCTTATCTGTAAGGATTCTTGATTCATTCATGTATGTTACTAATACTATAGCAACCCCGAAAGTGTATGTTCCAGGAAATCTTTATTTCAGATCGCCTGCTTGACTCCCACTGCTTTGATCATTATAATTAGTCAGACCTTGATTATCACTATTCTAGTTGTTAGTGCTAATAGCAGTCGTTTTTGTCCTATTATTGAGTTCTAACACAAGTCCAAATTACCTTGTTGTTGTTGTGAGTACATCTATGTCTGCTTGTCGGTCTATTTGTCTCTCTCTATTACTCCCTTTAACCTAAACGCAGCTTACTTTCTATAACTGACAGGATTTTCACTTCTCAGTTGTTGTTCCTTTAATTTAGTACAGTCATATATAAAAGGCATTTATTTGACTAAGACATGTCATATATGTCCCCTATCCTAACCCCTACCTTACACAATGACAGTCAATCATATAAGTCATTACCTGGGCTTCCAGGTGTCCCAGGGCCAGGCAGGGGAACCCTCTTGTTGGACACAGGCTGTGGGGGGGTCTGCGGGCCTCCCTGTCTCTTTATTTGTGCCATGACAGGCTTTGGAGACACTGGAGGCTTTGGTTTTCTCACCGGGGCGGCTTCATTGCTGACAGGAGCTCCTTGATCTGTACTGTTCCTGCGAGGAGCAGCAGTCACTTGTGGTTGAGGTTGCGGTTGATGTTGGGGTTGAGGTTGAGGTTGAGGTTGAGGCTGAGGCTGAGGCTGAGGCTGAGGCTGAGGCTGAGGCTGCGGCTGCTCTGTCACTCCAGCGTCAGACACTGGCCGGCGTTTCACTGTGCCTGTGCCATTCTGGTAAGACACTGGCTGCGTCGTGTTGGGCTGCCCAGTCCCCACAGTCTCTCCGTTAGCTGCAGACATGTCAGCAAAGCCTTCAGGTTCCTTGTCTCGGCTCTTGGGCCGTCGCTTCACGGTGGAAGACTCCTGGAGAGTGAAGTCGGACCCATTGGGGTGGGGTGTGGAGCTTCGAGGTCGTCTCTTTAAGGTAGTCGTGGGTTCAACCCTGGAGACATCTTCCTGCGGGTATCCTCCATCTCCTTGGGGACCCTCGTCGTCACCCTGCAGACAAACACAAAATACACACTAACGGAAAATTCATACATTCATGACCAGAGGTAATTTTTGCACAAACATTCAAACAACAAATATAGATGAATAAGACATATAAAGCTTAGAGAATATAAAGCTTGACTATGGATTTGTAATACATAAAAGCACCATTGATTTTAGCACATAACATTACATAGATACAGTAGATACAGTAGATAGACAGATAGACAGATAGATAGATAGATACAGTAGATAGACAGATAGACAGATAGATAGATAGATAGATAGATAGATAGATAGATAGATAGATAGATAGATAGATAGATAGATAGATAGATAGATAGATAGATAGATAGATAGATAGATAGATAGATAGATAGATAGATAGATAGATAGACAGACAGACAGACAGACAGACAGACAGACAGACAGACAGACAGATAGATATATAGATAGATAGACGAACAAACATTTATATAGATAGCTACCTGTCCTTCTCCTTCTCCTCGACCCTGGCGGCGGATGGTCAAGCTTCCCTCATCTGCAAACGGAAGGTTCTCCGATGAACTGCCGCTGCCACCCGAGCTTGGATGGGGGGAGGACGGGGGGTTAGGTGAAGAGGAATTGACCAGGACAGGGGAGGGTTCAGGCTGGACTGTGGGTGAAGGTAAAGCAGTAGGAGTCGGCTGGTCACGCCTGGCAGCTGCCACAAGCTCACTCACAGGACCACTAATAGTCCGTCGTCTGTTCACCACTTCACCGTCTAGTCCTATGGCATCACGTGTTTTCCCCACCTGGTAAAACACAACCATACCATTGGTCGATCATACTTGAGCTTGTTGTATAATTTAATTTATAGGGAAGCATGTATTTTAATTATAAAAAACATGTATTGCAAGTATATAATGACTAATATTTTACATTACCTGTAGGAAATTTTTCTGCAATGCCATGCCTTTAGCTCCACCCCCTATAGATGACATCTCCAACATGGCAGCGATGCTCCTCACACTCCCCACACTGCTGGTCTCTACAATCCCAGTCTCCACAGACACCCCCAGATCGCTGGCCCTCCGTTGTTGGTTGTAAGGCACGTCCAGCATCCCTCCCGTGGTGGTGATGGCGTTCTGTTGTGCGTTGTCCTCCGTCAGGTTTGAGTTCGAGCCTGAAATGGCGGAGCTAGAACGTTTGGGCGGAGGTGGAGGCGGACCTTTTTTCTTCTGCCGCAGAGCGGTGTGGTTGCGGCTGACTGTTTTTTCCTGGTTGCGAACCGAGTGGCTGCGGCTAACACGATGGGTCACCGTTGCATATTTGACCCCTCCCCCTCTGAAGACCGCAGAGGCCTGCCCTCCTCCAACTTCCACCCCTGCTTCTCCACCTACGCCTGCTCTCTCATCACACTCCCCATCTGAGACGGCATACCTGGTGAGGCTGTGGGTTTGTTTCTTCTGGAGCGCTGAAGGCTCTGCTTCTTCTCCCTCAGCCAGCTCAGCCTCTGGGGGGAGGCAGAGGAGTGGGACCTGGGGTTGTTGATTATCCCCCACCTCCATGACCTGTGTCTGTGGGTGGTGCTGAGGAGGTGTCTGTTGCTGCAGCTGGACTTGAGGCTGCTGTGGCTGCTGGGGTTGAGGCTGTGGACATGGAGCTCCGCGTTGAGTTGGAGACTGAGGGGGTTGTGAGCGTGGAGACTGAGGTCTCTCACCCTGGCTGTACTGGGTGGACGGTCTGTGTTTGGCCTGCGGGGAAGCTGTGCTCTGGACAGAGGAGCTGGAGGAGGAAGAGGAGGTTCTTGTCTTGGTAGGAGTGTGAGGTGGCGTGTATGGAGGTGCAGGCTGGGAATGGGAGTGGGAGTGACGGTGTTTGCCCTGTGAGGACATACTGCCTCTGTGAGAGGAGGTGCTGCTTTGGCTGCTCTGCTGCCTCATAGTCCGGGCCTCCTTCTTAGGTGGCCCAGCACTTCCTCCTCCTCCTCCTGTCATCACCTCATCTTGGTCTTTGCTCAGAGTGCGACTTCGTTGAGCTTTGCAGACTTCTTGTCCCGGCTGGGTCAAAGCAGTCTGTAGCTCTTTGCTTAACTCGCTGTCCTGGAAGGTTCCCATCTTTGGAGACATGAGCTCTGGAAAAAAAAAAAGGAAATTAATATGAAAGGAAGTCCTCAGTGTTGAAGAGTAACTCTTTGATGGAACTTTGTTTCAATGGAAGTCCACATTACATAAACATGTACAGAAACAGATATTTTAAGTCAAATGTTGTCAAATTTAAAATTTGAATCAGATTGATCAGTTAGCTTACCGTCTGGGGGCGGACCATCCAATGACATGACTTCCTTCTGCTGTGTGATTGGTGGAGGTTTCTTTTTAAGGGAGGCCCGCCCATCAGAATTGCGTTGCATTTCAGCCAGTCGTTTCACAGCTAGCATTAGCTTCTTCTGGTGGCCTAGAACAATAAAAGATGGGAGTTAAAGTTTTTTTCTGCATCTATTAGCTATTTTGGATTTTGTTTTATAAATATTATTCCACCACATTTCTTAACAACTTTTATTCTTAACATTATCATTCTCAGTGATAGATGGTCTCTAAACAAGCTAATACCCGTAAACTCCAGAGTGCAAGGATCAGAAAAAATCAAAAATACTATTGATAACGACAATAAGTTACAATTTATTGGAAATCATAAGAATGCAGTGAAAAAGAAATATTGAGCGTTATACTTGTCAGCACATATAAATCCTTTTCCACATATGACATAGTCTAAGCCTCATCTAAACAGTAGATCAATAAGCTTGTGAAGTTATGTCATTATTTACTCGCGATGCTGAATGATCTTTATTCAACACTGACATAAAAGACTTGTCCTTTCATGGGGATAATGTACATAACTATCAAATCATCATCAATGTAAAACACGTTAATCTAAGCAAAGCATATCAGTGGGTCTTACCGAGTTTAGTAATGCCTATTTCCTGCAGGTCCTCCCAGGTGATGTCGGTGATGAATTCGATATTTTCGTAGCCATTCTGCACTAATACCTGATGGTACTGGTTTAGACCAATAGCAGATAGCCACTCTCCAAGATTAGCCTATAGAAACACCACAAACATGACTACTGACCGGGCGAGCTGATACTGACGACTTGACGATAAAAACAGGCTTAGCATCTAAACAAGATATAAAGGTATAGCTGTCTGCTGGTATTATCGTGCCAATATTGGCCTATCTTACATTTATCGCATGCATGTAGTCTCATATGTGCTGCTTACTGAAGCAATTGTTGACAAAAGCAGGCCTTATAGACATACCAGTTAAAAAACAACAGGCTACCCAGATAAGGTCTATTTACATTCAGCTCAATAATCGTTATACTACATACATTTTCCATATTGTTAATCTTCACATTTACTCTTTAAAGGGGATGTGTGTATCAGTCTAAAAAAATCCAGTACTTATGGAGAAAGTCTAGACTATAGTGTTGATGTGTTTTACTCACAGGTTTGTGCTCAGGAAGCCACTCATTGACACTTAGCTTGTTAATCTCTGATGTCATCTTCTTTCTGTGACCTGGTTTAGTGATTCCTATAGCTGTCAGATCCTACACACACAAACACACACACACACACACACACACACACAGAAGTTAGGTTTTTTCCTTACAATAACATATATTGAAAGCTTCTCCAAGCTTCTTAAGACTCCAGAGGCCAATCTCACTCTCCCCTTCACACACAAGCATGGACACACAACAACGTACTCACACAGACACACAAACTTAAAAACACACACAGAGAGAAAAACTTGCAACACAAGTGACAGCGTGACATCTGATGGAAGCTTCTGCCAGTCGAGAAGAATTGAGCAGGAATGAAAATGTTCTCAAATGATCTGAAAAAGCACTGAAGGCAAAACCAAATGTATGCAGTAAATAAAAAGCACAAACAAGAATCAGCTTTGTTTTCTATATTTAAAATAAAATCTCTAAACAAGCTCAGTAAAAAAAAAAGTGTTAAATACATTACAGTGCCCTTATTTATTTGTTAGTGTTATCAGTGTCTTTGTGTCCTTCAGTCATTGTGTAAACTCTTTGGTTTCACTGTTTTTCTATTTATTTACAGTGCCAGTTATTTGGACAAAAACACATACATACAAAGTGGACAACACTCATTTCACTGACACACAAACACGCACGCGCGCACACACACACGTACGCACGCACATACAAATATACAAGAGAAGAGGTCAGGATTTTATTTGACTTCTCTAATAACAAAGCTCTTTAAAGCAAGCTCACCAGCTCAGTTCTGACCCTGTCAGCATGCACAGCACTGGAGAATATATATAGAGTATATATTAATATACATATATACTGCATACATATATTTGTGCTTTATACAAATAATTCATATGTGCTGTAAATTATTTGTATTCAGGTGAACATGTAAGTCTGTGTAGTTTTTTTAGAACAGGCAGCAGCCGCAGTGTTGAAGGAGACATGAGAGTTGTTCATTCTGTATTAATCTTTAAGTAACTTTTCCTTTTTGGGGTCCATTTGTGCCATTGAGCTATAGAAAGTTAAGTTTAATAATTTGATTAATTCATCTTAATTTAAATTTTGAAGCAGTTCATTGCATTGCATGGCTAAATTTAAATAGAGATACTTTATTAGCTTGAATTATCTGAACACTATGTTTACCATTATGCAAGTTTGATTTTGTTAGAACCGGGTCAGCTTAAAGTTTTCATGTATCGGATTAATTAGTTATATTTTGGCCCCCAGGAAGCAGGAAGATGTAACTTAAGCCATTAAACAAAGAATCTTCACTTCCCAAATATAGTTAAGGACAAAATGTTACCAAACATGGGCCTATTTATTTACATTACTCGCATACAAAAAGAAACATTAGCTGACAAAAGTCCCGCTGATAAAGTAACATTTGTTGGCTTTTCAAGATCCCTTTATGGATATGAAAAACTAATCCCACGGATAACAAGATTGAAGTTTCTGTAATAATAATAATAATTTGCTTGGAAGACTTCATACACTCACATTGTTCTTTTTACATGGCTTTATAGTGTAGAGTTGTCATGACAGTGATTTGCACGTGGGATATGCAGGCAGGCAAAGCAAAACTTCAAAGACAAGTGGATTCATAGAAATCTTTGTGGTACTCAGTGGGTTCAGTGTTATGAAGGATGTTTTCCATAATATGGGTACATTTGATTTTATAAGTTGGTTTTAAAACTGAAATATATGCTTTGTTTCATTAAATTGTAAAAACATGCAGTATTCATTTCAAGGTCTACTTCATTCATATATTGAACTACATATTGTTGGCAGGAAAATTATGTCATGTTAATTGTTATGCACTGTTTCAAAACCAGTTAAATATCTTAACTGGATTGGAAGGTGTAAGGTTCAACCAGGCAAGGATGAGAAAGAAGGAAGAAAAGAAAGAGCTGTGCAAAGTCTATTGGTTTTATGTGCTCATTTGATAATTATTGGAGGTCATTTTATACATGCATCTTGCAATCATGAGCTTGAAAACAAAACAACTTTGTGCAGACTTGTTTCCATTGTGGTCCTTGGAGATGTCTGCGACCTCTCTGGGGTTCAAGGGGAGCTGGGTAGTGGGTTTCAGTAGCCTTACCTCTGGGGTCATTCGGCTAATGGTGGGCAAGTCATACCCAGCGCCCAGGAAGTTTGGTGCGTAGACCTGCAGCTGAAAGTCGCTCAGCCATTGGACAACGGCCTCTGAGCTCTACGGGAGAAAAAACAGGGGGCATGCTGTCACTGGCTTAATGTCTACTTCTTTAACAGCCACCTTTTCTCAGCAGGGCCAAGCAGGGTCAAAAGGGAGGAACATTGAAGCTGTTAGATAAGATAAGATATGTTCAAGATATGTTTTGTCTAAATATCTAATTTATTTTTAAGAAGACAGAGAGCTAAACACTTAAAAATGAATCTAGCAATTCAGCTGGCGTCTAATTAAGTAAATGAATGTTGTCCAGGGTTACCCTGGTTGGCTCTGAATGGAAAACCAGGCTATAGTTAGGAAGGAGAAAGGCCCTGTGTAAAGTACGATATCTCAACAGATGCTGTTTAGAACTATCAGGCCTTAACATTTGACACTTTACAGCTTACAGCTCAGTGCGACTGATGTTTTTCTTTTGCATGAGAGAAGGAGATATTTACTAATTCTTTACTACTGTGGAAACAACCTTTAACAATATAATGTAGTACACTTCCCAACTATGTTAACTCTTTCCAAAATAATACTATGGAGGGAACGACAAAATGTGGTTATTTAAAAAGAGTGTTTTAACTTCCCGTTTAGACAGCGATGTAGTTTCATTTTGTTTTGAGTGATGTACTCTCTCGCCAATCAGTGTCTGGGAAAGTTGTATATCTTAGCCAATCAGAAATAAGTATGTGGGGAGAGGAGGTTGCACAGGTCGGGGAGACTATTCCGCTGCACTCTTAAAGACAAACACCACTGTGCGGTTCGCGAGTTAAACTGTATAAATCCCAATTCTTGCCCGTTGTTAGCTGGGAGTAAACATTATTTAGAAATTACAACATGTGTGTAACAGTGAACGACTCGTTTATTTTCTGTCAGTGGAAAGTGAAAGGATAGCATGCTGTCTGCATTTGTTGTTTTCATTCGCTCTGAACACGTGCACGTTTGGTTTTAAACTCGCACGGTGTTTGTCTGCTGTGACCGACGGATATGCTGTTGTTTCACCGAGGACGACAGAAGACCGGGGACGTTGCTGGTGTGCGTGTGTTAGGAAACTGTTCCTACTGCCAGTGTGGATATATCCTGTGAGCCGGAGCTGCGTTTCTTCACAGACCTGCTGCTGTGTCATCTACCTGCTCCTGGATTGATTGAACTACATAAACCATGGTCCAGTGAGTAACTGAAGACTTTCATACTGTAAGATGAGCGTGTTAAAAGATGTAAGGATATCCATTCTTCAAATGGGCCCCAACCTTTAAAAATCCAAGCACTTAGGTACTAATAAGAACTGTAAAATGGTTTTAAAAAATGGTTAAACAAAAGGTAATTTCTTTAAATTTACTAATAATTTGTCTTGATCTCTTGAGAGGTCAGCTCTCTGTGATACAAGGTGTTAACTCATATGTTCACATGCACAAATTGGGACCAATCAAGCTGTAAATCTGTGATGTCACCACCACGTCAATTGACAGACAGACTTTTGTAGGGTTCTAATGATGAATATCTGCTTCTTAAACTTTGATATGATTCTGTGACTCAAAAAATAATCAGTAACAGTAAAAAGATCCCCAAGACATGTATGTGAAGTTTCTGGCTAAAAATCCACCCAGATCCTGTATTTTATCATGCCTATAATAAGCCCTCTATTATGCAAATATGCTGTGTTCGACACCCCTACTACTGTTACTGCCCTTTGTGATGTCATGAAGGGAACATTTCCAAAGGACCTGTTTGAACAACTTTTCTTGTTAGCCTAACGTTGGTTATCCAATGAGCCAGCAGTAAGAGAGACATAATTATGACGCCATGAGAGTTGTCATTTTTTCACATAGCAAATTTACACCCCATATTCACTGTCTTTTTCTGCTCTGATGTATTGCTCTCTAGCAGTTCCTGAGGAAGTGTGTAGCTGCTGAATGCTCCACAGTGTTCACTTACTTAATATTCTCAAGAGACATGAAAAGAGAAAAAAAGAATCAGCTAGACCTGTTTGATTAACAATGATAGCTATGAACAATGAATGGTTAGAAAATGTTGGTGAAAGATTACCAATCATAAGCATTCACATGGAGATCAGCAAGTGTGTGGGTCAGACGATTGGTAATGTAGCTTTGGGTCAATCATATTCCTACATGGCAATGGAGTGAAACACTGAAGGTAGTGTTGTTTTTAGAGCTCTTTGTTCTGTCAACAGCTGGTTCTCCACACTGATTAGGCAAAAGTGATGCTATGCAAGCAGCGAGAGTGCAGCAAAACACTTCACTTCAGGGACAGAGATAAAAAGAAGAAGAGCTAAACAGACTTTAAAGCTGTGCAGTGCTCAGGAGTCTCTGTAGATTCATTACTACAAGCAACAGTGTCATTTGAAACAACTGATCATATCTGTCTCGTGTCACGTAGCCTTTTAAATGTTTTAACAATTTTGTCGCAACTACCGTGTTGGTAGTTGTTGTGTTAAAAGTAACTTTCCGCTTACAAACCATTTGACTTAAGCTAGATGTTTACATGTTTCTCTCTTTACTACATTAACATGTTTCTTTACTTTAAGATTCTGTATTTAAGAAATGGATGTAGTGACCTTGGCAGTTGCCTGTCCATTAGTTTTATTGACAACTGTTTTGCAGTCTCCAGGTCAAGATTTTGGTTCCTGTAAGCCAGAAGTCCAATTAGATGGACGCCCTTTTTTAGTAGACTTGAACAGACTTGGACTTTTTAATACAACAAGAGGATTTGTAATTTTTTGTTATAAGTTTTAGTGAAACAAAAAAGTAATTGTTAAACCTGAATTTGTTCTTGAGTAGTTTAGAAAAAGCTTGTACTAGACAACTTGTAACCGGCTGTCTTTCAAAAACAAGTAATGTAATGATCATAGATTTCCAACCTGCTAAAAAGAGTTGATGCTCGGTGGAACGTAGGATTGAGAGCAACAGGAAAGAATAACTGTTGAACCACTGCACGACTTCTTCTCCCACTCTGTCTGTCCCTATTGTTTATCTCCCTTCTGACAGTGGGTGGATCCCAAGTCCCTTATTTGCAGTCTCTTCGGTCCTCGGCCGAACCGGAAGTAGTTCCTAAAGCCGCCATGTTGACGATCGTCCCAAAGCTCTTATAGCGAACGGAGGAGAGAGAGTTTTTTTAATCAGGTAAAGAGACTAAACACTAACTGTGTGTATTTGATTAGAAATAATACAGTGCGTGTTTGTGTGGACATAAACAGCTGTTCGGCTGTTTGACAGCTGAACGTGATCAGCTGATGGAGGAGACAACTCGGAGGACACTCGGTGCAAATAAGGGACTTGGGATCAAGCCAGTGTCTTCTTCATCTTACTCCACAACCCTCTTCTTCCTGGGCACCCTGACCCACAAGGCTAATTTTTTCCCTCCCGTCTCTCATCCTCTTAAATACATACTTAAATATCAGACCGATGGGTGCTAAGGAATCAGGACTGTGGCTAACAGATGGCTGTGAGAAGATGACTTACATGACAGCATAATCATGTACACACACACACACACGCACACACACACACACACACACACACACACACACACACACAGAGACTGTGGGCAAGCAAGGCAATTAAAACTACCTGGTTATAAATATGCTTATTGGTTTGCTGAGCTTTTAATGATTATACAATAATGTGAATCTCAGAGTGGGCACAATAACAAACAAACACACACACACAATTATAAATACACACAAACTACAGTAAATAAAAGCTTACTGTACATGATGTAAGCTCAGATTTCACAGTTCCTGTGCAGAACTAGTCCACCCACAACAGACACACTGCTGGGCATCTGCTTACACACACACACACACACACACACACACACACACACACACACACACACACACACACACACACACACACACACACACGCACACACACACGCACACACACGCACTGATATCTAGAGTTATCATAGCCTAAGGCACACCTACCAACCATTATTAAAGAGACATTTTTTCTCTGCAAAAGAAGAAATACTGCAATGGAAGAATAGAAGCTGCAACTAAAAGGAGTGAGCAAGGATGAATGGCAGGAAGCAGATAAACAAGAAAAGGACAGGACTCCCTCTTTCATTTGCACTCTCTGTCCCAAACACACACACACACACACTCGTCCTAAATATCAGCCACATTTTCATATAGGATCAAGCAGCAGATCTTCCATTCACACACTCACCGTGTCATGGCTGCATCCGAACACTCGCAGAACAGACGAGGCGAGTTGGGAGAGAAACCGCTGGGACATCTTGTTGTGAGTGTGTGTATATATAAGTGCACAGTGTGTCTGTTTGTTTGTGTGTGTGTAGAAAAGTGAGAGGATTGTGGTTGAGGTGACTGAGATGCTACATTGTTATCATGCTGCAGTAAGATGTTGATAGTGATGACTGTCTGTATGTGACTCCTGAGTGTTTGTATGAAAGAGGGAGAGAGGACTGAATTTGTTGGAATTTGGGACTGTCCTACCTTCCCCTCGCCTGGCACCTCCCCCTTCCGGCTTGCCGTGGCGTCATAAGGCGGCGCCTCGTGAAGAGGACAGCCCGATTGGCTGGACGTCCGAGAGGAGCTGGCAGAGCCTGCTGGGAGGAATTCTATTGGATAGTTTCAAAATGTCGCCTTATTATTTTACATTTTGCATCAATCAACATATGGGTTTTCATGTCAGAGTCGGCTCCCTCCACCAATGAATTTCAGATAGCTTCTTCGCTTTAACATTTAACCAATGACATTCTTGCTTTCCAAGACATAAAAAACCTTCACCAATCACAGCCTTCTACACTTCCTCCTACATCCCCTGCCTTGGCCATCTGTCTGCTAAACAAGCCAAGATTTGTGTTTGTGTGTACAAGAAGTGTGTGTGAGAAGTCATATACATGACATTTTCAAAAGACCAGTGGATTATGACTTATTTTTTATAACACCACTCATTTTATCCCATGTTTAATCTTTCATATCTTTATTTTCTTATGGGTTTTATTAAATGTATGTGTGGTTTCTTTGAATTAAAAACCATTTTAAGCTGAAACACAATATCTGGATTGAATGAGGATTCAATCCTCATTATGTCTCCGTTATGTCCCTGTTCATACCTGCAGGCTGGTCCACAGATTTGGACTGCTCCATCAGATGCTCCTTGGCTTTTGCAGACTGAGATAAGACTGTGGCTAGTAGCTGCAAACACATACAAGAACAGCAAAAAACACAGATGCATTCAAATAAACAGGCATGAAGCAAAAGTCTTGTGTGTGTGTGCGCGTGTGCGTGTGTGTGTGTAACTGCACAGGCTGTCTGTTTTTGTGTGTGTGTGTGTGAGTGTGTGTGTGTGTTGAAAAGTGAGAGGATTGTGGTTGAGGTGGCTGAGATGCTATATTCTCATCATGCTGCAGTACAGAACAGAAGGACCTCCGCCTCGAGCTCAGAGCAGGAATGGACACTGATGAACTGGACAGCAATGTGGACGACTGGGAGGAGGGGACCATTAAGTTTTTTGTCAACAAAGAAATCATTCCTCTTGGCGATCTGTATCTGTTAGGAACCTTTTTTTTTTTTTTTTTTTTTTTTTTTTTTTAAACCTTTCGTGGGCATTAAAATAAGTTGTAGGTGCAACATCTATTTTAAAGTTGGAACAAACTGGAAGGGATTCCAAACTGGCTGGATTAGCAAACATGCTTTGGGGTTTGTTTCTTTAAGGCGTGTATAATGTTAAGATTTGTATCAAACCTGCTACAATAACATGTCGAATGGGAAGCCACTTATTGTTTTGCAAGTCAGCACAAATTGTAGTTGAGTGTATATTGGTGCACTTGTGTTGACCAGTTGCTTTTCAAGAGAGAAATTACACTGATTGATTTGGGGTTTTTTAACGGTAGGTAACAAAAATTCTGAATGCATGCCTTTTCAGATAGGGTACATCATTGGTAAATTAAACAAAGTGTGATGTATTTAAAGTGTTGCAACCTAATCCTTGGTGCTGATGCTTCTGGAGTGATTGCTGAAATAAAAATCAAATTACTGCTGATGAAAATTGGATGGCACTAGACACAGAAGCCAGATGGTACCAGTCAGTCTCTTTTCAAATTGGGTTTGAGATTGCTGTGTGCGTTTTGCAGGGGAATTTAAAACATTTCTCACTTGGACATATATTTGGCTCTTTGAGCATATTTGAACACAATTCATTGTTGGCTAAAATCAGCAAACTGTTTTGTCATTATTGTAAACTATTATGTTCATTTGAGTGTGTTTGTATTGTTTATGTTGTACCTTAACCCCCTCAGCCTGTGCATGGAGGATGTGTGTGGCGCTGCCGGCACTTTGACCACTGCCGGATGACCTCAGACTGGTGACACTGCCAGAGCTACCAACACTGCTGCGATCTCCACCTGTAACACAAACACACACAAACACACACACACACACACACACACACACACACACACACACACACACACATTTGCATACAAACATACACACAAAAACATACATATCCATACACACATGCATGCAACCGTACAAACAATATGAATAGATTTTTTGCATACAAATGCACACATGCAACAACCAGATGGATGCATACATTCACACACAGACACGCACACAAACACACACACACACACACACACACACACACACACACACACACACACACACACACACACACAGGCACACATTGAGTGGTTTAGCTGATTTTCAAAGCAGTGTGGTAACAGGTGTGACTCTCCACTGAAATGCACTGGGCAGCATGTGGTTGATTTGATGGTAAGAACATACAGACAGAAAGATTGATGGGACGATTGAGTGACAAAGACGGGTGGAGGAAACGAGACAAACTTTTTACTTTTACACACAAACTCTCACACACCAATTCTCTCCCCCTCTTCCTCTCTCTCCTAACTGTTCTTTGACGTCTCATCCAAAACATCTCCATACATCCAGTTAGAAAGACACAGATTGTTGACCAATGCAGATGGCTGCAGTCCTACACAGAAGGCCACTGAGCTCAACTAAGCTATACATGGAGGGATAAGCAGGACATGGGGGACTGTCAGGAGCAGGTCAAAGAGCATCTGAGAGCTTTCAAACCACTTTATTTTATAGGTCAAAGAAACTGATTCATTCTATAGTGACATTGCTGGCTGTGCCAGGCTGAAAAGCCTTTTTTTCCCGAAAGTGTCAGATACTATTTGACCCCTGGTCAGACTTTATGATAGTCGGGGACTGAGGGCTCAGCGCAGCGCGGCTTAGTTACCTGCCACGGGCTTGCGCAGTACCCAGATCTCTTCGTTGGAGCCTCCATGGGGCCCGCTGGATGGGGAGGGAGAGCTGTGAGGACTTGCCTCTGAGCCGCGACAACCTTTAACACAGAACACCACTGTTAGCCGCTAACCGACCCTAAACTTTCCTTGGAAGCTTTCTCTATCTCCTTTATATCATAAGCTATGATTTTGATTTTTTTTTAAAGAAAAAATATAAGCCTTAGTTCTACAATTGTTATTTTCATTTGAAGCTGTAATGATCTAAATCTGAAAATGATTTATATTTTAATAAACTGTGCGGTGGCTAAGCAAGTAAAAAATTTTTAAAAGGCCACATTTTCACTGATTGGTGTGAAAATTGCTGACGGTTAAAGATAAAATGGCTGAATTGCTAATTAACAAATAGGTGCCTTTTCATAATTTGGCTAGGCTACTTGGTACAACATTTGCATTTATTTTGTTTTTCTCCCCGAAGTGGAGCATTATATTTTCTTTTAAGATAAATACAAGTCACGTTCACTTCAAGTCACGCTGAGAAACGACAACAAAACAAAAGCTGCCATATTCTCAATTTTTTTTAGATTTTTACTAGTTAATTGCTAACTTTCTGCTAAAACAATTAGCTGTTTGATGCTAGGTAAAATTCAAAGCTGTGAAATCAGTACAGTCGACTCCATTTCTACTTGAAATATTATTTGAACAACCGCCGTAAAAAATAGGCATGTTGGTTCACAGGGTGAAGTGGGGTTAAGAAATTACAAACTAGAAAAAGACTACAACTACGTATGGGCCAGAAGGGGAGCACAGTCATTAGGTAAACGCAGATAAGGGAGCCTTTTTATAAACTGATAAGATTGAACTCACTTACACACCACACTTTCATTCTCACACACATGCACACACACAGACACATACACAGAAAAAATACAGCATATATAGATATAGATATATGAAAACATTTATATACCCGTTGTACATAAATAAATCCATAACATAAATATCCGTGTGTATACACATATATGCCATAATGTACATACACATACATATATAATGCATCCTTATGTGTGTGATTATATATGTAAGTCTCATCAGAATGGGGCTGCTGTAGTGCATTTGGAGAGAGTCATAAACCTTTATAACCCTCTAGCTAAGGGTTTATGAAAGGTTCACGTATATGTGTAAACCAAAGTTTCTCCAGTGAAACACACACATTAAACATTTCAATTGCTTTCATGTAATACCGCAGCTCCTTCTTGTGGCCATTTTGTATCCCTCCAAGTGATATCAAACAGGACTGATCAGCCCAGCAAACTTCTTTTCTAATTTGCACGTTTTTCAACTTGAAAAAATGTGCGGTTGTCAAACAGTATGATTAATGCTAATGCTTAAAATTTTATTTAGTTAACAGCTAAATTACACACGTATTCTTGTTATTGTGTACACAATGGCTAGTTTTGGACTGAGTTTAGTATTTTATCTCCTGGAGGAAAAAATGGTGGCCAATGAAGGTGCCCATTCAAAGTTGTACAGTCTACAGTGAATAACTTACCTTAAAATCATCAAGGATGACAAACACTTTGATATGTACTGAGGTCCCTTAGATAGTTACATTGAATTTTACAGATTGTTAATCTTTTTATGTAATATTTTAGTGTTAACTTTGAATACCTTGTGTTCAAGACTTCATTGTGGCTTTACAACAGCTACTACTAACAATACATTAGCATTGTTCCAGATACAAGTACTTTTTTTTTTTTTTACCGAGTTAGAAAATGTAAGCTATAAGAAAAGTCTAACATGTCCAACTAATGTAGCTGTCAAAGCAACATCTCCTATCTTTCCAAATGTTGTCTGTACACACTATAATTCTTCTTTATTTTTACTTCCATAGCACACATTCAATCAAGCATACATTAGGGTAATTGGTACAAAGTGAGTAAAGGTGGTGTTAAAATGATTAGGCATGACAGTAACACAGGCGACATGGATAGAACAGAAAATAAGCATGTTCACAGTGTGGTCGGGAGAAAGTGCTGTAAAGTAGGATGGATTTGTGTTCATAAAACTATTTGGATTGTCTTGGTGGTTGGGACAAAGGTGAGAAACAGGGGAAGAGAAAAGAAAACAACTTAAGGAAGGAGAAAAACAAAAGAGGCAAATAATAAAAACAAGGGACCAAAAAGCACGAACCAACTCAGGTCAGCAGAGTGTTACGCTTTTCTTGTTTCACAAACAAGAATCACATACTGATTCTTTCTTACTTGCAAAAAGATTTTTTAATGAAATAGGCAGTATTGTAACTACGATAAAAATAATTGACTAATACAACAAAAATACCTTTTTAAGGTGTTAATATTCTGCAACACTTAAATGGCCAACGCAGTAACAAGATTTAAAAGTGAGGCATTACTCTGGCAAAGGAGCAATGTAGCTAAATGTTGAATGTTTTACTGTTAGCATCAGTTTTCAGTATCACCAGTGTGGCACAGAGAGCGACTCAGAGAGCCACCATAAGCTATAGCTTATGTTACTGTAGCAAGTGTGGCCATTTTAGCGAGGAGAAATTACTCTGGTTAGCATTGTAGCTGGATGTTGAACAAAACACTTGATGGGTGTACTGTATTTTTGTAAAATTACTACTGCATTCAACATTTAACACTGTCTGTTTTAGCATTATTGCTCTCCATATGTTAGAATTTTATTCTTGTAATGTTTTCTCACAAAATTCCGACTATTCTAATGGTATCTAATTTCTTGTAATATTACTATACTTTACTCGAGAAATCGTTTTTTTCCCTTCCCTAAAAACACCTTCAAATTAAAGCCTATTTAAACATTTAAGGATATTTTTTTTATGTTGTTGTAAATTGCAGGTTATATAAGTATTGATCCTTTCTTCTTTAATCCAATGTTGAAGAAGCTGCTATTTCTTATCAAAAAATAAAGCGCTGTACATTCATGAACTTCAGTCTAAAAGCTGATTCTGATTTATAGTAATGGAGTTTACAACAGCAAAAAAGGAAAATAAAAGTTACAGAGTATGAGCAACACAATTACATAAAAAATTACATAAATAATGATCCATAATAGAAAACTTCAAAGCATGCCTTCTTCAGACACCTTTTCACCACCAATTAAATTTGTTCATGACCAATCAAAAATAGAGCTCAATGGCAGACAAGATCAGAATCAACAGAGGAAGGCATCCCTTGAGGCTTTAATAATAATAATAATAATAATAATAATAATAATGAAAAGGGGGTGTGTACCTGGGCCAGTGGGTGTGTCTCCCAGTGGGCTTGTCACGGGCGACTTGTTATAGCCAAAGGAAGTGAAAAGTGGAAGCAGTGGCTGATGGGAATGTGGTGGAGGAGGAGGCGGTGGAGGCAGGATATGGATCTGATGGAACGTGGTGTCGTTGCCGTTGACTACCGCGTTGGCAGGGGCAACCGTCGCCGGAGGAACCAGCGGTATCTTTTGAAACTGTTGAGTGCAAATGACTGTGCTGGCCAAACCTGGATAACACCCACCGTGACGACACACACACACAACCAGCCAACAGTGAACCATTGCCACGTAACAAACAAACAACAAAACAGAGAATTACATGTAAGAAAAAGGAGGAAAAAAAAGGAAATTAAAAACAACGGCTGAAGTTACAAAATTAAACAGAAGAACATAAGATGGTGAAGTACACAGCTGATGTCAAAGGATGAGGACAGAGAGAGGACAAACAAATGTGGACAATGTTGCTTTGAGATGCAGTGAAGAGGTTAAAAGAGGTGTAATTAGTAGTGGGAGTAGAAGTGGTGCAAGGAGGCTTCAGCAGGAATTTCACGATTATCCGCTTACAGAGCTGTCTACCCACTCTCCTGTAGAGTTAAGTGCACGCGTGTTGCCATGTCATGGATGCCGAAGTTTCAATGTATAGCCAGCTCTGCATTGTTCTTGAAATCTTTCTGTTTTCTATCCTCTTTCAATCTTTCAAAAGCATCCCCAATATTTATCCTTCTGTTATCACGTTGCCGCTCGTGGAGCTTATTAGAAAATGTTGTGGCTTTCTAGGACGGGTAGAATCAGTCATGTCTGAACCATTTCACTTGTCCGCTTCCATCGCTTCCACACCTGTTGCTTTGCCGTGATAAGTGGATTCATATTTGGCATATGTGCCTAAATTCTCTGGTCAAAACAGAAACGAAAAAGAACAATTACGGCCCAGAATTGAAACTTAGGAGGGGGACAGACTGTTAGAAGCACTTCAGTATAGCTTGTTTAATTAAAAGGGACATTTAGCTTTTTGAACACATATCTCGTTAACCTGAGTGTCTATCGACCCGTTTTTGGTCTGCATAAGGTTTACCACACAGAGAAAATTGCTAGTGACATCACAAGTTGGATTCTGCTAAGAAAATCCCCTCCCCTCTCCTGGTATTGCCACCCATCGACTCCACCTCCAGCTTAGAGCAAAACTTTTGTGCAGGTTTGCCATTTTTATTCTCGCTACAGAGGAGTGATGTCTACTGGGAAAACGCAGGGGAGCTCATTGCATTTAAAGAGACACACATACACCAAAACAGAGCGTTCTGAGAGAGCTGGTTTTTACAGGGTCACAAACCTCCTCTGGTGCCTGATTCATGTTATATTTGGACCAGGGGGACCAATATGTTAGACTACAGGGGGACTGTTTGAAAAAGAGATATGTCCTCTTTAATGTCTAAAGATATAGTAAGTTTATTTTATGATTTAATTCCTTCCGTGTTACTTTGGTCATACAACAATATTTATGGATTTAAAATCTAAATTACTACTCATCAGATAGATGCTTAAAAAAGGATTTTGAGTGTAGCCCTTCACAAATAGAAATCTGTGCACCAAGCAAACAAGCTGGCAAGCCATTGTGATAAAAGCTTTTACATCAATCTTTTTGAATTTACATTTCAATCAATGATTTTTGTTTATATAGCTCCAAATAAACACAAAAGGTATTCTTAACCACTTTAATTATAAAGTAGGTCAAGACAAAACTCTTTATATCTACTTGCAGTATTTTGTCATTTATTTGGATCATCCAGTTTCATTTTTCTGTTCATGCTTTGGTTTTGCTTTGGAATAATGTCACATACAGAAACACATTTTCCAAGAAAACACTCACATCATAGTAAGCATTTATTAGATGCATGTTTCTGATAATGTCCTTATATCTAAGCATTGTGCACGCTGCTGTTGCTTCTGTCTAAATTTAATTTAACAGATCGGCGGAAATTATTTGTTATTCTTTCTCTTTCTCTTTTCCCACAATTTATCGGTTGAAATTAATCTGCTGAAGAATCCTCATTTGTTTAAAGAAAAAAAAAAAAGAATATATGAGAGTAGAGTTGTTGTACACGTACAAGACAGGGACTGGTGAAGAGATGAGACAATGAATGATTAAAAATGCATGAAAACAGTTGAGTAAGTGAACCCTCTTGCTGAAACAGCTGTTGTTGCCCCAAGTGTGTGCGGCAATGATTAGTCGGTATGTGCTGTGCAAGCTGAATAGGGGATTTCAAGCTGTTTTCTACTGTTTCCAGCTGTTCTGTACTACTATGTATGTGATTAACTTCATAAAGCTAACTCTGGCTCAAGTGGTTGAATAACAACCACAGCAGCATTTACTCTGGCTTGGAGCAGGTTGCATAGTGGTGTGTGACCTACGCAAGGATAGAAGTCATCAAAGAAGAGAGGAAGATGAGAATAGATCATCTAAAAGACAGAGATGAGTGAGTTGTTTTTGATCAGACATTTTGCAAAGAGAAAGTTATACAGACTGGGACAACTAGACCTTATACGACATGAGACTTACATAGATGGAGAAACAGAGCTAAAGACAGACGCCAATATACAGCGAAAAACAGACTGAGCCTCTTTGTGCATGACACTTTGGGATGATGGGATTGATGTGAATGTGCTCTGTAGACCTCACCAGAGAGGTAAAAAGCTCATTAAGGTGACATTAAATGAAGAAAGGAGTTTTAAAGATTATTAGGGAGTGAAATAAACAGGCTAGCATTTAAAAACATACAGAAGAGACAAAAAAAAAATCCTTTTCTCTCGATTAGCAAACAACCTGTTGGAAATGTTAATGAGAGAGCAATGTAAGGAAGATCCGTCCATCCTCAGTCTACTGCTCATCCTGTTAAGTTCCTGGAGCCAAGCCAAGCTGTGCTAGCTGTTTGGTGTAGTTGTATATCTCTTTGCTGCTTTTAAGATCACAGGATGTTGTGGATAGTTTCTTATTAATCCATCATCTGTATGAAAGAAGTGGAGATATCATCTAGAGCTGACAAGTGAGGCCAATGCTGAGGTGATGTATTCTTTCCAGTGGCCCACACTGGATGATCGATGTATACATATAGATTGTCGGCAACATGCACTCACGCCTGCTAAATAAAATGTTAACATTGCATCTCTGTTAGCTTTGACCATTTAGCCACCATTCGCAGTCCTTATGCTAAGATAATCATATTTTAACTGAATGGTTTTATATTAACCGTAAAACATGATAGCTTTAGATGTTTCATTTATTTCCACACAAAAAAGCAGTCATTTAGTAGTTACTGCTACGTGTTAGCAATAAGCAGACCATCAGCTAGGGGCAAGAGTAGTTATACTGTATGTACCTCAATTGTTCACAAACATTAGATTACACCATCAGTAACACAGTAGTGAACGCTTGGTCTGTGTCACCACTGTGCTCCTGTCCAACCACTGACATTCTCTGAAAAGATTTTGTATTCTGTCCTGTAATCATTCAAAAAGTTAAAAAATTCAAAAGTCAAGTTTAGTTCCCACAATCAGGGCTTTATGAGAGCTTCTCTTTTCTTCTTCATCTTGTTCTTCCTTGTTTTCATTCTTTCTTCATGTTCTTCTGCTGTTTTTATCACCATGTTTAATGTATCTCCATGACACTTTTGGGGCCCTCTTGTGGAAATCATTTCAGTGCAAACATCAACACACTCACATGCACGCATATTTTAAAGTGCCCACACACCTGTGCGTTTGCTGATGACTTCCACCATGGTAGAAGGGAAGTAGCCCACTCGGTCATTTCCTGTTCGGTTGTCATGGATACAACCTTTCCAGCGTCCATCGGGGTGCTGCTCCAAAACCTGTACAGTAAGTTAGTTTACAGTCATGTTGTTTAATTACACTCACAATTATTGGGTCATTTCATACCGCTAACTACTTTAACTTTTTAATAATATTATATTTACAGACATATTTATCCTTTCATTCTTAATAGAAGCTTAGGCACTGCTTTCTTTTCTTTTAATTACGATAAGTTCCCAAAGGCTGTATAAAAGGTCATTAATATTCATAGCTTGTTGGCCTACTGCAGTGTAACAAGAGAATACATGTTTTTATTGAACAAATTCACTGTAAATGAGGGAGGTTTAAACTGCACTAATGAGGTTTTAAGAACAAATTATAAACAACAATTAACATTCAAACAAAGACCAATTCCATATTTAAATATTTGGCATTTTGTACAACAGTTAGACCATTTAGACCCTGAAACTATTGAAAAAATACCTAAACAAAACAAATGAACATTTAGATCACTAAATACAAGAAATGGTTTAACATTAATCACATGAGTGTCAATAAAAATTTACTTAATGTCAGCATTTGTGTCTGCTTTAGTCTCCGTGTGTGTGCGTATGTTACCGTAATGACGTCTCCTGCTTTGATGTTCAGGCTGGTCAGGTCGTAGTTGTTGCAGTAATCCTTCAAAGCTCGAACCTGGAGAGCAGCTGATGCATCTACAATCAGAAAAGACAATAGATTCAAACATTGTGTATTCTTTAAAATAAGCATACATATATTTTTTGGTCAGTATCATCAGCGAATAATGAGTTTAGATTGTGGAGGATGCTACGTTATGTGGCTCTTTATCATACATTGTAACCTCTTTATTTTAACTTTCCCATTCAAACAATGTTTACACATTCTGTGGTTAGACAGCAGCCATTATAGGAGCAGTTTGATAATTTGATGCGGTTCATTGATGATTGATATGAACAAACACGATAACTTAGTATTATTGTTAGTTTTATTTTTACTCCAGACTAAATCCAAACAGGCCCATGCAGACTCAAACACACAGTGGTAGCATAGAACGGAATTAATTGGATTTTTCAAAATGAGTTGAGCTAACTCTCTCTGTGACTCTTTTCCTGCATCTATTTCTGTCCACCGTCTTGTTTTTCAAAGATAAACTGGCCTCTACTCTTTTCCCACTCAGAAGCTTCTCTTTTGTCTTAACTTATCTATCTTACTTCTCTCTCCGTCCCTTCATCCATTAATCACTATCACCTATCATCCATCATAAATCCTACCCCTAAGCAGCTGTTTGATCTCTCTGCTGGCTTGTGTTGCAGTGAACTGGTAGACGATGTCCAGCGCCGTCTGGCTGTAGGTGTTTCTTACTGCAGCATTGATACCACTCTGGAAAGAAGAAAGAAGATAGTGTTGGTATTTGTTTTTGTTTTTTTTACAGACATAAAATGAGAGATCAAAATGTAGAAAAAACAAAAACAACAAAAAAGAAATCATGCAGGCTAGGGATGGCAATCTTTGGGCGTATCACGATTTGATTAGATTTCCATACTTGTGTTCAGGATTCGATTCAGAAAGGATTTTCTATTCAAAACGATTTTGGATTTCATTGATCCATAGTTTCAAAGTCTATTTATGAATAATTCTATATTTCAGGATCTACTCCAGTCATCTGTGAGACTAGCTGAACTTCTTGCTGCTCCATTTGGCATTCTGCTGAGTTAAAGAGCAGGAAGCGGGTGACTAGTCCAACAACAACAAAAATGTAAATAAAAAATTCAAATTGATTAAAAAATATTTTTTTGGGAAATGATGAATTGATTTTAAATCTTAGAAAATGAGAATTTTGAATTTCTTCCCACCTCTACAGCAGTCTTTCTGTTATGTATTGTTTTTGTCAAACTAAATAAATTGTTTTATTTGAATTAAAACTAAAACCATAGCCAGTATCTACTGTAATGTGTTTTCCCCATATGATTATATATAGAACACTTTAAACCTTTCACAGCCGGGGAACAATTGAAACAAAAAGAAATATCCTCACTAGCTCCTCATATGATCAGCCCTCTTATTTTCAGAAACTCTGTGGCATTTAAAGTGACAAATCAATCATTTGCTAAACCTTTTTCTTGCCATTTCTCATAACTGTGTCTCAACATCATCTCATGTCCAAGAAGAGATTATTTACGAACAGGCAATAAGCCTCAGACTCCCAAAGCATTTAATTATGCATTTCTTCCCAAAGATCTCATAGTCATAAAAAACAAACATGGTATACATTTTTTAATATACACATATATTTTTCAGTATAGTCTCAATATGTTTATTTCACTGACATTTACAAAGCAGTTGGACAGTTTTCTTGCAGTTTTCTGGCTTTTCCATTCAAGTTTAAACAAATGGATGGAAAAAGTTACATTAGCAGTACAATAAACTAATTCAATATTCTTCCAATAGATACACTAAGCCTCTTTTTGTTTTTAAATTATTATGAACCTCATTGTTTGAGAACACATTGACAAACTTATTCAGCCTTACTAAAAACAACATCCATCAAAACGTCAATGTAGTGAAGGAAAAAGTACAATATATTCCTCTGAAGTGTTGCCAGGTTGCATGAGAGACGTTTTAAATTAGAAATAAATGGTGCTGAATTACATTAATGCTTTCAAGAGCAGTACAACTCAAAGGGATTTGGAACTGAGTTTTTACACAGTCTGTAGAAATCCAAGTAAGGTTGTAATGTTTCTTTAAATGAATCTGAGCCCAGGAGTCAATGCAACAAGGCTGTCAGTTAAGTTCCACTTACTTCCAGCAGGAGTCTCACTGCCTCGGTCTTTCCACACAGGGCTGCTTCATGCAGGGCAGTACCTGCTTTGGTCTGTCTGTTGATGTCGATGCCCGCCTGGATCAACAGTCTGACAGCAGGGGACACAGGAAAGAGGAAGTGAGTAAGGGAAGGAAGTCGAAGCAAAGAAAGAGATGAGGGAGAAAGGACAGAGAGATATTTAGAGGGAAAATAGAGTGAGGAATAGCAAAGAAGAGAAAAGAGAAGTGAGGAGTTGAGGCAACTGTAAAAAACAATCATAATTGTCAACAAAGCAACAACATTGTCAACAAAACAACAACAACCAACACAGGAAACATGTCAGCCTCTCAACAATTTCTTACTTCCCGCTCTGCACTCTCTTTAACTTTAATCATCAGTTCCTTCCATATAACCATAATCCTTCATTTATATAAACAAACCTCAATCATTTCATCAAACAGCTGGTCCTTGGGGTTTTAAGCATGTCATTCAGGCTGGTATATAAGTACATGTACCGATGGGGAGATTGAGAATTACCAAAAAACAAGAATATAGTATGTACAGTAGGATTGTCTCAAAATATGTTATCTTTTCTGCAAACTAAGGCCTCTTCGGCAAACACCATCTTTGTCCCAAAGAGACCCATTTTTAACCTCCAAATAAGAACACTGACATTACAAGCACATGTGAAAATCACATTTGCACTGACCTACAGAAAGCATTATTTCTTCTAATATCCGTTAGGAACTGATATTATTCTGAAAACAAAACTTTATTCTGATTATTGTCAACTGCACCCACCAGTGGATACCTGCATGATGCAGACACAGTGAGAGTA
Organism: Symphodus melops; assembly: GCF_947650265.1. Lineage (NCBI taxonomy): Eukaryota > Metazoa > Chordata > Actinopteri > Labriformes > Labridae > Symphodus > Symphodus melops. The sequence continues at coordinate 11,072,497 of NC_136707.1, read as the reverse complement.
ACAAAATTGATTAAAAGTAACTCAAGAGAGACTGAGGGACAGCTAACTGCCTAAATTAAGATGTTGCCCAGGCTAACAATAAAATGCTAAACATGAGCATGTGCGCATTATCATTTTGTGCATGCTGACATGCTGCCATGAACGTTAGAACCAGAATACATCCAGCTTGCTGAACTGGTTGGTGGATTGATTTACTCTGACATTGACACACATATGCTGCCTTCCAGTTGAACTGGGAAGTGGAAAATTCTCAGTTCCCAGTCGCAAGTGTCAACTGGGAACGCCCCCTGAAGTCGCATTTACTAGTCGGAAAGTCGTAGAAAATTTAGTTGCCTGAGTTAGAATCCAACATGGCGGCGACATGCACAAACCAATGTTCATTAAAGCTGTAACTATAGTGTTTATTGGCAGCGTGCTCCTCCTCCTTGCCTGGTACTAGCTAACAACACAAAGGTACTCCTTGTTGCTTTTCTGACTTGCAACTAGAACACGCTCAACTCGGGTGTGACATCATTCCCAGCTCCGAGTTCCCAGTTCTGAGGTAAATGGAACAGAGCAATAGAGTAACTTTACAAGACAGGAAATAAGAATAAATAATGTAGTTTATCTGGAAAACACACATTTAACATCTTGCAACTTCGAGTCAGGGTCTGTCTGTGTGTTCATGTAAGTGCTGGCCTTGCCTTTCAGAGTCACTTCATGAAAGGCACGCTCGGCTGATCCAACTATGACAGGCTTTATTCTCCCTCTGTTTCCTGCATTCTTTTATAAACATCCCTCCATCTCTCTATCATGACTTCTCCATCCCTCTCTCCATCTCTCTCTTATGATCCATTGGTTGCAGCCGTCTCCCATCTTTCATCAATTCTCCGCAGCATCGTTTTAAGTCAGTGTCTGCCAGCAAAGCAAACTCCAGCAAATACACACACACATGCCATGAGTAACTTAAAAATGGGTGGAAAAAATGAAAGGAACATGAGTGGAGTTTGTTGTGTGTTTATTTGCCCTGGCACACTCTCCTGCTCCATCCAGAAGCTTTGTGCTAAATAATGACATCACCTTGGCAACAAAATTCACTTTGGCATGATGCTCTTTTGCAACAAGATAAACAAAAATTAGGCACACTTCCCAGTCAAGAGAAGATTATAATGAGTTGACATTGTGTGGACAAGGTGCCAAATCTGCAGTTTCCAGTTTATAAAACAATTAATGCTCATCTGACTGATGCATCATAATACACGTGCTATATTATTCCTTGAGGCACTTGGATCACGCTGTTCCTGTTATGTTATATAAGTGTTATCTCAGCGAGCTCAGGTGGACTCTTTAAAGCCAGCGATTCATTAGAAGCGGTTTGTTTTAGTTTTATTTGTGGATGGTTGTGTGTGTGTGTGTGTGTGTGTGTGTGTGTGTGTGTGTGTGTGTGTGTGTGTGTGTGTGTGTGTGTGTGTGTGTGTGTGTGTGTGTGTGTGTGTGTGTGTGTGTGTGTGTGTGTGTGTGTGTGTGTGTGTGTGTGTGTGTGTGTGTGTGTGTGTGTGTGTGTGTGTGTGTGTGTGTGTGTGTGTGTGTGTGTGTGTGTGTGTGTGTGTGTGTGTGTGTGTGTGTGTGTGTGTGTGTGTACCTGATGATGTCTATGTGTCCATTCTTGGCAGCCAGGTGCAGTGGAGATGTCCCATTGGGGTCATGGGTGTCTCCTTTTTTGGGCTCCAGTAAAGCAGCACACATGTTACTGGAAAGCAACAACTGGACCACCTACACACAAACACAAACACACACAGAACATGACAAATACATTTGACCCTTTAATGTAGATTGTCCTTTCATTCTTATATATTTTTTATTTTGGCACAAATAAAACTGCTTCTTACCCCAACTCTGCCGAACTCACAGGCCAGGTCCAGAGGTGTTTTCCCTGCGTTGTCTACAATACAAGGATTGGACTGGTGCTGCAGCAGCATCTCCGACTGATAAAGAAAGAGAAAATACAAACCAATCACGTGAATGGAAATGTATATCAAATAAATGTCACCCTTATTTACACATGTCACATTCTAAAAAGGTCAAAAAGATCAGCATACCCTACAGGCTAACACAGGGGTTCCCAAACTTTTCAGTCTGCGACCCCAGTATAACGGTGCCAGAGACTAGGGACCCCCATAGTCCCTTAAAACATTTGACATTGCACACAGCCACGCACACTATTAGGCCTCTCCAAACACTTAGGCCTTAGAACACTGCACAAAAGCACAAACACCATCCTGTTTTTGTGTATTGTGTATGTGCAAATGAATGGGTGAGATATACAATTTTAAACCATTTTCCATTTTTAAATCTTGCGACCCCCCTAACAGTGTCTCGTGTCCACCCAGGAGGCCCTGACCCGCACTTTGGGAAACACTGTGCTGACACATAATGACATACAACAATTAACAATTACTCCTATAAATATGTCCCCAATTAACTAATTTACCAACAGACCTCTATTACGGGCATTATCAAACCTAGAGAAGAGGAAGAAACTGATTTATAACACAGTTACATTTTGCTTAATTAAACTTACTGGAAGTACACTGGTAAACAATGTAAGAACATATATTTTTTCGTATGTCCTCTCTTTTGATCATCCGCTATGTGATAACGTGTCATCTGAAGGTTGTTTCACGAATGAACTCACTCTTTTCTTTTGTTGTTGATGTAAACATTTTAATTAAATTAAAATTTAAACTCGTTTGCTATTTTATTCATATTTTTGTCAAAATGTCAATAAACTGTGATACATAATTATGTAAATTGTACATAAGCACGAAAAGCTACAGAGACACAGATGTTACAGGAAACCACCAAAATGCTTGTTCAGAAAATATGTCACGCTCTGTTAAAAATCAAAAGCACTTCAGATGTCCTCAAGAAGAAGGGCTGATGCACATACTAGAAAGCAGCACATTCATATGTCACATTTGTTACAATACAAATAAGTCTTATTAAATATCTAGCGTTGTCTGTGTTTAATGAATACAAATTACATAATGGAAATGACAGCGAGGGATGTAGCAAGCTGCTTTCTCAGAGAGGCTGTTTTATCTTTAGAAAAAGAAGGAAAAAAAGAAAGAAGAAGCTGAGATGTGCTGTTTTTTAGATGAGCAAAAGGGAATAAATCCCAATTGGTCGAGCCTGTGCTGTAACCAAAGAACATCTTTGTGACAAGGAGTGTAAGAAAAAAAGCTTGGTAACAGTGGTAAAAGACTTAGAAGGATAAATTCCCTGAATCAAAGGGATTATTTCAATGAGTTTTCAGTTTTCTAATATACCTTAAAATGGAACAAATTACAAGACATGCCAAATTAAATTCTTTTTTTTCTGAGATTAATACATGGTCTGGCTGTCCTTTTCTTTGTAGCAAATGTCTCTCACATCTCTTCTGTGCCTTATTGGATGTTATAACATTAGATTTCTCAAACTACAGTCTGCTCAGTTTCTGTAATTTTAATTTGTTTGCCCTCCCTCACTGTGCAGAGCCCTGGTTTGTTGCCCTGTGTAAATCATGTGTGTTTAATCAAATAGAAGCAGAAGTCCCTCGGCCAGTGAATGCTGAGTGTTGCTTTTCTGTAAAGTATTTAAGCTGCTTGAGTGAGCATACTATATATCATTGATGTAGCATTGGCAAGCCTTCAATGCAACTGTGCTGATTCTCCCTGATTGTGTTTTATTTGCAAGCCTTAAAGATTATTGATAGTTCATAAGAATGAATGTGTTCTGTAAAACTACTGACAGTTTTTAAGAAGGTTCTGACTATCACCAAAGTTTACCTAAGATTGTATTTTAGGTAAGTAGAAAATTGTAAAACACTAAAGAGTAGTGTTGTAGTACTTGAAATTGGTCTTCTTCCCACGACGGGTCTCAAGACCAGTTTCTAAAAGTCTCGGTCTCTTCTCAGAATCCAAATTTTTAGGCATTCTGGACATCTCTCGAATTCTCTTTACCATCCAGAGTGACTGCTGTGTGCGTGCTGTGTGCACATGGTCCTGCAGTCTAATGCTTTTAGATGGCCATTTTTTATGAGAATAAGAAGAACATGTGCACGCCTCCGAATGTACATGGCATTCATCAATTTAGGTAAACGGGTGCGAACAATGCTGCGGTTCAAACCTGGTAAAGAAATAGCATTTTTTTTGTTCATTTTGGTGACTCCTGTAGACAAAAGCAATTCCTCATATCTCTTTTCTGATTGGCCTGTTCTAGCTTTTTCTGACCAAAAGAAAATCACCTTTCTGTCATTTAACAATCACTCTGTAATTCTATCTAGGCATTGGTTGTGCTGTTTTTTTATACATTAAGAAAAAAAAGTCCTTTAAACTCCACTCTGAGCTCCTTCTTTTGAAAGAATCGCTTGTTTCTTCACTCACCACGTCGTAGTGGCCGTGCTGCGCTGCCAGGTGGAGAGGAATCTGTCCTTCATCTGACTGGCCGTTGACAGATGAACCAGATTTCAGCAACATCTTCATAGGTTCCGCCTTGCCCTGCCAGGCAGCGTAGTGCAGCGGCCGCATACCTGCACAGTAAGACACACAAGCTATCACTCAATGAGATGTATGACGGAAATGCAGTATGTCCTGTATGTTCAAAGTTCGCTATTTGCTCTGCATTGATTGGACATGAATTGCGTGTGCATTTCCCCTCACCTTTCTGGTCTCTGATGTCCACAGCAGCCTGTGACTCCAGCAGCAGAGTGATGAGCTCCAGGTTCCCATTGAGTGACGCATGATGCAGAGGAGAAAACCTAAAATGCAAAAAATGAACAAATGTAAAGATCACTTATGAGAAGTATATTCAAAGTCATTCTGTCAACAATCATTTAATTTTTGTCCGACTAACAAACTACTAAAGGTTTGATCTTAAAGGTTTGACGCTCACTTTCCATATCTCACCTACACATAGAAACACATACACAATACAATCACATACACAATACAAACACATGTACACACGGGTCAGTCGTAATGGCAAAGCTTCGCATGACAAATAGATTTAATAGCAGAGGATTAGAAGCAAATATCTCAGATAGGATGGTAGGAGATGAAAAAAACGTACACAAGGGAAAAGGTATTATGCAATGCAAAGTATACAGTGTGTGTATGTGATACCAGAGGGTGTCTGCAGAGCACAAGGCATTAATATGCCAGCCTTGATGGTTAAGCATGAGTGAGGGTAAAGTGGGTGGAAGCATCACATAACCTGAGGATGACAACAGCCGAGACAAACACAAAAAAAAACAAAAAAACCCTCTGTGTCTCTGAGACTGTCATGTCACTCCTTCATCCTTTCTCTTGAGATTTAAGGTCAATGGCCACGCGCCGTTACAGAAAGCTTTATGAGGGATTTCTGCCTTTAAATGACCACCCGTTAAACTAAGGTGAATATAGTGCGAGAACCCGAGCCGTCACTAGTGTTTGCTCTTGTGTAATGTTTTTCGCAGGAGGTCATTGAAGAGATAAAACATGACAGAGACGCCGTATGTGGCCGAGTGGTTAGACTGTGCTGAGGCTTTGGTCCTCAGAGCGGGCCATCTGGGTTTCTTTATTTCTGACTATATATACTGTCCTGTCTCACTAATAATTGCATAAATACTCCACAAATAAATCGTTACACAGAAAAGAGATAAAACATGATGCTTGTGCTTCCATAGAGTAGATTAGAACAGTGACACCTTCTCGTATACACTAATTCATATTGCTGCTGTCCTCACCCTGATACATTTATACTGCATGTTCAAACTCTACGTGAACTTTAAATTGACCTTGAACTGTTGAAACAAAAGTAGATGAATATAGGCCTCATGGCCGTCGGTGAAAATAGGTCACTGAATCAGCTGTGCAGTGTCACGTCTGAACACCAGCAAGCTCCTTTGCAACGCAAACGTTTTGGTATGATGCACTGATTCTGCTGTATGATCAGGCATGCAGACCCAAACACATAGTTACACAAAGTTATAGTTTCTACACCAGCATAGCATCCTCTCAGTTTCGTGTATCGTGCGAACGTTACATGCTTTATAAAGACGATGCAAAAAACAGGGCGAGAGGAGCGTTGGGAATTTGTCCTCATTTTTAAATATGACTCACCTTTCAGCCACAACTATACAAGGTGACTGTGTAAGGATTGTTATACCTTTGCACAGTACCATAGCCTGTTCTCCAGCTCCCAGCTACAAAAGAGACATTGCTGACAGAGTGCTTTATTTCTGCTCATTTAGACAGGAGCACAGAACCATCACTTAATGTCTGAACTGACATTCAGTCATTCATCTCAGTGAAACTTGTTTTTAGAATCCTTTTTCTGCCTCAGCTTTTGGTTGATGAGAAATATATTACATTAAAAGACATAAACATATAATCTCTATCTATGTCATGGACCATGGTGTATTTCCATCGTATATTGTACCTGTCAGTGGATTCCATTTGAGTTCTTTCTGACTGTAAGGATTAGTACCAACAGAACTATCCTCCATTTTTTTTTTATCACAAAATTAAAAACAACTTGTAAAATTGAGGCTCATTAGGCTCAACCACAGGGTGTAAGGTAAAGCTTGAGTATTGTTCCCTAATCATTACAAGTATAATACTTTTAATACTAATTATTGGATACCACAACATCAAAAGGGAACTTCAAACCAAGAGGTGATTATAGGCCACAAACCTAAACTTAACCCTAACCCTAAGGCTAAAGAGACATACCCACCTATCACCCTGCTTTCGTACCCGCAGCCAGCTGTGTCATGATCATAGTTGTTCATATGAACGATGCATGTTACGAGAGGGAACTACGCCTAAAAGGGAACCCCAGAGAGCTCAGGCCGTATGCATGGCATGTAAACTACAGACAAGGAATTCCTATTATGTTCATTCTGAGATCACAGAAGAAAAAGCAACAGCAGTGCCAATGTATGTGGAGTGTAAGGTGCACCGAACACAACGTGTTCATCTCCCTGTGTCCATTTATTCAGCAGGTGTCCACATCAGTTTCTTACCTGTTGCAAGCATTTTTTGACAGAAATGTTTGTCACTGAGCAGTGGCAGTGAGAAACTGTCTGCCACCACTGTTGTCCCTGCTGCTGTGTTGACCCTGTCACATCTCCTCTGCATGGCTTTAATGTACAAGGATGTACAGCACAGCCATCATGAACGCGGGGAGGCATGGTTACAAGCATGCATATCTCAGACCTAACCCTACACATCATTACAACTCTGCTGGTTTCTGCATCTACAGCATGCCGCGCCGACTTTTCTCTTAAGGTGCAATGATGCTGTAAGACATTAGAATCACAGGACTTGACAGTGGCACGTTGAACACTCTTATCACAACAAACAGACAGAGGAGTGTTCTCACAGTGTGTGTTTCGTAACCCACTTCTGCGTTTCAGCAATCTTTTTCCCCTTACGTTCCCTCTAGGGTTAAACAGGGATATGGTTACACAAAGCTGCACCAGGTTTAGCATTTCTGTGTGTGAGAGTGTGTGTTTGTGTGTGTGTGTGTGTGTGTGTGTGCAGCCCTGCAGAGTGTGGCAGGGGGATGCATGTATGGCTGAGGGGGAGGGGAAGGGAAGCCCTCAATCTTGCCAAGTAGTAAAAGCTACCATACAATATTTATGCCTCCTTCTCCTCTTCCCTTCTCTTCTCTTGCTTCTTTTCTTCCTCTATTCTTCCTTCAGATTTTCTCTCTTACACACTTCACCTCTCTCTTCAGCCTTTGACAATTTAACTTCTCCCCTCTGTGGCTCCATCATCTTACTACTGCTGTTTTTTTTTCTCTCAAGTCGTCTCTTTCCTCTTGATGCCTCCAACTCTCTCTCTCCTCTCTCTTCCCGTTTATTAGTCAGTCAGTCACTCTTCATCAACCCGTGAAAGTATTCCTCTCACTCCACGAAAAGAGGTGTGTTAGTCCAAGATGCCCTTTTTCAGGGCAGATGTTTATGAAGATCATTCCAAAGTCTGATGTAATTCTTTACTAACTCATTTCCACTTCCTGATTATGTATAGATAGAATCTGAAGGTAATGACACAATCTGGGTTGTTAGAAGGGTTTTTATCAGCAGTCAATCAATCAATCAATCAATCTTTATTTATATAGCGTCAATTCACAACAGGCGTTATCTCAAGACACTTTACAAAAAGCAGGTAAAGGACCTTACTTATGGCTATATTACAAGAGCCCAGCTTAATCCGTCATAGCATATTCTCTTTGGTCACCAGCTCCCGCGTCCTCCAAATGGACAATTTCTATGTCAATATGATTTTTCTTTTTTCAGATTCAGATTACATAATTTACATAAGCAAAACTACATTTCTGTTGGGCAGTGGGCCCATCAGAGAATAAACCTTTATAGAGGCAAATAAGGTGGTGAACAAACACATCTGGAATGACCTACACAAACACAACAATGGACATCATGTTCCTCACACCTTCACACAGTCAGAGTATTATTAGCTGCTAGCATTTTAGCTGGCTTCATTTGTCTATATACAGGAAAAATTAAAAGAGGCACAACACACAGGACGTAATTCAATCCCAGGATGTATTGGTAATCTAAAACGATTCAGCTTAATGCAGATGTCTTCATTCACGTGGAGCTAATAATACCCTCTTAGATGTTGCTTCTCATAGTCAATACATTTTTCGCATCTTATGTTGCTAGTCAGAGTATGAACAATGGCAACTTAAAGAAGAAGTGGCTTGTTTTTCATTACATTAGCACGATTAACGAGGGCTGAGAAATTTATCGCAACTGACATTCAGAATCTCTTACCAATGTAATCCAATCCAATGTAGCCCAGGTCGGTTGTTTTGATTATTTTCAGGGCATAGTCACGTGACGACTCGTCCGATCCACAACATTGAAGAAATGTCAGTCCATTGGACACATTTTGTCTTTAGAAAAGGCGACTGAAGAACTGTTTGCGAGGAATGCTGGTTATTTATTTTCTATTTTAAAACTAAAATGTGTCATTTTTATTTCAAGTGACACTTCGATTTCTGTTCGAAACACTCAATAAATAACCAGAAAATAGTCATCAGATGTGAACTCTTTCATTAGAAAAAGCTTTAACAATGGAGCGCATTTACAGTTATGTTAGTGAACTGTGCCCCCCTCCCCTCCCCCCCAACAAAAAAAATCATAGTAATGAGAAAACATCAACAAGATGGTTAGCATTTGGTCATTTTAAAGCAGATAAGCACCAATCCCTGGATTTCTTTGGAGAAAGTTTTGACGTTTTAGAAATCTGTAATCGTAACAATCATAATTGTATTATGATTATTATTATAGAGTGTGCTTAAAATACAAAGCTACAATTGGAAGCTAGATTAGCTTCGGTTAGTATAGGAAATTATTATTATTAAGTTATTATAATAGGTAAATTTGTTTATGATTTGTAGTTATACATTGAAGTTTTGAGTAATTATACATCATTGCTTCAAACTAGCGCTGTGTATACAAACCAAAAAAACATCAACCACAAGACTTTTTGAGATTTACACCAATGAAGGTGAAGGGTGCTTTGAGGTCCCGTGAGAGCATGAGTTCATGAAATAACCTCCACTTACAAAAACATCTTTCATCACACTGCTTCGATCTAATGCATCTTCATTTCAGAATCCAAACTCTGTTTCATATCCTGCTTTTTCAATCCCTCTGACCAGCTGCTTCTGTTTACATAGCTGTGCTGCTCATCTCGGCCTCCTCTTGTGATGCTTTTAAATTCAGCACGACTTTCTCCTACGCTCCTCTCACTCGGGTTTATATACCTTATATGTGTTATATTTGTCTATACCTGACTAGCTTGATCACCCCTGCCGCTTTTTTCATCTTAAAAATGTGTCTCCTCAGCTATGTATCGAATTGTTTTTTTACCCATTTTCAAAAATGAGAAATGTTGATGCCTCCCATGGCCTTCCCAAATCATACTGCTCCAACAATCACACAACGGACAGGGATGAAAAGAAGACAAAATCATTCGCTCTCATCCTCCCATCTGCTGGTGTGTGCGTCGAGTACAGGTTCTTGTTCTCCTGGCTCATGTATCATGTTGTTCTGTCTCTGTTCTTTAGAGTCTGTCACTCTGCTTCGGAGTGTGTGTCCCATGGTGTTAACTGTCCATAAAACACAGACTCCATAACATCTGACTGGGAGTTATGTGTTTGATGTCTTTCTGACAGGATGTGATGTCTCTGTTGCTCCTTTCCAAACATGGAATCAGTGTTAAAATGCCCTGGAGAAGTGCTAATGGAAACAAGAACTCATTTAACAACTGCTGAACAACCTATTTCAGGACAACGATCTTTCACGTTCTAGGAGCTCAAGGCCAAATTGTCAGAAAACCGAGGTATGTGTTAAGATGACTCAAATGTTAAAAGGCATCTCATAAATACATTTACCCTCTAGGGTTAAAAGGAAAGGTTATTTTGATAGTCTCATTATTTCCTCTTCAGCTTCTTAAGGCACACTGAGAACAGAAACCAGCAAACCGACAACATAAATTATCCTTTTGCCCACAGACTATTGCTAAATTGTTATAATGCTTTGCTATACATTTGTAGTTCATGCTGTTTTGGGCTGCAACTTTGTGCTAAAATGAATGACATATGCCAAGTTGCTAGTAGAGGGTTAAACAGCCAATATTCAAAAGTTGTAAATGATGTTAGCAGTCCAACTCAACACTGTATTTATCAATCAATAAATGAATCAATTTGTGTTCACACAGCGCATTATGACAGCAAAAGTTAGACAATCTTAACAGCTTTACAAATGTATGTGTCTCAGTTGTTTATGTCAATAACCATTTTAACGATGTTCCATTGTTTGTTAAATCATTTGGACCAGACAGTAACTTTATGAAATGAAAGCTTGCTGACCTGTACCACCCGTACACAATATTACACCATATGTGTGGTGTAAGTGTTTCCTCACTTTAAGAGGCACACCCAAGTTGCAAATGGTCCACATACGAAGTAACAATATAAACAAGGAGAAGAAGAAGGGAAAACACTTACTCAAAATAAAACTTGTGTAAACGAGGGCCAGCCTCCAGCAAATCAGACGAGTTTCACAATGTGACAACAGCATCGCATGTATGCCTTTACAAGCAGGTGTACCTTTTTTGACTGTATATAAAAAAGGATATCTCCATCTCTTTCTGTTGTATGCAAATCAAATCGCAAAGCCAAAATATCCCCTCTTCATAACAGGTATATAAAGTGTGCTGGTGATATTATTTGCTGCAAGAATTGAGTTGTAGTCTCTGCTTGGGATTGCTTTCCAATCCCATTTCACTAAACATAATACATAACTAACAGTTAGAATGGCAGAAGGGGGGGCTCTACTATTTATTCATAATTAGGGACGTAATTGATCAAACTACAAACAACAGCGTCATGGTTTGTCAGTAAGTTTTAAGGCTCGCCTCAGCACCAGTTCTTCGAAAGTTGTGAGGTTAATCAAAAGTTTGTCAGTCGTTTACACGATGGATGGGCATCCGAAACAGCCCTTCAAAAAAAAACAATGGGTGACATCACTGAGACTTTGTCTACGTTTACACACAGTCCATGGCAAACACAGCAAACAGAATCCATATTGTTTAAGGTATTTCCAAACATCACTTGGAAAGAACTCAACATGACCGAAGCTGTTTTAAATGCTCCTCGTGTCCCGAACATTTTTGTTCATTTGACACTCTCTGTACAGTCCTCACAGTACATGACAATCTGCAGTGTAAAAACATAGTGTAGAAATGCAAATTCTTACAACCATGAGTCATGCCAGCTGCAGTCCCTGGAAGAACCAGTTAATTGAGCTAAAAGACTGCAAACTGAGCTGAATAAAGATAAAGATCAAAAGTAATCCTCACAGCACTGCTTTGCCACTCTAAGTGAAACTGAACAGTGTAATCTAATTAGTGTGTTTACTGTTACTGCCTCTTTGCCCCTTAATTCCTCCCACAGTATTAAGTGCCCGATGCTAATGTGTATGTGTGCGCTCATCTGTTGCACGGATAAGTTATAAATAAAGTTTATGATGGAAACGCATGGATCGAGGGGCATTTTACTTTCTAATGAGCACACAGTACTAATGAGTCTGCACACGCACATTCATTTTAGATTCTTTGAGTTATTTTGGCAATCCCTTTGAAGACTCTTAATGAACTAGCTGGGTAAATAAGCTGCTGATTGGCATGTTTCACGAGAGATTTTGCACATCTTCAACGTGTGAGTGTGTGTGCTCATGTGTTAGTTAGCATGTCTTAAGTGCTGTCAATCAGCTGATGTTTTAAAAGCCTACATCAGTATTTAGATGATGAGAAGATAATTAAAAAACGTCCTCTATCGGTCCAATTATTTTGTTGCATGTACACTGCCTAAGCTAATATAAGAGGTGAGGATGGTATGTGTACTGTAATAATGTAATAATGTAGCAGAAAAAAAGAACATAATGGGAGCTATATTACATGTGACTTCAAGTATCTTACATGAGACTGGATATATGACAACGAAAAAAAACCTTTGAGTGTATTGTTTCAAGGTGATTCCCCATTGAGGCTTGTTAGTGCATTACAGAAGAGTTTCACAGTATATGTGTGTTTGGGCATGAAGAAAGATTTGACGATAGATAAAAAACATTTTTATAAGAAGCAGCCTCATATGTTTACCAGCGCCACATTTCTCACATCGAGACAAACAGCATGGTGCCAAACAGAGGAAGCAGTTCATGTGCTTATTTGTGGAAGCACATAGAATCAACCCAAAACATTAAGATAATCTTGACATATACGACATTTTACTTCACTCTTCTGTCCTTATCTTTGATATAATAGATTTGTTTGTTACAGATTTAGTTTAAACCAGCTCTTTTACAAAGTGTCCTCAGATAACCTCTGTATGGAAGCCCCAGAAGGACATTTTCTAACTCAGTTATCCTCAACAAGTACATTCTGGTTGTTGTCTCTCGATCTTGAATTATCCTGTGATCCTGGGCTAACATCGCCGCTTTCCCACGATAGTGAGTTGATTTGAATCCTTTCCTCAAGCTCCCGACAACGACAACTTGTAATCATGGCGAAAACCAGTGTTAAATGGAGACAAAGAAAATAAATAAGTCCAGATCACACAAAAAAACACAACCACAAATTACACGTTGATGCAGACATGCAGCGTAACATAAAATGGGTGGATGCATGTCCTTTTCGGTCTTCTCTGACTGGAATCAAAATAGATTGTAAAGCCATGAAGTATCTATTACAGCGTTAAAGATTAGTGCTGAATTATACTTGTAAATGCCTGTAACAATGAAGGCAACACATCATCAAGCTTAGAGTGGACACTGGAACAGCAGGAACTCTCCAAGGGAAGGGAGATTAGGAAACTTTTGATTAACTCATAAATATGTAAACTTCTCCGACTACTTTTCTTCACCAGGAGGAAGCAGGGACTCTTTTGATGCAGGCTGATATGAATCCCTTAATACTTGTTTCAAAACAAACGAAAGGCTGAACATTCGAGAGAAGGTCAGGCAGTTTATACCAGTAATGTCTCAAAGCTCTCCTCTTGATCTGTGCATATCTCTGCACCACTCATTTATTAAATATGACTTAACCATCTGACTCAGGAACCAAAGAATGGAGTCCTACTGTACGTAGAAGCATCTCTATCAGCCCTCAAAATGTTTGACATAGCAGAGAACACTTTGTCTGTGTCTCTAAATGCTTTCTGTCAGACTGTAGACCGCAGATCTCCATCGGATGTTAAGTTTATTAATGTTTCACTTGTTTGAAGCATTAACTCACAAACATGTAATTTCACAGGCGTGTATGACTGTGCACAAGCTAGGCTTTTAATGACGTTAATACTCTCTTTAGCACACACGTAAACACGCCATTCCAGTCTGAACTTGAGCTGAGCGCTATTAGGGTTAATCCTTCATCTTTTAATACTATAGAGAAATGAGTAAAACTACCAGTTTTTTACATGAATGGGACCAGAGGAGGAACAGGAGGGGACTGTGGGAGAGGATGGATGATCAAAAGGGAAGAGGAGGAGGACGAGGTAGGGAAGTGAGAGATAATGTGGGAGGGAATTAAGAGAGCAAGGGTTAACAAAGGATTAAGGAAAAGGTAACTCACCCATCTGTATCCTGGAAGTTGACATTCACTTTTTTTGCAGAACCAAGGAGCTCTGAAACAAGACCAAAAAAAAGGAATTTTAACCTGTGGATGCATTTGGAGTTCATCATCGTTCATTCAAAATGTTCAATTCCAACAGAATGACAGAGTTGGAAAATGTAACTGAAATGTGAAGCTGTCACTTATTATGAGTCACAGTGTCGTCACATTTCCTGGCCTGTGGTTTACAGTTATTATCTCGAGTTCAGGCCCCTGTGGGGATAATATCCGCCTGTCATTCAGACTATTTACCTCATTCAGAGGCATGTTACTGTGAGTGCTTTGTGCATGGAGTGATGTAATAGGAACCCGAAAGTTCTATTTGAATGTTTTCATTAAGACCTGATGAGTCTATCGTCGTCTTTCCAGCATCTTTGCTAAGTTAAGCTCACTTTTGTAATCTTCATTCACTGACATGCTAGAATGAATATTCTATTTCATTTATATATTTTTAATTCATGTTCTTTAGTCACTTTCAGATGAGAGAATGAAGTGTTTGTGTTTCAAGAGTTGCAATGTTGTGGAGAACCCTCCAGAGTCGAGTGTGAGTGTGTGAGGATGGATCAGGTTTCTTCGGCTCTCCTGTTATCCAAAGTCACAGGTGAGGAAACAACCAATGACGATGCAGAACTGTGCACAGCCAACAGGAATCTGTACTCTCTCTTGCTAATTTTCTACTTTCTCTTTTTGACTCTCCCCTCATGCATGCTCAGTGTGCATTGCACACACAGAAAGACACACACACACACACACACACACACACACACACACACACACACACATACACAGACACACACACACACACACATTCCCTCTAGGGTGCAGGAAACAGGACAGTCCCTCTTTTGTGTAGGAGACAGCTCCCAGCGCCACTGAGAGAGGAACATTGATTTCCTAATAAGCTATTTCTGGATGTTAAATGCCGGGATTCACTCGCTCTCTTCCCTCCCTCTCTTTCCCTCTCTGTCTCACACACGCACACAAACACACACATATACATCAACATACATCGGGAGATTTACATTATCGATTGTGTGAGGCAAAATAGAACCTGCATCAATAATAATGCATCGATATAAAGTTGTGGTCACTTAGGAGTAGGGATGGCATTTTTTGGGTGTCTCAAAGTTCAATCTCATTTTGATTCTCGAGGTTTACGATTCGATTCAAAACGATCCATGGATTCAAAATGTATTTATCAGTTATTCAGGATCTACTCCATTCATCTTTGAGACTGGCTGAATTTGGCATTCTCCTGAGTTGAAGAGCTAGCTTTAGCACTTACCAGGGAGTGAATGATTAGTTGGAAAGAAAAAAAAAGAAGAAGTTGTGAATGGATTTGAAATCTTAGAAGAGAAGAATCTCAATTTTTACATACATTTCCCATTTCCCACCTCTACTTGGGAATGCGCAATAATATCAGTAAATGTGAGTTGTTGTTTTTTTAAGTAAGAAGGAGGAATTAAGACAGAATAAATAAAAATCTAAAACTGCCAACTGCCAATCTAAAATCACTTATGAGCTTCATACAATGACTGGAACAAACCCACTCACACACACCCACACAGACTTTATCCACAGTCTTCCGCATCTGTTAAACAGACGTCCAGGTTGACCTTTAACTCCAGGATGTCATGTCAACTGACCAGCACCGATCCCTGGTTTTATGCAAAGAAATTTAATGTGTGAGGAATATAAACAGCTGGGTGGCCTTGCTTAGAAGTAATTTGGTTAAACCCAAAGAATGATCTTTTACTTAAATTAACCAATATAAATAAGTAATGATAATTTGATAAATAATATGAAAGTGCAACAGTTGCCAAACTTAGCTGTGTTTGGCTACTGTTACATGTCCAAAAATGTCATTTTGAAAAACAAACAATGATATCAATCATTGCATTTTAAGGAAGGTCTATCCAGATGTTGCAAATCAGTTTTGGGATTTATTTCAAAGTTGTACCCTCATGCTCATGTTTGGATGCTTTTGGAAACACTGACCATGCTGCTGCTGTTTGAAACAAATGGATTGAGAGTGTGTTGTCCTGACAGACCTTTGAAACTTTCCATCCACAGCATCTGCTTTGCATTAGATAAACCAACCTTGAATTGCACTTTGTCCTAACTTCATCCCTGATGAGTTGTCTGTAAATGTTGCTAATACTTTTTTTAGCTGTAGCTAGGAACTAATAAAGCTAACATTAGCTCTATGAGGCTCATTGTAAACCCTGTTTCCCACAGATTTGATATCTTTCTTGTTGGCTTGTATATAAATGCTTATCCACTGGAAATGGTATTCACCTTGAAGGCATTGATGGTGTCTGTTGACACAAATTGAGAAACCCCAACCTGTTTATGTACAAATACTCACAAGCACAAAAACCCTATAAAACACTGAAACACACACGCACAAACAGTGCTGTACACCTATTAAGAAAAGTGAGTGATAAATACTTCTGATCAAAGTTTTTGCTTTTGCACCAGTGTTTTCATGCCTTTGTTTGAGACTGTTGCTCAGGATGCTGGAATGCAACATTAGTACACAGTTGTAACTAAATGTGAAACCATGGAAACCAGGCAGCTTAAAAAGCCCACATTCCTATAAAAACACTTGACACCCACCTATCTGCAGTCCCACTGGGCTAACTAACACACAGCTACTGTGGCCACTGATAGATACATGTCCAAACAAAATATGACATACACAATTCAATGCACATATTTAAAGAACAGACATTTAAATTACACATGAAACATCTGCTTGTGTAGCCTCATACATAGCTTTTATATTGTGATCACTGGGCTGGCTGTTGGCCTGTTGGAGTCACTGCCAGAGCATCTGACAGAGCCAAGAGGTATTTTCTTGTGTTCTCCCAGTATAGAACTGCCATCAATAGAAACAGTTGTAATCCTGGAAAAAACTGACATTGCAATTTCCTCAATATCGTTTTTTCTGCAATACAGAACAGGCGACTGTATAGAAGGTCTGCACAAAGGTTTCCTTTGGTATTAAACAGTATATCAATAGAAACACGTTTGTGTTTCAACTGGCATCACATCGCAATGGTTAAACAATATATTGCTTAGGCCCAAAAAAAAATGTAGGCTACTACAGTATTATCATTTCCAGTATACAGTCATTCAACTTATTGGTGTTTTTAGAAAGTTTTATAGCAGTCTAAAAATAAACCTTACTGCAGAAATTCTTAAATTAAATGCTGGAGGCGAGTTAACTTGCACAGAAATGTGCTTTTCCAAATGTTTCTCCCTTTGGGTGTTTAGGAGGTTGTTCCCTGCATAAAGCTTCATTAGATTACAAACTAAACAAACTATGAAAAGCATTCAATACATTTGTATTAACAAAATTCTGTAAACGCTCGCTGTTGGGTTGAGTAAAGTACACACAATAATAAATTAATATGACAGTGTTCATAATATGACAGTACGACAGAGTCTCATCAGCTAATGACGCAAATGTGGGTATTAGACATGTTTTAGAAGCAGTTCAACCACCCAATGCAGGGTAAGAGTTTTTTTACAGAGGGTGCTATGGTAAACCTGATTTTTTTGTCTTGTACAGTATCACCAATAAATATCACTCCGTCACCAAAAAAGAAGCAGAAAAAACAGCTTGTAAACATGGAACTGCTAGGAGGTGCAAGCCAGGGTGCAAATGTGAGACTAACGTTCGATCTCTTTTCTCTGCTCGGACGCAGTTTTAGTTAAAGTAATCTTCAATGATGTATAAGTAATAGGGATGTTGGGAATGTTCTTTCAAGCGGCTCACTTGCTTGTAATGCCTAACCCTTCTAACATTATAGTCTTAATCACTGCAGTACAAATGACAAACATAGAGGCATATCAGGCTACATGTGCTTTTTAATTCTGAAAAGAGCATGATAGGAAAACATAGAGCTAGTTAAAGTCTAGTAAACACTGATTTGCAAAAAAAAAAAAGTCTTGTAAAGGAATAGTCTGTGAATGCAAAGCCTTTGGAGGTTGTAATTTTTGGTAAATATATTTTTTAAGGAATGTCTGAAGCTAAAGCGAATGTCATAAGAAAGTAAGGTATTTGTCATTGTCCCAAAGTGTATAACCAATTGAAATTTAACCTAAACACTACAAATATCAGTGGATAGCGAAAGATACTGGAACTCAGGGTAGTCTTTCCTCTGTGTTCATATAGCAGGACAGCAGGAGTGGCATGAAAAAATAAAAAAAATGCTGCTAGCACGGCCAAATACATCACCGATGTCCAGAAACACTAAAATCATCTGTTGAGAGAAGTGATGTTTCTAGGTGGAGTTTTTATAAGTTTTCATTTAAAAATGACTTGCAACTTTTATGAATGAGGTTTTTATGCCATCATTGGTAACAGTTCCTCTTCTGATTTAAAAAAAAAATAATAATAATCTGACATTTTAGAGTGTGTTTCTCTGTGTGAGTGTGCAGGTCTTAGGTAAACTGATCTCCCATCCCAAAGCTGCGTTAACGCCACAGTCCACTTTGGACTGCCTTTGATGTCCGTCCTGATGTGCTATTGATTGCTTACTCTTAACACGCCCTAGTAAAGGTCAGATCAGGAGAGCTAAAAGGCACGGTGAGTTATAAATTGTGCATGAGCAAGTGTGCTTGTAAGAAAAGGTAAATACCAAATGTAGTGACTAAATGTTTGGGGGGTTTTCCAGGTTATTTGCAGTCCAATGCTTTTTTGTTTTCTTACCTGTGACAAAAAATGGCATAATTGTATTCTCATGGGAAAGGAAAAGGAATCAGTGTCCCTTCTTTTTTTTTTTAAATGCTCTGCCGTTATATAATATCTTTCCCTGGGAAGACTGAGCCTGTTCAACTTTCATAAATGAGGAAGCCCTCTTTTAGAAAGAAATAGAAAGAAAGGGAAGTAAAAAGCAACTAAGATTCGTAGCCCCCTTAGCTTCTATCCTTAGCTCTTGGCCTTTCTTTTTTTCTCCAAATATCTTTTCCCTCCCTCCCTCTCCTTACTCTCTGCCTGGCAGCGGAGATGGAAAACACTGCGCTGGACTCTGGAGAGCTCTCTGAAAGTAGACCTGTTGTCTTGGCCCCGATCGATCTGTCCCCATTTCCCCTCCAGTGTCTATTTGCTTCAAATCTCCATCTCTGTCTATCCATTTTCTTTTTCTTTTTTTTTTATCTCGTGCCATTCTTCCCTTGAGGTCCTTTAAAGAGAAAGGTCATCATCACATTTCTTTCTGCTCTCATGCAATCATTCTCTTCTCTACACCTGTATAGCAGTATTAAAATGATGGTGGGGTGAAAGCAGGGTTCCTCAACGCACACTCTATTCTTGAAATGAAAAACATGTCACACTCTTAATATTTCAACTTTTTAAAACTGTGATTATGATGAAAGAACAATCACTACGCCTAACCTAACTTCAAGCATTTCTTGAGATTGTTTCGTCTTATATAATACTTTCCAGTTTGGGTTCAGTCTCATCTGTTGTCTTTTCTGCAGCAGATTTCAGCAAAGCAGCTTAAAAACCGTACTTCATGATATCTGTCAGCAATGAATACTGTCGCTGGCTTATAACATAATAAAGCATCAAAAGATTCCTGTATAACTCCTGAGCACTGGTGGAGACCAAACATTGAGCCGAAAGTAGAATTGAAAGTATACTGTACAACCAGCCTGAAGGCGAAATACAGTTTTGCTTTAGCCAGACCAAAGAACATTTCCAGCTGATCTTTCATTAACAAATACGCATCTACCAACAAAATTCCATCCTTCATCTTAAATAACTTTCATCCTTTTAGAAGATATTAGCAACATCAATCTGATGCAACAGGACCATTTGTAGCACAGATCTCTAGCAGCACAAGTGTCTTTAACCTATACCTTAATCTTATGTCCTGAATGCTTTTACTGTGCATGTTCAGCCTGCCTGTTTCTTCTTGAGTGATGCAAACATATGCACACAAACAGCTTATTTGCATGCATGTGACATGCAGAAAGCTTTCTACTCCACTCAGTGTGCTCATGTTTGTGTGGGATGATCACTTAAGCACTCTGTGACCTCCCTCTTTATTTTCTGACATCATCAAAGGGCAGGGCCAACCCCCGTGTCATCAAGTAAGGACAGAATCTTCGTATGAGCCATCATAAAAGGACAGAGTGGGTAAGAGTGGGAGCTCTGCCAACGTCAGCCTCTGCCTGCCAGATGTACACATACAATAAATCAGCAGCTACACACGCACACACACATGCGCACAAAGTGCTGCATCAGAAATGTATACACAGAGTGACAGGCTACTTGACTTCCAGGTGACACACACACGCCTGTGTGTTAGTAGGGTAACTGCAGGAGCTCTTTGATCCTCATTGACCCACTCTGCTTCATCCTACCTTAGCCACACTTCCCAGTCAGAGCTCCCTGAGCAGGAAGAACACATGTGCCATCTGTTCACAGCTTACTTTCATCAAAAATCACACACACGCACACACATGCTTTAACACTGATACACCTTTTTAAATAAAATCCTTGAAAAAGAGTCCTCTATGAATCATTTAGATAAAGCAATAAATTAGG
This sequence comes from Symphodus melops, assembly GCF_947650265.1. NCBI lineage: Eukaryota > Metazoa > Chordata > Actinopteri > Labriformes > Labridae > Symphodus > Symphodus melops. Next base: position 11,051,731 of record NC_136707.1, on the reverse strand, counting down.
CCAAACAGTGACTAAACGTCCTGGTTTACCACCAGTTTAACCCAGATAACGCTGTCAAATTCTCCACTGTATATTTCCAGGAACAAAATGAAGCCAACTATCATAAAATATGCAGAGCTACTCCAAAAGTGGGCCGGTAGATCAAACATGCAACGCCGCTGGATCTCGCTCAGTCCACAGCTAGGAATGGTGTAGCAGCGGGAATTGGAGGTAATTTTGGTGCAAGTTTCACATCTGTTGATGTTTCTGTCGTCCAAGCAACCAACTCTCTGACAAATACAAACAGGTCATCACTGAGGCACATACACAACACTACTACAACTGAGATTTAGTAGAACTATTATCCACTTTTAATGACAATGAAAGGTGATATAGAGCATTAGATTAAATAGTTTATTTATGCTGGACTGCTTTTTTTATATTTTTGTCCTGTGTTGCATGACTGAATTATCAAGCAGTAGCAAAAAAAAAGTACTTTTGTAATTAAGTTGATAAAGAAACTGCATAGGTCTTCCATCACCTTTATTCCTTTAACTGGTCATCATTAAATCACAAATCATTATTTTTTTGAAGACATTATGGCTGCAAATGCTTTCATGATTATTGCTATGCAAATAACATCTGAGATTTTTTTTAAATCACATTAATCACATGGACTATTGAAAGTCAGCTAACAATTGAAATCTTATATAATACAATCCTTTGACAGCCCTACTTGAAATGTTTGTGAACACTGTTTTTCTCAGTTTTCTCTCTTTATGCCTTTACAAACTTTTCAAGGTTTTGTCATGAAGAGAGCAGCAACTCCTCATTGTCACTTACAGTGTTTTCAGTCATTTGTACAGCCAACCAAGCCCTGCTATAGTAGCATTGTAGCCAATTTCCTTTTTGTCCATTGGCCCGTAAAAACCCCAGTGTGGGTGGGGTGGGAGATGGGAAGGAGTGTGTGGAGGTTTTATACCAATACCAGACCCAATATTAAAGACAATTCACCATCAACTTTAATGGCCTTGTATTGTACAGCATATGTTAAAAGCTGCTTATCTAATTGTTCCCTGTTGCAAACATCATGCAGATGAACATGTCACACACAAGATCACTACAACTGTGTAAATTCACTTTTTAGCCTGCCGCAGCAGAACTCTGGAAAAATACAGATTTCATGATGCTGCTGCAACCCATCAGCCTGCAGCCTGACTCTGCTCTCTGCTTCCCTCCCTACACACACACACACACACACACACACAGAAAACTGCATAGGGGTGGTTGCTAGGCAACACGCATCCCCTAGCTCTCCCTATATAAGGACAAGTGCTCAGCACACACAGCCAAAACACAGGGATTCAGGAAGGCTTGTACAAACCTACACAGAAGAACATTCATATTACCGTAATGACAGTAGTGACAGCGCCAGTGTGACATCATTTCTACATGAACCGTGAAAAACAGATTGTGCTTCCTCTACAGACACCCAGAGTGAAAAAAATACTGCTAAAAGAAGATTCTTCCACTGATTAAACTGCAGCCTGAATTCAGATCAGCAGGGCTTAATGCAGTGAAATAGCATCATCTTATTACAGCATTTTACTCATTTATTACTTTAAGTATAGAAAATCTCTCCTTGTTTTCGACCCCTGTTGGCTGCTAGTAATCACTGTTGGATTTCAGTGTATTTTGAAGAGCCTAATGATGATTTCCATAAAGGTCTGTGTACATCCAAGGGAGCACTAAGTCATTAAAACAGAAGGCAGAGCCATTACAATCATAAACAGGAAATCAAAACACATTACTAAAATACACAGAGACGCCTTTTTGTATTTGGTGTAAAACTTAAAAAAGCCCCCCCCTCATTCTGTGTATATCAATTAGAATATAATAATGGAGTGCTGTGTTGCAAACCTCTGAGCCTCGTTAATCACACTCAGCAGTGATGAATTGTTTTTGGTTATATTTCAAGCATAAGTAATCAACATCATAAATTCAAGATACATGGGTATCTGGGTAACACAAACCTAGCAGGAATATAACGTGTCTTTATGTCATGTTTTATGATGTGTCTTTCTGCTTGCTTTCTATAATAAGCAATGTTTCGATTATTAAATTATGGCGGATTATCAGTCAGCATATTGTTCGACAAACATTTTCAGTCAGCAATTACAATCTGACCACCTTTTTTTTTTATGATTGCGAATGTGAACTTGGTCATACAACAAAAAAGGATGAATTAAATTAATATCCAGAGAGTACTTTTAGCCTGCGCAGAGAAATAAAGGCAACGGAAGAAAATGAAACCGTCATTTAAGATCTTTTTGTTTGGACTTGTGAAGAATTTATGATTTCTTGTTCAGTTTATTCAACTGAATATCTTTATTTCCTGCATGAAGGGGAAATAAGCGTTTGAATAAATAATCTGATATAAATACAATTAGTGTTCAGAAATGATGATAAAACTAGTTTATAACTCAGTTAAAACAAAACAATAAATGTATATATGATTAAAAACAGATTATTTCCATACCTTTTGAATCGTGTCTGGGGGAACTTTTCATTTTTATTTTACTCTGAAATGTTTCTTTTAGAAACAAACTCATCTGACTTTATGTCTCCTCCCATTCAGGTCAAATGAGCTGTGTGAATGAACACCATAAATAGACCTTTTATATTAATATTAGATCAATTACGATAACCATGATGTCAATATGCTCTCTGCCACTATACAAGGTCTGCCATGGGACGACTTCATTCCTTGACAGCTGCATTATGGGAAAGCAGCTGTTACGAGGTTGATGCTCGCAACACATAAACTAAACGATGGAACCACTGACAATGCAATAGTTCTGTAAACACATGCGGCCAGTACACACACATACACACACACACACACACACACACACACATACAACAGACGAGTATTGTTCAAAGAGCTGAATTCATTTACTATAAATACACGTGTCATATCCTTGCTAACTCTATACACACACACACACACACACACACACACACACACACACAATTATGAAAGCAAAAACTCCCTGAGAAGCCCTTCTGTGCTCCCTCACACAGATGTGATCCTGACACATCTGTTTCCGAGGCCTCCAAACACAGTAGGCAGTATGAGAGGAGCATAGAAAAAAACACGAGATGGAGAGAGAGAGAGAGAGAGAGAGATATTGCATGTGAGTATTTGTGATAAACTGACTCCATCATCAAGTCAAGTGACCAACCCATCCTTCTAAATCCATTACCTGATCAATTTCTCTGGTTTCCTTTCTTCCTCTCCTCCATGTCTGACTTCTCGTCTCTCTGACTCACCTCTTTTTCCGCACGTCTCCTCTTATATATTCTTTCCTTCATCTACTTACTTCTTCATCTCAACCCCCTTCATTAAATTATATTTTTTCTTTCTTTCTTTCTTTCTTTCTTTCTTTCTTTCTTTCTTTCTTTCTTTCTTTCTTTCTTTCTTTCTTTCTTTCTTTCTTTCTTTCTTTCTTTCTTTCTTTCTTTCTTTCTTTCTTTCTTTAGCCTAAATAATGATAATTATGTTTATTCTTAGTCACATAGGGGCTGCTATATCTTGTTTGGGGGATTTTGTATACAGGGGGGGGACAGCGGGTGTGTATTGTAACTAATGTCTTGTGTCCTGCCTGTCTGTATAATGCTACTGGATGCCTTGAATTTCCCTCGGGATCAATAAAGTATCTATCTATCTATCTATCTATCTATCTATCTATCTATGATCCTCACAGTTCAACAGTCAAATGCATTAGTTACATTTGTTCTGATTTTCTTCTCATTTTTTCTTTTTTAATAATTTTCCAAAATAAATTCCTCATCTTTTAATCTTAAAAAAAAAAGAGTGTTTAAGAGATGTATGACATAGATAACTTTCTCGTAATTTTGCTGAACTTGAAATACTGCAGAAAAAAACCCCCTCCTCCAAAGCAGATCGACAAATATGTCGGTGATTAGCGCTATCACTCTTTCAAATTTATTTCTCAGAAATAAAAATTATACAAAGAGGCTCTAGGCGGGGCAATAAACTGACATGACCATTTATTACAGATAAACACGTGTCCTTAATGATAAAACAACCTGAATTTGACCTTCTGAGTGTTTCTTTAAAGAAAATAAACACTGAAGGAATTCTGCTTCCTCTTGGTTTCAAGTGTTTATTTGCAAATAACAGCACATGTTGAATATTATACCTTCGAATGATGACTGTTCATAGCATTAGATAAGGATGACTGTGTAGCAACAAAATAATAGAAAAACAATTGTCTTGTCTTGAAGTTTCCTATCAACGGTCTGTTTTTGTGCATGTTGCACACATGCACATCTGCTTTGTGTTTGTGTTCACAACAGTTGGGTAAATGCACAGGACAGGATGACAAGAGGTTGATTAGTTCAAAGCTACCGATTCATATTTGCTCTGCTGCACACACACAAACACACACATGCTGCTAGGTAAACAGGAAGCAAGGTGATTGAATTACAGAGCAGTGCATTTCTAAATGGATGCGGGACCATCACACGAGGCGAGAGGATCAAGATGGAATGGGAGGGAAAGGAAAGTCAAAAGGTCGGATAAGAAGCACGATACAGGAAGTGATTATGAAACAAACCGATCAATGAAAGAAACATTTTTAAATGGAATTGTTGCTTTATTGTTTAACAATATTATGAATGTACACCTACATGCCACTTATTGCTGTTAGCTTGATTTATGGTTGTTTTCAGCTATAAGTGCATTTTACCATTTATCAGTGTACATTTACCTTGAAGTTCAGGGATCTTATTTCTGCTTGTTGAAAAATATGGAATAGAAGAAAAATAAATAAATAATGTAAGTAAGGGGAAAGGTTAATCTTTGCAGAATTCACAGTCCCTTGGAACAAAAGTTTACTTTGACTATTGCTTATTTTTCTTTTTATAATGACCCATTTCCTTCTTTGGTTTTCACACTCTATGTTAAAAGTTGGAGGAGTGAGACAGAAAGCATCGTGGTGATGGTAGTAGTGCAGAAGCTTGTACTGGGATGGTGGGTTGTTTCCACTATAACTTGCTATTTATACACACAGTGAAATATAACCTTTGCTGCGTTTGACCACACACTGACTCACACGCACACACACACAACACACACACACACACACACACACACACACACACACTCAACTTACCACAGGAGGCAGTCTCCATGGATACAAGAGTGCTCCTCCATTGAACTCGTGCAGTATTATCTAACCAACATTGTTTCAGAGTTGCCGGCCCCATTGAAACCAATCAGAAAGGGGAAGGCCTTGGCTCTCTATCTCTGAGACACAGAATGATGCAGTGCTGGAGATAAGCAAAGGGAGTTCAAAGGTTAAACATGTGAGGAATAACCTACATATGAGCCTCAATGTGGGTTTAGGGTTCTCACTATGCCTCAGATTTCCTTAGGATTGATCAAAACAATAATAAAGTGTCATCACTTACAGAGAATATTAGCTTCCGTTTCTCCTTTATATCTGTAAAACGTGTAACATTCTGCATATGCAGGCATCCACAAATATATTCATATTCTAAGTCTGGTTAATAATGACTAATTATGTGAACAGAATAATTGTTTTCTTAAAAAAAATTGCCTCCTGAACAGGATCACAACAAATCCCTCAGTGACGTCCTCTAAACAACTGTGCTGCCGTCACTGTTACAGAAATAACTTCTATTAGTGGAACTGAGCATCAAGCACATCTAAAGTGCTTAAAACTCCATCTGGTTATGAGTGGCTTTCTACTCCTCACTCATTTCCCCTCAAACACTTACTCCAGCGAAATCAAATGCCAGAAAAGAACAAGTGTAGTTTTGTCAACAGCAGACAATAGAAGGCCTTGCAGTCTCTTCAAACAGGACCGTGCTGCTGCCCAGACAAAATTAAAAAAGGATGAAGTATGTTTTATGCATAGATGATCAGTACTCATGAGACTTTCAACTGAAAGCTTTACAACTGCCACAGTCAGAGGTACACTGGCACTCCATAGTTACTTAGCAACAGCTTTCTCACCCACTATCAAGGTTATCTCCCGGTTGGCTAACACGTTTCGTATTGCCATACACGCATGCACACACACCCACGATGTGCGTTGAAAGTAATGCACATTCCTGCAAACAAGTCAGCATCTGTTCTGCTCTGCTTCTTGTAAGTGTATGCAAGTTAAAGTGGAAAGATAGAGACAGTAATGTATGTTGCATGTGTTGCTTTCACCATTATCTGATGGTTGAGGGCGTATTCACACCAGGTAAGTCCTTTCATTCGCTTTCTTTGGTCCGGACCGAATGCTTTTTCTTTTACTTTTTTTGGTTTGGTGCGGTTTGTTTTCACATTGCACTTTTCGCAAGAGGTCCAGACTTCGTAAACAAAACCACATATGTGCAAAGATTGTTTAATCATTGGACAAAAAGGTCTGGGGCGGGGTAAAGCCGTAATCGCAAAATGAAAGATCTTGCGTGCTGCACTCGCTGTCCTGATATTGAACATATTAAGCAACAATTACATCCGTTTAGTTGAAATAATATAAAATATTCCATTGTGTAAAAAAATTTAGATATGTGTGGGCAATCGGTGTTGTGATGAATATGGTCGAGGTTATCAATGAAGCATGTGGTGCAGGGGAAAGGAGGAGGATCAGACTGCCCAGGGGGAAAATAACAAGAAGTTGCTGCAGCTGCTGTTCTGTTCATAGTCTGTGTGATTTAAAAGTATTGGATAATAAAAGAACAGAGCGATGAAACACCAGTGAAAGTGTCTGAAAGTTAGACCGAAGATTACCTCTGCTTCTTATATGGAAGAAGTAGGCAACAGAAACAAACAACAACACTGCGCTGCTAACCAAACAGTTATTTCTCTTAATGTGAGCCTGTTGTGTCCGGTCAATTTCCCACCTCAAACAAACCTTACCAGGGTTCATTTGGAAGCAAACCGAGACCAGCTCTTGGGTTGAGTCTTGGGCCGGCTGTTTGGTGAGCACCCGAGGGTTTGTATTCACACCTACCAAAAATGGATAATGACTATCAACATGTCAATCTACAAAATCTAGAAAAAATGCACACAACCTGAACAACAACAACAACAATTCTACTATTTCAGCAACTAAAGGATTCACATGCTGGTATACATATTTTTTTAAATATACTGTACAAAATTACATTTATGTTTTGTAATACTATCTTAACTATTGGTATGAAATATTAAAAGTTGGTTTCTCTTGTTGTGATGATAAAGTCATTCAATAAAAAGATTGTTTAATTTCAAACCATCTATGTTGGTGTGAGGAGCCAAGCTCATGCTAAAGTTTTATCCTCCACCACAGTACAGAAAGTTTTTTTTTTTACTCAAGCAGAACCATTACAAGAGTTATTAATAATTAAAGCGTGTGAATGCAGCCCAAACATTGGCTGCGTTTGAACTGAAATGAGACGCATGCATTTCGGTCTGATTGTCATTTTACATCTGAGCTTGCTTGCCAGTAGAAATGCAACACACAATGAAGTCCAAGTGCAGACACATACGCCACTTCCAATCGTTGTTCTCCTAACAAGCTGAGACATGCAGACGGCGTGAGGACACCCACACAGACAGACGAGTACGCTGGCGGGCAAAGAGAGACTTACAGGGGACCATAACACACCCCGGGGACAGTCACATGGCTCAGTGATCAATAGAGACCATGTGTCTGCTGCATAATGATCTCTCTCTCTCTCTCTCTTTCTTTCTCTCTCTCGCTCCCTGTCTTTATCTCTTACTTTGTCACACTCTGCTTGCTCTTTTCTTTTGCTCTTTTGCAGATCATCAGCATTTTCTGCATCATTCTTTTCCTTCTTGTTTATTATTTCACAATACAACTTATATATACTTTTTTTTTTTTAAGTGGTCTGCCTTTCTCTCACTTCCAACCTGTTCTTCTCTGATCTTCAATTAGGAGATCGTAATCATCATGTTTTGGCACGCTTCCTCATGTGACCTTGCACCAATCCCCATCATCTGATAAAATGACACAGCCCATTTAACAATCCAGTATGTAACCTATCATTACAGTTCCCCAGACTTGATTTAATCCAGAGAACAGGACGGAAAACATTAAAGTCTATTGCATGATACTTAAATCAGAGCAAAATGATCCAAGCTTTGATGATTTTAACAAGCAATTTTGGTATAGCAGATTAGTTGCAGTGATGAAGCATCGTTTTGCTAACCTAAGAATCCTAACTTTGCGCAAGACAGTCGAATAGATGACAGTAAATCTGAGCTAAACCATCCAGAATAGGATTGCTGATCCTGCATTGCTCCATGATTCATTCATAAGGACGAGAAAGGAAGATTTTCTGCAAAGACAGCACTTCTCCTCTCAGGATTGGGATTTATTGTGGACACTGGTGTATATCTTATCGTTTGAGTTCTCCTCTTGGTCCTGTGCCAAAATCAAGTTCAGATCAGTTCCTTACTCTCTATTTAACACAGAAATGGATTCTACAGCCTTACTAGCGGCTCTGTGAAGACAGCAATGCTATGAGCTACATACTGACAACAACAACAACAACTCGCCTTCCTTACACCTTGAAGGGTAAACGTCTAACGGACCAAAAATCAATGAAATCAAAAAAATAATAATTCACCTGATGTTGTATTTGACTGTAAAGTGGGACATGGCTCGAGGAAGAAACATGACATCAAAATAGGTGTATATTACCACAGACATGATCGTAACAGATGAACCCGAGGTCAACTGCTGCTTCTAGGTTCTCCCTGCAGCAGGGGGACCTGAATGCATAACATTTGCTGGACAAAACACACACACACACACACACACACAGTCTAGCATCATTATCCCAGGTAGTGAGTCTATATTGCTTGATGCTAAACGTTCAAGCTTGATTTCATTAAAAAAAATAAACATACTTCAGTTTGATGAATATTGTTTTGTTCCTTTTACTTTAAAAGTTTTCTGAAATTAAAAGTTAAAAGATTCAAAAGAGCCTCACTCAGTCTCACAGTTTATCACAATAATTTGTACCTTTACTCTTTATGGTGATGCCTATCCAACACCATATTCATTCCAGTACAAAGTCCCATCAACTGACTTTTTTTAATGCCATACCTCCGTTGAAATGAACCAGTATGCATGATCTTTCTTAGCGTCTTTGAAGAATGTAATGGATGGATGTCCTGATGAATAGAGAGCTGGACTGAAATGTATTTTAGTCAAAATGTGAAAATGACCCAAATCTGAGGACAATACTCACTGTAGCCATTCTCACCTTCATCATTTAGTTCTTGTTAACTCCAAGATGGCAGCTCCTGATTGGTTAACTGTTAATCCAGACTATTTTTCCACATGTTGGAAAAACCTTATTATAGGTTGCTCCAGCCCTCAGCAGTGTCTGTTTTCATTGTTTTGTTACGGGCAAAGATCTTGCACTGAATCTGACAGACGGAGCGTAATGTTGTAAAAAGATTCATTCAGTTTAATAGTGTTTTCTGGATCACACTGGTGAAAGAGAGTATAATGCAGGCTTTACTATTTGTGTGATGGAATAGCCTACCTATACGCACATTAAATACGGCCACACAGAATTACACAAATCCAGACACACACAGTACAAACTTGTGGTGTAGATAATGCAGTAAAGCCTCTGTCTATCGACTTGAGAAGATCTCATTATTGTCAGATTAAGCAGCTCTGGCGCAGTGTAGATTGCGCCACACAGCAAAGCCCTAAAGTCCCATAAAGAACAAGAAAGGAAGTGAGAGGGGAGGGACCGACAGATGAGGTCATGTCTTCAATGTTCGGCGTCAAAACACAACAAAAAACTTAGTAAAAAGATTCATGCTGGTTGTCTCCATGCTGTTAAACGAGGCTCAATTCACTCATTAGCTTGTAAACTACAATGTGTGTCACAGGGTGTGTGTCTCCATAAGTCCTTGTTTATTTGGTTGGACTTGTGATTTGTACTGCTAAGTAACGTTTGTGTATTTTGTTGAGTGTGATAATTGACTGTGTGGCCTGTTAAAGTACAAACCTCAAGCCATCATTGTGCCCTCAACAGACCTGAACTTACACACACACACACACACACACACACACACACACACACACACACACACACACACAGAATGGAAAAACGTCCCAGTCAACACCTAGAGGACATTTAAGTCACAGGGTATCATTATGTCTCCTTCTTCTTCATCAAAGAAGTCACATAAAAAAATGTTTGTTTGTCACATCATTAAGCAGAAGCAGAGGGAGAAAAGGTAAAGGAGGAAGCAGAAGGGATCAACAGACTGTGGGGCAAAAGACAACATACATATAAACCGAGGAGCTGCAGGAAAACGCAACCAAAAGCAACAAACAATGCCTTCATAATCTACAATGACATACAGAATCCCTTTTTTTGCTGCACTTGTGTACATATTTAAGGACTATTGGTTTGTCCTTTTGGCTGCACAAACAGCTGTAGTCGCTTTTCATATCCTTTTCTGTCATGTGACAACAACTTTCAAAATGTAGGGAACTTTTCAAAATGAACTGAAGTGTTATGTTTTTTCTTTTTGCCATGACGGTTTCTAATTCTTCTAATTCAATAAGATGGATTTGATTGAAAATGCATCACCACACAAAGCTGAAAACAGATTTTTTTTTTCTGTGCTCAAAAAGTGGATTTTTAATAGTTACATGTTTTCAATACAACAGTAACACTACAAACACACCATAAGCTTATAAAGTATGAAGCATGCTACAACAATATGAAACGATTTTTTAAAAAGTACATCTGAACCTTTAGCAGTAAAGTTTACCGAGATGGATGTTAAGCTTTTGATGACGCTGAAAACCCACCTCAAACATTTTCTCCTGACTGTGATTGTTTGCACCGCCACAATAGGTCATCACCTACAATGCCTTTAGAATATTTAGGTAAACAATCAACGCTGTTGTTATTTCAGAGAGCACAGTTTGACAAGAGAGCACAGTGACAATCAACACAGAAAAAAAGTGGGAAAGACGTGGAGACACAAAAAATACTAGTATATATTTTCTTTAAATCTCAGCAATACAGAGGGGTAATTGGTGAAATAAGGAAATACCAAAGGAGAGGAGGAGTAGGACAAATGATGCCTAAGGCTGTGTTGGGTGGAGTGAAAATGAGAATGAGGGGAAGGAAAGATAGAGATGACAAATTCATCACAAGCCTGGCAGTAATGGTGGCCAGCAGTAAGCCAGAGCTGGATTAGAAAAGAGTCTGAGCTGCAGGCTTTCATCAAACAATGACAACAACACGCACAAGCACCTCACCACCACCCTGCTGGTTTTCACTCCCCCACCTTAACCCCTTTCCTTTTTCACCATCTCCATTTCTCTCCTCTTTGTTTTTCATCACCCATATCCATATCTCCCCTCTCTCTCTTTCTCTGTTGCTCTCTCCGTCCCTCTATTATAACCCAACAGCGTGGGCTCACACTATTGTGGAATATTCTGATTGCTCGCTACATTTAGACTGTGAGAGGAGGAGAGGGGGAGGTGAAATGGAGAGACACGGTGAGATGGAAAGACAAAGATAGGGATGGAGTGAGATTAGAAGAAAGAACGTGGTCGACATTTTTACGTAAAGCTCGTTAGCCTTGGGGTGTTAATGAAGCGGAAAAAAAGGTGTGTGTGTGTGTGGGTGTGGGTGTGGGTGTGCAGCGATCTGTTTGCAAGCTGGAAACCAGTACCTATGAAGGAGAAGAGGAGAGGGAGTAGAAGAGATCTTAATTGTCCCACTTTCACTCTGACCTCTATTCTTCAGTCTGTCCCTCTCCTCCCTGATGACACTGCACAGATTATGAGAAGCTCCGAAGGGGCCCCTCGATGCCTGGGACAGTCATTGTGCTGTTTCCCCAGCGGCACGTAGCCTCCCTGGGCATGACTCATAATGAACATCACCACCACCACTCCTTCTCCTTCTACTCCTCCCCCCTTCTTCTACCGAGGATGCTCCGATCGCCCCTCATTCACCACTCGAGCTCTCTCTCCTCCTCCTCCTCCCATCTCTCATTGTACCCCTCTTATTCTATTTCTCATCCTCAGTTATTTCTCCAGTTCAGCCTTGTTATAGCTCTCCTCCTCCTGCACCTCAGCTGCTTTTCTTCTCCTTCTTTTTCTCTCTCTTATTTTACATCATCCTCTTCAACTATCCCGGATGGCCTGTAAACTCCTATTCCCCTTTTTCTCTCGGAGTTGCTTTTTCGGCTCCCCCCTCTATGTCATCCCCTTTCTCTCTGTTATCTCCTGCTTTCAGGCTGAAACTGACTCTGGAAAACAGCCAGGAGTGGGTTAAGCCGCTCACACAAAAACACACACACACGAATGCTAAATTACACATGCACACACCGTATCAAACACAATAAAACCAATGGGGAAAAAAAGCATAAGTTATGACACTGCTGCATGTCCAGAAAAATGCAACATGTTCTCACACTGACCCGTCTGCACGGTCTGTGGTCTAAAACGTTCAAATGTAGCGCTAAGCCACAACTTTGACAACATTTTATTTCCATGCAAGGCGTCTCGATAAGTTTGATTATGTTCAGACACGGCATCTATTTGCTGTCATGTAAAGGAAGAGATGAGGATTTCACTTTATTTGAAGCTGCAGCATAAGTCTTGTCAGAAGGGCTATTTTCTGCATCCTGGTGTAATTGTTCAGTCTTATACTATGTTGCATTTTATTTCCATGCATGCTCACTCATTCTCTTGTATCCATCTGCTGTTCTTATCACAGGTTCAGGTGTGGTTTAGTTGGTAGTGTCGTCTCCTAACTGGTAAGTAGCTATGTGTGTGTCCTTTAGCAATACACAGCGATGGCAGAGGCTGCTAAAGTGTCCATCTAACTAACTAAACCACTGAGCTACAGCTACCATATGAACACAAGTTCACATTCATTTTTTTTTTTAACTCACAGACATTCATGATTTAGTTCAGAAATACACGTTTGGATGAGTGATAAACTTCATTACTTCTTGGCTTTCTCTTCCCCAGTCTTCCCATGCTGCATGGTGACATGACACCACTCTTGTTGGCGGAAATTCAGTGCCAGAAATATATTCAATAATATATGCAATGACAGTAAGAAAGGGGATATAAATGTTGGTACACTTCCATCATTTTTACCTATAGGGCCCTGACAGCCTCCAGAATCGCCACAGCATACATGAAATTAATTAAAACTGTTCAGAATTCCACAGCCGACTGAACGTTTTTTTCACAAGCTTCTTTCCATGCTGCTGATCTCTGATATTAGAGAACCATGGACACTGTTTGAGCTTGGTGATAACGCTTGACAAGCCTGCTAATTTTTAAGCAATGATTGGGCCATCGCTGTTGATGAGACGGGGTTACCCAACAATTAATCAGATAAAATGTAATCACTATGACACACACCAAAGATTTACATATGCAAATGTTAATGGGAAAGGAATTTGAGCTTGTATAGCACTTTTCTAATCTTCTGACTACTCAAAGCAGTTTTAATAACCACGGTCACACCTAACCATTCACGCCACACTTACACACTGAAGGCAGAGGCTACTATGTCAGTATTAAGCACATTCATAAACATTCACATGCAGCAGTGAGAGCAATAAGTGTCTTGCCCAAGAACACATCAACATTTGACTGCAATAGCTGGGGATCGAACCCTTAACTTGCCAGTTGAGAGACGACCAACTCTTCCGCTGATTCAAAGCCCCCACATTAAACACTGACACTCCCTGGACTCGGGTGGTTTTTAATTTTCCATCTCTGACGACCACAGAAAAAAAAGAAAATCAGAGATAAATTGCTAGTTTTGGGCATCATGGAGAACACGGGACACTGTTTCAACTGCTTAAAATAACAGTGCAAGTATTAGCCAGAACAAACAGCTTCATGTATTTTTGATGTGGCTGCTGTTCACGTACGAAGGACAAATGCAGAGTTTTTATAAACTAAGATTAGCTAGTGAACGTTGCCTCTAAGTATCTCTCAGCTGTCATTGTCAGTCAGTAAAATGTTTAAGCTGATTCAAACATGTAGGTGGCCACTGAGAACTTTTCCATAGTGTGTAGCGGTGTGACGCCTTTCTCGGCCATCAGGTGGGCGGTTCCATAAGCGTGTGATGTCAGATGAAAGCTATAAATTCAACAGCGAGGGATTTTTAAGTCGGGCTCCTAATACTTACTCATAAACAAGGCTGACTACACTGATTCAACACCGCATCACTGGGTCTGTGTGAGTGTGTGTGTGTGTGTGTGTGAGACTGTGTGTGTGTATTTGTAATTATAGAGCAGATCAATTACCAGCAGTAAATTACCTTATACCCCTACTTGCGTAATTATCAGAGGAACAAATCACAGCTGAGCGTATATGTGTGTGTGTGTGTGTGTGCGCACAGGAGCAATGTGTACACATCTTGGTTCCTTAAGCATCATATTAATCAAATGTTCAATCATTACAACAGCACATTTGAGCATTTATTTCAACATTAATAAAATAAAGAGTTTGTGAGTGGAACATGTGATGGCTTTAAAAGTGAGCTTCTAAGTTTCTACTAAGGTTCATAAGTCATTAACTGAACATTATCTTACGTGCCTTACTTTTTACATAAATATTAAGAAAAACAAATCTTTTGTAGCTGACTTTAAACAGGCTGAGATAGAACAAAGGGACATATACATGCACAGCTAATGATGCATCTTCTACATTGTGCAAACCTTTAAAAACAGGAAATAGAGATATAAAGTCAGCATTATTTGGTGGCACTCACAGAAATGGAATCATGGTGGTTAAAGCTAAGTCACCTTTAGTCTACTAGGATCTCCCCTCGGCTACCCAGATATCCAGTTAAAAGCTATTACATTACATTACATATTACAATCACCCATTCACACCACATTCTCACATCGTAACATGTAAGAGGCTGCTACGCACATCCGCTCACCCGTAAAGCGGCGG
The DNA here is from genome assembly GCF_947650265.1 of Symphodus melops. Classification (NCBI taxonomy): domain Eukaryota; kingdom Metazoa; phylum Chordata; class Actinopteri; order Labriformes; family Labridae; genus Symphodus; species Symphodus melops. Next base: position 11,036,723 of record NC_136707.1, on the reverse strand, counting down.
AGCAATTTCAGGGTTCAGTGTCTTTCACTGTGAAATGTGACTTCAGGAGCTGGACATCAAACCTTCCAGTGGAGAGATGATCGACTCTTTCACAATCCAAGTGCTTATTGATGTGAAGCAGTCTTGCTGGATGGAGCATTACCTTTGGTAGTGTGAAAAGCAGAAAAGTAAAGCTGAGCCTCCTTAACCTTTGTGACCTTTGGGGAACTGACGCCAGTTTGCCGAGTTAGCAATCCCATCTTGGAATGTTGGATAAGAAATAAAATTAAATGATACAAAAACATAACACAAAGTACCAATGCTATACAGCCCAAACTATAGATATTATTCTTTCCTTAAAAGCTACATTAAAGATGATAGAGCTCAATTATAAATCAGCAAATATAAGTATCAAGGCACAAAAAAACAGACGTCGACCTGAATATTTGAATATAAAAATAACCCTTATTGCTGAAGGGAAAAAAAAGCATCTAAAATAGCAAATGTCTGGTGTTGAAATTGGCAGTAAAAGTGGTTGAAAGAGTGAGTGAGGAGCAAAAGAAAGGCAAAGTTCAAGAAGGCTTTGATGTGCAAGATGGTGCATCCTTCTCAGAGGGTAAATGTCAGGTTTCTTACAGAGAACACCCAGGGAGAGAGTCTAACCCTGTCTGTGTCACAGACACACACACACACACACACACACACACACACACACACACACAGTGAGGTCCTGGTAGGGATCTATTCCAGTTCACTACTGGTACACACAGGCCTATTTCTGTCTGACTGCTGGGAAACAAGGGCACAGATGGATGGATGAAGATTTATGGAGGCAAAGTAAGAAAGATGACACTGATGAATAAATGGAGGCAGGATTGAAAGCTGGAAGCACATGAGAAGAGAAGAGGAGATTTAAGTTTAAATACATACAGTATATACATACTGAGTACTCCTTATTGTCACCACTGCACGTTGCATTTCAGTGACACAAACCGGTCATCACAGTTGTTTGACACTTTACCTCTGGAGCAGTAATTTAACTTTATTATCCAAACCAGTCCTCATTCAACTGGCTTTTTCTTAAGGCTTTACATAATGGAACAACATTGGAAAGACGCCTGTCAGCTTTGAGATCCCCTGATTTGACACTTTGTACTAAAAATATCACGAGCAGACCTAAAAAGTCCAAATTAGAAGAGCCCAGAGTTAAAATGAGGTTACGACAGAGGGAGACATTTAAGGAAGGCTATGGAGAGAGAGGCAAGTGAGAAAGGAAAAAAAGTGGGTGAACGTTATAGGGACGCACGAGGAGGAAAGAGGATTAAGGGGATCTTTTTCAGGAGTAATGAACAGGGAGGAGTGGTGGAATCTAGGAAAGCTATAGTGTAGTAGCACTTAAGGATTGTACTATAACAAATGGTGTTGTGAGCTAGCTGCTAACCTCAACATGGCAACTTACTCCCAGTGCCAAAGTGAATATCAGGAGAACACATGGGAAGTGTTGACTTTGGGTTGACAACAAACAGCATCAGCAGCACACTGAAATCAAAGCGCTTGAGTAAACATTGGTCCTGCAGAATCCTTTGAATATGTATTTATAAATCAGGACCTGGTTCTAATATAAGACAAGAGATAAGAGACAGGTCAAGAGTTTGATCCCTGCTCTCTGAAATGTTGTCGACACGCCCTGATGTCTGGATCTCTCTCCTACACACACACACACACACACACACACACACACACACACACGCGCGCGCACACACACACACACACACACACACACACACACACACACACACACACTCTCTTGCACATCCATTACAGAGCAAGGGGATAGATTTACAATCACAGGAAGCCAATCCCACAGACACAGAACCACCAACCCTCCCTGGTCTGAACCTGATCCAACACACAAAGGTCCACGCCAACATAATACTGCTGCCCATCTCTTTTCTATATTACCTTTCTCATTTGGTCATTTGGTATTTATTGCGAAATCTGTTTCTACATATCAGTAAAACAATACTGTCATGCACTCAGATAATGAGTTTAGCCGTTCATAAACAATACATCGTAGTTGAACCAATTGTAGAACTTCACACATCTCTCAAGCTTCCATTTCCAGGGTTTGAACCTAAGTTTAAAGAATTAAAAATACAGATGTAAAAAAAATATATACGTGTGCAGTTGTTGTGTCCTCCTTCTGAGCTGTGATATGAATAGCAAAATATGTAGACAGCATTTACAGCTCCACCAAATGGATGCTGTCGAAGGACTTCAAAGGAATGTCCCCACCTGAAAATGTTCTCATCTTGCTTTGGTTGTTGTATTCAGAGGCCCTTTGTGTTGTTCTTAATCAGGCAAATGAACAATGTTATTGCTCGGTAAAGAATGGCAACACTGAATTCAGTATAAGTATGAATTCTAAAATATGTGTCGTAATGAGTGGAGAGGAGTGAAAGAGAGAGTAAAGGATGGTGTGACTGACTGTGAGCAAACTGTATGCAGAGTCCGCTGGGGCGTGTAATGAACCGATATCGTGCAGTGTCAGCAGCAGGCCCCTAATTCACGGCTATAGATTAAACCTCTGAGAGAGTTACATGTCGAGGGTAGTTTAAGTGGGTATAAAAGTGGAACAGGCAGTTGTGATGTTTGTAAGGACAAAAAGTAGTCCAGGTACGTTACACCCAGTTCTATCTCACCTTCAATGAGTACACACTTTGAGCCTACAATGCTAGCCGGTTTGCTGATTTTAAAGTAGCAGCAATTTTTGAAAACAGCGCTTTTCAGTTTGATGTAAAAAATACTTATGGAAACACACTTGGACAAAGAATACATGACAAAGAGGGAGTATTGTGCAACAGCTAACTTCTGCATGCTAACATGTTTGTGAGACGCAAAAAGCATCATATTGCATCACATGAAGAAAACTTCCAAGCAAAGAAAAACATCTTTTTCTCGTCTCAGGGCAAAATGAGGGTTGGATTCATGACCATTCAACACTACTACCATGTTTCTAATGATACACAGCTTCATGCAAATGGGTGAAGTATCCCTTTAAACAAGGACGGTAAAAAAGAAAGGTGAGGCGACCGCTAGAACCAGAGTAGTGTGTGTGTGTGTGTGTGTGTGTGTGTGTGTGTGTGGTAGAGTTACACAGAGAACAAGAGCGTTATTGTACCTGAGTCTGCAGCTACTGTGTGCGTCCTGTGCCGATAGCTCAGCTCTGCACCGAGCACCATGCTTTGTAGATCACGATACTTGAACATGAACATTGGGACGAGCTGTTTTCTTAAACAAATTTAGAACTTCTGTCAAATGTATTCGATGTAGAGTCTAGTTTTCTGCATTAAATGACATGACATGATAATGACATCCCTTCCTTCAGTCATGAAGAAAAATATATACATCAACACTTCCCAAAAAGTGCTTCAAATGTTCTGACTAAATGGCCAACACAAGTAGACATTTTACAATGATTTCCTAAAAAGTGATTATCATGTTGATGGATTGCTAAATCTGTTGAGGAGTGCTCCGTACCATGTCCAGTTCCAACTCAACAATTCTCAAGCAACGCTCAAATTCGAATTCCTCTCCTGGCGTTACAATAATCAGTAGACCTGGTATGATGAATGTGTGCCTAAGTGACCAAAGAAAGAACAAGTGAATGGATTATAGAAGAACTAAGACTGCATTGAACTCAACTAAAACAAGTTTCCCTACTTCTACCCAACCAGCACCATCCCCCCTTAAGTTGGCACTCGGCCCTGCAACCATTGCTGAGCGCACAGGGGGCCCAGGGTTCCCCTACCCGGAGAGCGTGTATGGGTGTGCAGAGAGAGTGAAAGAAAAAAGAAATGGAAACGAGATGCAGTGAAAGATAAAAGACCTGAGATCAAAAGTGAATTGGGGGGGAAGAGTGTGTGAAAAGGAATGCCTTCCCAACAATCCCACGAGGGCGAGTGAAGAGAATTGGATGAATGAGAGATGAGAAGGGGTAAGTTAGGTAAGGAGGGAAGAAAGGGGAAGAAGACAGGAACAAAAGCAGGAGAGAGAGAAGGGGATAGAAAGGATGGGTGATGGGCACAGGGGTAAGATTCACAGGAGGGTGTATTAGAGGAGGCACCAATGAGCGATAGGCATGAGGAGAGGGAAGAGGAGGGATACAAAATTGATTTTTAAAAAGGATTAAGATTTGAAAAGGAGGGAACGGATGGAGTGAAAGACAGTATTTTTTTATGTTGATAAAGTTCAAGAGAGAAAGCACTTAAAAAGAGAGACACACGAGAAAACATATTGAATATGTAATAGCCAACGGGCCGGTCTGTCTGCAGTGCTAATCTGTATTGTCAGATTAAAGTGTAATCCCATACTACAACACAAACACATGCACACACAAACCCTCACATGCACCAAAACACATACAGAACAGTGTACAACTGGACCCTGTGGTGCTGAGTAGGAAAGATCCAGAAATTTCCTGGCTCAGCACTGCTTGCTTGTTGCCATGACGATAGCTCCAGAAATGCAGGGGGGGAGAGAGAGAGAGAGAGAGAGAGAGAGAGAGATGGATAAGAGAGAGAAATAGATTTAAAAAAAAGATAGGAATGGAGGAGATGGGGAACCAGTGAGTTTGGCACCAGGGATAGGCCTACTCTCTGACACACACACACACACACACACACACACACACACACACACACACACACACACGTGTCTTTTTATGGTAAGTCACACACAGTTGCGACAAACACACAAGCACTGTGTGGACCAAACCATCAAGTTCTGCATGTGTTGAACAGCTGTATACAACCAGGGCATTAACACACAAACAACAGTGCTCATTGGCTCAGTGACTATACTACTTCACCACCATTGGCTATCAGGCTACAATAACAAACTTCTGATTGGCCCTGAAAAACTCACACCCCCTGTAAGAAAGAGACCAAAGATGCTGAGTTAACTGAACACATCACATGAAATAAACACACACATGCTGCACAGAGAATCTGGGGTCTGTGACACTTGAGATTTTTCACTTATAATCAGTGTCAGCTTTAAGATGAAATGTTCCTAAAGCAAATACAAAATCCTTAACTATTGGTTAGAACAAAGTTTCATTTCCATTAATTAACCCCTCTTTCATTTGACGATGATAGAATCAATTCATCTTAATGAACAGACATCTGAATAATCAACTTTCAACTCCAGTTTTCTTTTTCTATTTTAACTATGGAAACATTCCCGTGTTGTCTATGTCTGGGTCAGGGGGTTCAAACAACAACCTAATAATTTTGCTGGTTTGCAATTCCGTCAGACTAATTTTATTTCTGCGCCTTGCAGACAGTGTTGTCGCTCTGCTGTGCATTGTCCTCTTGAATCACTCTGATGCCGCATGGCTTTGATGATGCTGGTCAGCTGAGAGTCTAAAAGCTCTCGGTCAACTCTCCTCGCTCTCTCCTCAGCTGACAGGAGAAACAAAGTATCGATAATTAGCATTTAAAAAGCGGGGTTGGGGGTTGATGTGCAAGTAAAAAAAATGGTGTACAAAATAGAACTGGAAGCTAGCTTGAAATAAGTATTCTGTATTTATTATAAATGCAAAAATGCTGATTATTATCTCCTGTTTTTTCAGTCTGTTTAAAAACATTCCCATTGTTATGCTCTATACATATTTTACTCTTGTTTTGCACTTAGGCCCATAGCCTTATTTCGTTAGAATCAAATAGTCTCTATAATCTGGAGGCTCGATATGAAAGCAGAATATTGCTGATGTTCAGTGTCTAAAGTGCTCTTGTCGTTGTTTGTAGTAAGATAAGTTTTGACCAATCACATTGTAGCGGGCTTGCAATAAATGTAGGTAAACAGTTTGTGTGTGAGGCAAAGGTGGCTGAATGCACAAGCCCATTTAGAGTTCCTCAGCTAACACATCTTTTCTTGGCTAATCTGTATATCCTCTCCCTACACTGGAGGTCTGAAGCGACTCTGACCTTCCCTGTCGGGTTCCAAAGATGAAAGTAAATGATAACATTAGCATTCTAACATTATTTTATGTCCATCATTATGAATACTAACCATGTTTCCTGTCTTGGTTTAGCATGCTGGCATTTGTGAAAATGATGTCATTTCAATGTTATTCAAAATGCATTTTAATTCCTAAATCTAAATGTTACTATCACAGTGGGGCCAGATGAAAGTCAGAATATTATCAAAATGATAAGAAATCCTTTTAGAGTTTATCTCAGTGAACTGTGAACATGAGATGGTAATGTTGCTACTATCTTTTCCCGAAAACAATCTTGATATTTCAATCTGAACTGCAAACATGAATGTCATGATTTTTTGCAGAAATATTCAAGATCACCAAACAAATTCTTTCAGAGCTGGGCACACATCCATTAATCCATTTATACTTTAGTGTAAATTTTCAACATTGACGTTAGTTTGAAAAATGATGATGATTATCTATTTGCTAATTCTGTTTCAATTTCAGTCGTGTTTTGCTGTGTGGTGCTGGTGCCACTGAATTCATTGGGAGCTGAAGCAACAGTTTACACATATTTACCTGACAAAGAAGGAGGATCAAAGCTCTGCTCTTAGATAGATGGATGGATCTTGGAAAAGCAACGAAAAAGCCTCCAGCACTGTAGTGAGCTTATGCCTGTCTCTGCGTCTCTGTCTTCCTTTTTTATTTTGAAATGCTGTTTGACCTTCATGAAGGCACTTACAAAACACCACGAGAGCGAGGAAAGTAAAAAAGTTTCTGTTTGACAAAGTTTCAACATTAACTTAAGTTTTTAGCAAAACTAAACTACAGAGGATCAGACACATTTATTAGATTTGTAAAGGAAAAATCCTTGTTACCACTGTTAACAGACCTATTTGTAGTCTTTGAAGCATCCATAAGATGCACCCACAAACACATGTTCTTTTTTGTGAAAGAAACAAGGGACAGATGTTAAACATTGCTGTAGCTCATCTGGATAACATTCCTGATGAAAAAATGTAGTCTGGGACATGTGCCTCATGTCCTCTTTCATCCTATCCTGTCTCGCCTCTAAAACGCTGAAAAAAAAAGAAGCAAAATTAGAAAAAAATAAATAAAGGGGAAAGCTGTTGCCTATGTGGAATCTTCCAGAATACTTCCTTCTTTCCAGTCGTCAGCTCGGGACATCCAGATACTGGCCCAGTTCGACATGACTAATCACCCTCCCCGGCTCCTTGACAGCAACAAAGTGCCAGCCAGACTGATTCATTGGGCAGAAAGAGAGAGAGAGAGAGAGTAACGGTAACGGGGTGGGGGCGAGTAAAGGAAACAGAGATGCAAAGAGATGGAGGGAAAAAAAGATGGAGGTGGTAAGTGCGAACGACAGACCCTCAAGGAATTTATGATCCATGCAACCACACTGACAAATACAGATGTAGCTCGTCTCTATATGTATGACATAGATAGATAGATAGATAGATAGATAGATAGATAGATAGATAGATAGATAGATAGATAGATAGATAGATAGATAGATAGATAGATAGATAGATGTGTGTTTGTGTTCGTCACATGTCTTAGCGTGAGGTTTGAATACACTTAGCAGACAAACAAAGATGTTTTAGTTTAAATCAAGGGAACTGTGACAGAAAAACACCAAGGGCAAGATTCCGAGTGAGCACGTCTTTCCATTTTCTCCACATCACTTTATCCCTTCTGCTTGATTTGTTCCTTTCTCCGTTCCCATTCTTTTGACGAGTGAGGATGTAGGCTTCACACTTAACATGCTCAAGTTTCCCAGCTGCTCTGAGGATTGGGCTCAGATGGTCCTGAATGTCCTCAAGTCACAAGTTCAGTGATCATCTCTCTCCCCATCAGGCTCCACGCATATTTTAGAGGAGTTCCTGGAAAATAAATCTGACCCAGACATCCCCACACATGAGAGGCTTCTTCACAAGGCAGAGAGATGACACAGACTGTGAGGTGGAAATATTTCAGTCAGGTGAAGTAGAGGCCTTCTTTGAACCACAGGTACTGTATATGCTACCGACATGTGCGGCTCTACATTCTGCAAGCACAAAGCAGTTCAGAAATGTTATATAAAGTTATCAAAGTTAATATATGTAAGAAAAGGTAGAAAAGGGGGGAAAGTAGGCTGTCATGTCTAACTCTTCTGATTTACAGAAATATTGGATCATATTTCACCAAAGAAAACTTGAGGATTGCATTTGGAACAAAACCAAGTTATTTCAGAAAAAAATGGTTCAAATAAGATTATCTCAAGATATTCAGGTTCTAATAAACCCAATTCAATTTGATGAACATTTGGATTTAAAACGGATACTGAATGTTTGAAAATGACAGAATGAAATCCAGCAAAGTTTCCAGTGACCTCTTCATCCCTTTCTCTCCGAAAAGCCACCAAAGAGAAGATGTACAGTTAATTGATGGAAAAAATAAAAATAAAATAATCACTGAAGTCAAACATTTGGATAATTATGATTATTCTGTCTGCCTGATAAGAAGACTGATATATAACATTTACGATTAATAAATAATCAGTCTTCTGCTTTACAAACGGAATCCCCAGCCTTTCAGTAACATCACAGGTTCACAGCGCTTTAAACTCAGGCTGAAATAAATGCTGAATTTTCACATTCACATTAGCTGTGGTACACACATGCATGCACACACACACACACACACACACACGCACACGCACACGCACACGCACACACACTCACACAAACCAGCAACCTGTAAGTGCATGTCTTCAAAGGTCAGATACTTTACAGGACCTATTGCAAATCTGCATCTGTGTGGGCAGCAATCCAACACCAAACATCTGTTCAACCACTGGCTCACACATGTGCAATCTATATATGCACACACACACACACACATACACACACACACATACACACGCGCGCCAACACATTTAGTCCAGACTCAACATCTGCCCTGTCTCTGGTCGCTGGCTCCTTTGTAAGGATGCACAACAGTTTAATGGTTAGAGCGACACGGCCGTGCAGATATTTTGTCACTCCACATGTTGATGTTACAGAAGCATTCATGGACAGCTATCTCTTAAGACTGATGAGTCTGTCTCCAGGGAAAGCATTTCACAAAAACGTCATGAAAACATCTACAGTTTTTCTCAGTCAAAATCAAAAACAAAAGATCAAGGACGGAGGGAACAGATTGGAAACTGTGTTAACCCCTCTTATGTGAGATGACATTTTTTTTAAAGTATAATCACAAATCTACTTAACAGTAACCGAGCTTAACATCCAAGGCTGACGACACATTATCTACGACTTTATTTTGTTTGGTAAATATGAATGATTTTTGAGTACATGCTGACATTTCTCTATCAGCTCTGTCACACTATTTACTGGACTTATAATAACATCAGACATATTTAAATTGCATTGCCTAATCCTGAACATTGAAGTTCCCCCCGGGCATGGTTAGAGGTTGTTGTTTTTTAAAATCACTGCAACGAATGCTTATTTATGTCGAACATATTTTCAGTTGAAGTTTATCTTTAAAATTCAACAATTCCTAAAAAAATAAAATAAATCAGCATATTGTCCCTGAAGGACATGTATAATGTGCATTTCTGCAAATTGTTAAATAATTTCACGACACTGAGCTATATATTAATGTTTAAGGGATTCTGAGCATTAGAAGTACAGGCGTGAGAGAGCCTGTGTGGAGCATTAGAAGTACAGGAATGAGAGAGCCTGTGTGGAGCGGCAGTAAATGAAAACAGACGCTTTTCTTTTTTCTTTTTTCGAACGTTAGTTATTATCAACGTACTTTCATAGACACAAAAATTTGACATTAACCTCATCAGAAAACTAGTTACATCCGATTTCACACATCAAAAACAAAAGACTATAATTAACCTTACGTTCACTTCTTTCTTAAACAAGAAACCGTCACAAAAATTACCAGACATTTTAATGGTAAATCTGTCACCATTTTCACTGCAACCTCCAAAGAGACCTGCTGAAGGGAAGCTTGAAACTCACAGCAGTTGTGACTCAGGGGAAAGAGGTTAAGCACACAGGCAATAACTTATCTAGAAGTGTTAGGTTAATGTTCAGGGTCAGTTGGAAAGAAATGAAACTCTAAAAGTATTCATATTGGACCTAAGGGTGTGTCAGTGTTTCACACATTTTCCCAAGCCTTGAATCCTCACCCAAACTGTGTCACAGCCCTTTTTTAGCGGCCACTCACATAACAAGAGTCCCAGCATTCATTCAGAAAGTCCCAAGGCGATGCTAAATGTATTCACTGTGGGAGCAGGGCGGAACATTTCTAAGAGCTTCTCATGTAGAGTACAGTAAAGACCTTGTCTGGACCATGTTAGTGTAAGTATAGGAGTGCAGTCAGATCAGTCCATAATTTCCTGCCTTTATTAGTCAAACATGTATTTGAAGCAGTAAGAATATTGTGTTGCAAAATCAGGCTGCAAGAGGAAAAGTCCTGCAATGCAACCTAAAAGCACAGCCACGCTCTGCAGCAGCTCAGTTAGACACACACACACACACACACACACACACACACACACACACACACACACACACACACACACACACACACACACACACACACACATGCATACACACATCTATTAGTTACATACAATTTAGAGAGGCTCCAACACTGGGCTGCCTGATGTTTCTTCTTTCTGTACTTATTTGTCTTCTTCATATCTTTGATATTTAAAGGTCCCATATTATGCCCTTTTTTGTGTCTACTAAAGTACATTCACCATTGCTAATGTAGGAAAAAAGTGTCTGTTTTCATCTGCTGCCGCTCCATGCACATTACATGTGGCTATTGTCACTGCTAACAGGAGGACGTAGGAGAAGCTGCGTTTTGCCGGACTTTGAATTTTTGCCAAAAGATGTGCCTAAACAAACATGAACAAGACGCCTGGAAAACACACTCAAGAGCATATACAACCAGAAAAAGCACAACATGGGATCTTTAAACCTCGTCTACGAGAGACTGTCCTTACATTTAAGCTGTAGTGTGTGTGTGTGTGTGTGTGTGTGTGTGTGTGTCTGTGTGTGTGTGATTGTGAGAGGGCCTTATGATTTTTGTTCATGTCTGTAATGACCGCCTTAAACTTCAATAATTATTAAACTAACTGATAATGGAAATTCCTACAGTCTGTACCTCTCTGTGCCAGTCCTCTGATTGTTGGGACGTGTGTGTGTGTGTGTGTGTGTGTGTGTGTGTGTGTGTGTGTGTGTTAAGCCAGTACAGCAGGTGCTTAACGCCACCTCTTTAATAGGGACTGTTTGAGCTAAGGAGGTCCCACTCTGCAGCCCTTCTCATTTTGTGGGTGGTCTTTCCAGACCAATTACTCCCTTCCCTTGTCATTTGTTAATCTGCACTGCAGCTACAACAGAACAGAACAGAATCTAATAGAATAGAAACAAGTGGCTGAGCTGTCAAATGTTGGTTGAGGTTTTTATTGGTATGTGCTCTTCAGGGTTTTTTTTTCGTTTTATTTAAGTGGATTGTTTTGTTTGTTCTTGTTGCTGAATGTGTTCAATACTTGAGTCCCAGACCGATTTTCCCAACTACGTGAGTTCTGTGTTACATTTTGGTGTAGTTGGCTCTAAACTCATTGTTGGCTGGATGTAAGTTTCATCTGAACGAGTAGAGCAAAATGTTTTTAAATGTTTGATGACATGGTGAGTTTATTTTATGACTTCATTCTGTAGTTATCTTACATATTGCTAATCTATCTATCTATCTATCTATCTATCTATCTATCTATCTATCTATCTATCTATCTATCTATCTATCTATCTATCTATCTATCTATCTATCTATCTATCTATCTATCTATCTATCTATCTATCTATCTATCTATCTATCTATCTATCTATCTATCTATCTATCTATCTATCTATCTATCTATCTATCTATCTATCTATCTACATTGAAAATGTTTTTGATACAAGCATTTTGATAATTGGTTAATAACAACAGCCAACACCTTGAATCTACAGTGACATCACTGTGTTACTGTGTTATTGGGCAGCAGAAATGATCTCTGCTCATAGAAAACCAAAGCAGGAGCACAAAACAAAATGACAATATTAACCTCCCCCATCCTCAAGTTATCTCACCTTTCAAAGTGTAACTTAACTCTGCATTATTTCTCTGCTGGTGCTACATCTTAAATGTTAGTAGTAGACTGTTTGTCACACATTATTCTTCTTTTGACAGACGGCATGTTTTTTATTTTATTTGTGCCAGCTTTTTCGGCTCCTTCTTAATAATCACCTCCACCTCCTTCTCACCGTTTCCATTCCCTCTCCTTACAATTGCTGTTCTTTAACTCCCTTTCCTTTGCTCTCCTCATCTTCACCTTTTCCTCAGTGTTTTCCCTGCCGTTTTTCTTTTCTCAAATTTTTTGTCCAGTTCTTTGTTTTTTTCTTCTCCATATTCCTTCAGTTTTTTCCTTTTTTCACCTGTCCATTTTTTTCCTTTTCTTACTTGCCTCCATCCTCGAGCTTTGCCCCTCCTCCCATTCCATCACCTTTTCCGCTTTCTGAACTTTCCACTGACCCATTAAACTATGTGGATGTTATTTTTGGTGCAGTGTATCGTGCAGATGAGTAAGCCTGTGTGTGTGTGTGTGTGTGTGTGTGTGTGTGTGTAAGAGATGGAGAACGAGAAACATAATGTTTGCATAGCAGTCTGCAATAAAAATGAAGTGGACATATTGCTGTTCAGCTCTTTTTCATCACCTTGTTCCCTTGTTCGCTCTTTCATCATATTCAGCCTGTAATCTCCCCTCCCCCATCCATCCCACCTGCTCATCAGACAAAAATGATCCCCTCCTCTTTCATACGACTCTTCTCTGTTTCTTTTCTGATGTCTATTTTCTTGAGCGCCATTCCCGTTTCAAAAAAAGAAAAACCTATCCCTCCAGCTCTCCTTCCCTGCCCCATATGTTCTGTAATTCAATCACCGAGGCAGTCAGCAGAGAGCTGAGTGATGATGTTTTGGATGAAGTGCAGGGAACTCAGCCCAAAAAGACTCCACTCTCTCAAAAGTATTGTTTCTAATTCCATTTTCGGCATACACCTTAAAATCCACTAAAAAAAGGTTGCATTTTTTTGGTAAGTCTTATTAAACAAAAACAGCTTGAGGTGCAGTTGACTGCTCCCTTTGACTTTTTATTATTGGAGCTTTTCATCAGTTTTTTTCCATTGCTAGATAGATAGATTTACTTCATTGATTCCAAATGGGAAATTGTGGCTTCACAACAGCAGGTTATCAAACATACAATATTAGCAAATAAAGCAATACAATATTAAATACAAAGTAAATAAACAAAAAATATAAAAAAATAAGGATACAAATAAATATATATTGTACATCTAAGATTTAACTGAACATTAGTTTTAGTCTTCGAGTTTCTCTGCTTAACAGAGAAATCCTGCTTGAATTTAAAACCTTTATTTTAACTCCAAGATCACAGCTTGAAAGTGGGGACACAATTAAATGTGAGTAGAAAATTAAAAAAAAACATGAAAAAAGAGAGAACTAACATATCCAGAAAACAGCCAGTTACACAGCTAAACACAAACAGATACAAATAGACGCACAGTTGTCTGTCACTATGGCCTTAGATAAACCCCCATACTCTACCCCTGACACACAGCCATCACTAAAATAATTGTCATACATGTGTGTATTTGTATGGAATGCATATGTAGGCTACATGTGTATATTGTCTTCCTTTTTTATTGGCTCTGTTTATTGCACTGCCTGTAAAGCACTTTGGTCAGCTGAAGCTGTTTTTAAATGTGCTAAGCAAATAAAACTTGACTTGATTCATAGCAAATCACAGCAAGCTCATAGAAAATCCACGTTGGTTTATTTTGGATTATTAACTTGTTTGTGTTTATACGTAATATCGGCATTTTTCTGATTCCTTACAGCTCTGCAAAGCTTTTTAGAATCGTTTAGCTTGTCAGGAATTTCTGCTTTACTAGAAGTTTGAATCTGAACTGAATTGTTTTCAAAAATCGAACCCTAACCCTGCAGCACCAAAGACACTAGGGTTGGGAATGTTTGAGTGTCTCACTATTCAAGTATATTCACTTTCAGTTCTCGGCGTTAAAGGGGACATATTATCCCCCTTTTTGACTTTTTCAAACATCTGTGCTCTGCTTTGGTCCAAATATGACATGAATAAAGCACCAGAGGAGGTTTGTGACCCTGTAGAAACCAGCTCTCTCTTTAAGATTCAATCGGGAGTCTACTGTCAATTCAAAACGATTCTGGATTCTTGATTCAAAGTCTATTTTTGAATCAATACTTCAGGATCTACTCCAGTCATCTGAGAGTGGGCCTGACTTAATTTGTTGCTGCTCCATTTGGCATTCTACTGAGTTAAAGAGCTAGCCTTGTCAGCCTGAGCACTTAGCAGGGAGTGGCTGATTAGCCCCAGAAATTGATGTTTGTAAGTTATAAATTTTAAAATCTCAGAAGATAAGAATCTGAATTTGTAAATAAATAAATTTATATACATAAGTAAGTTTCCCTTATCTCTAAGAGAGATGACTAAAGTTAGAAATATGCTGTAAACAGCACCTGATAAGGGGTGGTGTGGACCAACAGAACTAGAGAGAATGGATCTTGGACTTTTCATCAAGATGAAATATATCAGTACATGATACAGAAATAAAAAAAAGGTATATCAGAGGAAGTTTTTTTTAATATAATAAATAATTTATTAATATCAAGGTGTGCAGTATTATTCACAACTTGTGGAGTGTCACATGTTAGCGCTCCCTTCCTTACCACAATCATATCCAAGATCCCTTCCAGCTGTCTTAAAATAATAAAAAAAAGGACAAAGAAACCCTACTTTGTAGACACTATCTCTTAAAGTCATGAGGCCAGCTCATTAAGGTTGCGAGGAAATATGAGCTTACGCAATTTGGAGCCCTTATGAATGTGACCTGATGCACAATAAAAGAACAATGAGCCTATTCACCAACATTGTCAAATTGTTATGAAGAAGAAAATTCTTAGGTAGAATTAAGAAGCTGTTCTTAAACTGATTTGTCCATACCTATGTATTTAAAAGGATATTTTTCCTAGTCAGTGGAATCTGGTCATTTGTTTCTCATTTGTATAGAAAAACAGCACTACAATGTCCATATACATTATAAGATGGGCACACACACACGTCACACAGAATTGAAAAGAAAAGTAAAAAGATGTCATTCATGCCCAAGTTAAAATGTGAACATGACTGATAGCACTCTGAGTTCTGAATATAAGAAAAACTTGAGCAGTTATAAAATGGAGGTAGAGGTGCTGGAAGTGAAACACAAACATGCTGATTAATTCAATTAAATTTAGTTGCATCAGTAGTGAATATAAAAAATAAACTACACATACACTGGATATCAGTCATTCAAAGAACATCAGAAGAAGAGGTGATAAATGAAAAGAACATAACAGATTTGTCATCAAAATACTGTGTGTTAAGTTCGGTTATATTGTATAACAAGGAAGTATGCCGGGCACACAGGCATAAACAGGATCCTTTAGACATGCACTCAAGGAGAGATGTCAAATTGAGGCTGCACATGATAGAGTGCCCAAACTGTTTAATGCCTTGCTTATAGGCACCTCGGCAGTGATCAGGAAGTGACCTGGCATCTCCCCAGCTACCAGATCAATTCCAGACTTGGTCTGCACCATGACTTGGACTGGTGACCCTCCAGTTCCTAACCCAAGTCCCTACAGTCTGAGCCACTGCCCTCCCTGTTGCAGTTTAGACTTAACGTTGCACAATTAGGGAAACCACAAAAACACAAGAATCTTTGCTGCCAGGTGTTTGTAGATTGTTCTTGTCAGCTAAGAAGACATCACATGTACGATAACTTTAATGAATTATAGCATGCTCTGTGAAGCTGCGTAAGTGATTTTTAAAAGCAAATTTCTTTCTTCACATTTTTTTTATAACAGGTTTAAAATCTTTGTGAATCATTGAATCCTTTAATTAAAACTAAAGAATGAAGAACGGTTTTAATAAAAACAATTATCTATAAACTATTAGCACTATTTTCACTACAGCACATATTACACACTCATGTGCTCATTGTTTTATGGCTATACCTGCAAACCTGAAGCTCCGTCACTGCCTTTCTCACGTTGAAGCTTACAGTGTCAGACAGCACAGTTCACCAACATGAAGACTGTAGCTGACAAGTATGTGAAGCTTCCTCTATGCGTGCCTGCCTCCTCCTTTGTGTATGTGCACTGGTGTGGATGCAATCATCTGCTCTACTCCTCTGCCAGCCTTGCACATCAACACAGAGAGATGGGGGAGAGGGAGACGGGGGGGGGGGGGGGGGTTCTAGAATGGTCCTCGAGCGCTAGCATCTCTCCTGGCTTTAGAGAAAGAAAGAGGAAGGAGGCAGATAGTGTCGTTTCACGCTGTAAGCATATGTCAGTCTCAGAGAGATGGGAGAGTGTGCCAGAGGTTGAATTCCGCAGATGAGACACACACGCAGACAAATGGTTCTCTCCAGCACAAACACACACACACACACACACACACACACACACACACACACACACACACACACATAGCCTTTAATGACACACAATAAACAACCACCAATACAAATAACACTGCCCCCATTGACACACAACGGCCCATTAACAAACACAGACCTCAGGCCAACCTCAAGGTCTGCTCCATGTACACAAACACACCTGACCTCGTCGACGGCCGTGTGCAGAAGGAGACTTGACAGCAAACTGATGATGACTCTCCAGCTGGCAACAGATGTGTCTGCGTGTGTGTGTGTGTGTGTGTGTCTGTCTGTCTGTCTGTCTGTCTGTCTGTCTGTCTGTCTGTCTGTCTGTCTGTCTCTGTCTCTGTCTCTGTCTCTGTCTCGGTGTCTGTGTCTTTAATGCAGGTGAATATGTGCAGAATGTATATCTGGCCTGGGTTGGAGTAAATGAATTGCAGCAGTGCAGGGTGTTTGTCAGACCCCATCAAGCTCACACACACACTCATACACACACACACACACACACACACACACACACACTTACCGAACTGAATCCTACATGCTCCTTCAGATCCATATAGACATTTGTGCACAGACTATTCATCCGATCCTTTACCACCACAAATCACACACACACACACACACACACACACACACACACACACACACACACACACACACACACACACACTCAGCTGCCCTGTCCTGCAAGCTTTATGTTAAATGCCAGATGACAAACAGGGGTGTGTTAACATCAGCCTAGTGTTACACTCCCCTGCTGTTTGTTGGGGACACTCAGCTCCACTCGGTCATTACATCCTGTCTGCTTCTATCCGGCCTGTTTGTTTTCTTTGTTGTTTTTTCGCTGAGAGAATGGACCATGTTCAGCCAGGAGTAATATCAGTGTCCCGCACACACAATGCAGCACTCTGCTTCTTCAAAAACTCAGACGAACCTGGTTTCAGGCACACAAGAAGTTTTCACAGAGCAGGTCTTAAAACACAAAGCAGATTTAGTGGAGCATTCAAAGTCAGTTACTCAAATGATAGAAGGCAGTGCGATGCTGGGAAAGGCTTTGCCCTTTAGAGAGAAGGAGCTAAAGCACAGTTGAGGAAGGCGTGTCCTTGATGCTGTGATTAAACCTTCCATGAGGGCTTGACGGCACTTTTGAAAACACCCAGAAGTGTGAGTTATAGAAGTGATTACCCCAAGATGTGACTATCAAATAATGTAGTCAGCTTGTAATGTGACGATGATGACAAGTGACCGAGTGTTTATTGAGGAGTGATGGCAGCTTGTGTCATTGGATGACAGATGAATGATTGGTTGTGGCATGTACGCTGCTCCATTAAAGATGATGATAATAAGAAACATGATTAGAAACACAAGTCAGGGACAGGTATTCTGGTGGATCAGTTCACTCTCTCTTTCATAAATTTCTCTTTTGAGATTTATTTTGATCATTTGTTTTTTATTTTGTTAGCTGTTTTAATATTCTGTTTAAAGCATGCCTTTTCCCAACAACTGGTTACATGCTCACTACATTCAAGTTCAGAATTTGTTCTCCCTTTCCTTCGAACGACATTGCATTTATCTAAAAACAAATTAACACATCATTATTTGTTTCCTGTCAGTATTTTATTTCTCAACACAAATTCTGAAGGTGCATCTTTAAAAAAACAAACTTGAAACTGTAACGCACAGTATGTAAAATTCGCCACCATGGGGCGCTCTCGATCAAAACAATAAAAAAAAAAAAAGATGATGTCGAGGCTCGCGGGGAATCAAGGGAGTGATTATCACCGCCCCTCCAGGGAAAAATAACTTGAATATGTTTACCCACGAGACGATGTATCCAAGTATAATTTACATGGTGTTTTTATCACATCAGCACATACAGGTAGAGTACGGCAGCTTTTGCAGCAGTCTTTGACGTAAAATCCAGTGTTTCCTTGACAACAATCAACATTTTGTGTCTGTCATGGCGGCTCATCATGGCAGCCGCCAGAAGACACGGACTGTTAACTTACAATTATAAAATGATGGCTTTCTCTGGCTGTGGTAACTGTTGGAAATATCTGACATAATGCAAGTACTCAACAATAAAATACATATAACATAGGTTTAGTCCATTTTTAATCCATCTACATATTTTAACATAAACATTAGCAACCAAATTTGACAAATTTTACCTTTAAATCATACTTGATATTATATGGACTAAATGTGTGTTTATTCACCTGTATTATAAGTGTTGAGCACTCAAATAATAATAATGATATTTCACCAACATTTGAGTATTGAAAATTAAAGATAATAACTATGTTATATATATATATATATATATATTTTTTTTTTATATATATTTTTTTTTTTTAATTAGCCTACTTTTATATTCAAGTATACAGGATAAGGACATTTTAATATTCAAGTAAAGTAAAATAACACCACATTAATAGAGTACTCTGCACTTGTACAAACTCACTATAAATCCCTGGAGTTGTGTTATGAGACACTTTGTAAAAAACGCTCATAAAATCTATTAACTGGTCATCAGGAAGAATCCATGCGTCCTCACACAGCTGACTGTGCTGCATGGTATGTACATTTCTGAATCAAAGAGCACACTTCTCTGTTATTTTGTCCCAGACTTTTCTATAAAGCACAAAAACATGATAGTGACTCGACTGTATTAAATTAGACACATGAATGTTTCCTTCAGGGAGAAAAGCTTATTCAAGCAGCAAAGGACAGGCTGTACGTTACAATGACAAGATTTTTAATTTAACTGATAAGCCGCACATGTTTTCAAGCATTTTCCATTTTCACATGCAGAATTTCATGCTTTAAATTTCATTGCCTGCACTGTGTTTTAAGCTCTTACCTGTCTTCTGTATATGATGCTCTAAACAGCAGTTTAAAAGCCACCGGAATCTGAAGTGCACTTCTCTGTAGCCTAAAGGTCATTTTGTGACAGGCTTTAGTACATAATGTATTCCACTGAGTACCCCAGACACTATTATGGGCTGTACCTGAATTACCCAGACCCTACCAACTCTCTTTTTACAGCAAGGGATGTCTGCATTTGGCTCCAGACCAGTCTGCTGACTATCTTAAATCCCCTGAGTTTCCTGTATTAGCTCTGCTTTACTGTAGCCTTGCAGACTTTATCTCGGCCCCTGCCAGCATGCAGTGCGCCCCACTGATTCCTACAAACTGTTTTGAGGCCATGTGCTGTACTCCATTGAGTCTTGCAGAGTGAGCTTTGCCATCTGCAATGAAGCAGCGTTCAAGTCAGCTCAGCAATACACATGCTCCAAACAGTTATGTATTCTATGTTTTTTAATTTCATGCCAGATACAAGCAAGACATTCCTGAGACATTCTCAGACATTATTCTGAAAGGATGGATGTGGTGTTTCTTTTTAATCATGACACCAGTATTGAACCTACATAACATTCTTTAAGGGATGGGTAAAAGGTGTCTTTTAATTCAAAATGAAATGATTAAGTCTCAGTCATTTTAACTTTACTTACTATTTCTGAACAGAAATTTCAAATGTAATCAGAAAATTATTCCAAGAAACAATATTTAATCCCCCCTTCTACTAGCCACCTGCTGCATGGAAGGCACTAGTCAGATGCTGCAAACCTAAACCTCCCTCACTGGAACCATTTTAGCATTTTGATATTATTTAGAGCCAATCACACGATTGGTGAGCTGGAGCTAATATGGCTGTTAAAATTGATATCTGAATGCATTTCAAAACCCAATTACTCACAGTGACTAGGCATTTCTATTTTATTAATATCTTAAATCACATCTGCAGGAATTGCAATTCCTGCAGCTGTGTCCCTGCAGCATCTGTCCCCGTCTACTGATAACTGTATTAGCTGGTTATTTATCAGCAGAAGTATCAGTGTGGCAGCTTACAGCCTCTACAGAATGATATATCTGCAGCCCTCACTGGCTTCACTCTGTATTGCCCACACATTAGAGTGGGCTGTGGAAGCAAAACATTGTTGGATGCTGTGGTGCTATATTGCCTGCAGAAATTAAACAAGAAGAGAAGCACGAGTCACTCACTTTACACAATCTTTAACCCACCCGTTTATTTTAATGACTAAATAACATGTGATGTGTTTTGTCATTGGAGGTGATGCTGGACCTTTGCTACCACAAGGCCACTGGAATCATCTCTCACTTGTGAAACAGGGTCACACAGATCCCTTGTCAAAAAACACAACTACCTCTCTCCCTTCCTCCCACTCTCTCTTTCTCTGCTGCAGTGCACTCAGACAAGGGGTCTCAAGCTGTCAGTCTCCAATCACACCACTAATCTTCCCTGATACATCCAGATGCATGAAACCCCTCCTCTCTCTCCATCCCGCCCTCTAAATAACACACATACATCCCTGCACACACATTTACATCACCATCAGTTAGGCCTGGTAGCCTGTAACGGTATACGAGAAATAGCCTCACACATTCAAACATTGTAGATTTCATTGGCCCATTGTATTATTGTGTTGTTTGCACCTTTGCAACAGAAAAGGGGGAAAAAATGTCTTACTTGCTTTCCCTGGCCGAGGCCTTTGCAGCAGCTTCTGCACGGTGAGCAGGTCCTCGGTCTTCACCGCCTGCAGCAGTTCCTGGTCCTTCCCCATCTTCCACTCAAAGCTGCTCTATTCCCGCAGCATCCTCCGACACAGCGGCGCTTCAGCCCAGCCTCACCGCGGAGGGTGCGTCCACCGCGGCCAAGAACAGCCTCCCTCCTTCCCCCCTGGTCCCTAACTAGATGAGAGCCCCCTACAGCTCTGGCATGTGATGGGGTGACGAAGGTAGAGAAAGAGATGGTGAGAGGGAGGGATTGACGGAAAGGGATGGAGGGGTATTCTCGGGTTCCCCTCAACTATGTGCAGCGCTCCTAGACGTGCACTAAAACGGGTTTTTATTACGTCGTTCTAGAAACCAGTAAAAGCGCACTGGCGTCGCGTGCGTGATATTTTCACGGTGGAGATGAAAGGGTCTCGTTGTCAAGATTGCTCGGCAATGCTCGCGCTCCTCATCTGGAGGCTGGTCGCTGTCCCTTGCAGCTGCGCTTCACGAAAACGCAACGGAACACAGCGCTGGATCTCGCGGAGGGACGGAGACGTCAAAACGAACTGTCGTAACGAGAAGCCTCGCGGACTCAGACGGCGAATGATCATGCGTTTAGGTTTAAAAATCGGGAGCGCGCGGTGTCTGTATCGCCCGAGGTTGTGCCGCTCTCGTGCTCTGCGTCGTAAACACAATCCAGTGGTGCTGCTGCTGCTGCAGCCATAGCTCCGCGTGCGCTCGGGCTCTGTATTTGGTAATGATTTTCTCCGCGTGGGGGCAGGGGTAGTGAGGGGGGCACGTACACGCGCCCGCGCGCTCTACAGCTGGTCCAGTTCGTACTGCTAAATGGCTCGTGCTGCAACTTGGGGGCGGACCAGGAGCACGGTGCGCTCCCGCCTCCTTTTTCATCTCAAACTCTGTTTCTATTATCTTCTGTCTCTGCTTTCATAGCTGCAGAGACTATTCAGCTGCAAAGGATGGATACTGTACCTCGTGCATGGATTATAGTTGTAGGGGTTTCGTGTTGTTGATTCGTTTTTATGTAAAGCACCATGTGCAACATTATCACTGTATGAAAATGGCTATACAAATGATGAGTTCACTTTACTTTTATTCCATAATGATGATTCACGTTATGTCAGGGTGATCTCTTGCAGCCTACTTAGCACGTTTTCTTGGAGAGTGATTTCTGGTCCTCTATTTCATAATGACACAAATGTCTTCATCGATTAATCCTCAATCGTTTCCTATACTCTAAAGGCCACACTTACTACAAACCATTTGAGATGAAATGCGATTAAATAAATTGTTCACTAAAATGAATTTGTACCAATGTTTTACGCATTTTCATGGATTCATTCATCTTGATCATTTTGTGAATTGTGTCAACCATCTAAGACTTCTTTTAGGGTTTGTGGAGCCAATGCATATGTGCAGGAGATCTCATAGCAGCAGGGTTATATTTGGATTGGAGCCAAGTGTCTGTTGTGAGCTGAAAAGGAAATGTGACTCTGAAGAAATATATATGTCTGACATTACAGGTCAAGTTGATGCCTTCCATCAAGCTTGTTAGAGATGTACCCAAATAGTAAAGAATTTGTGTGCTGTACTTTCTAACAGAATATAAGCAACACTGTTTAGATTGCTAGGGATAGCCTCAAGTTCCTCCACGACTTTATAAATGATACACTATGAATCCATTAGCTGAAGATACACTACAAAAACAGCTGATATCTCCAAAGCATCACATCAACAATAACATCATACCAAAACTTTACAGAATTAATAAACGGAGTCCATGGAATTGACAAGGTAATTAACTGAAAAGATTTGTACAGTATTACAAAATCTGCTCTGTTGGACGTCCTAGTTGTTCTTTCTCTATCCATAGTGATATGAACTCTTTTAGTGGGGGAAGAGCCACACTGTTGATCACTTTGTACACTACAGGCATCAGCAAGAACCACAATTGTTCAAAGGTGAGGAGGTTATACCTACAGTATGCATGATGTTTCAGTAGTGCTAACTTGTTGCTATTTTTTTTAGTGCCTTAAGTATTTGCTTGTACATATGGACATATCCTGTCAGGTGTAGAGAGTGAAGCCATGGATTCCAGCAGAAAAGAGTAAACTAGGTCTGCGAATAGCACTCAGTGGGTCCTTGTGTCAGTTTATGGTGCATGTCGGGATGTGTCTTTATCAGACACCCAACAGTCAAAAAGAATAATGATTCGTTTTAGGTTTTAAATAGTGTCAATGCATTAATTTCAATTGCTAAAACAAAGGCGAGAAAATGAGACGAGTCACTCAACTTTGGCTTCAGCTGTAGTGAAGAGAGCCATACTCCTTTTTTGGAAATAACTTTTGATCAGCAGACAGACAGACAGACAGACAGATATAGAAACAATGATGACAGTTGTAAGTGAGCAGTATTGTTAAAAATCTGTGATACATTTAATACAGTGCAATAGTGAGACTAGACAAGTTAGCAACTATTGACTATAATGATGAGTAAACAAAAATAAGCAAATAAAGTGAACGCAAACAAATGAAGTGGACTTCATGGGCAACGAAAGCTGCTGCAACAGAAAGCCACCTTGGACAGCGCCGGAAGCAGATTGAACATGTTCTTGTCCATGGTGTGAGCATGAGGGAGGCCAGACAAAGGGTACAACCAAACACCAGTAGATTCACTGTGTTCACCATAATCCCAAGATTTAGAAAAGAGAACAGCTAATTACCTTTTTTGACATTATAGTATGTAAATGTTGACAGTAATTACTCTATGATTATACTATACTGCACACAGTATATACTATATATATATATATATATATATATATATATATATATATATATATATATAAATCTAGAATAGAATTTGAAATTATTCTTCTCATTTACAAAATTCTTAATGTTTATGAATCATTACGCTCCCAGAACGCAGGCTTCAGACACTTCAGACACTTCAGGTGGAGGTAACTCTTTCAGTTATCAAGTCCTACTCATTTGGAATTTTCTAGAGAGGGTAAGGGAGGCAGCAAGAGAAACATAATTTGGTCTCTTTGTGAACTTGTATTTGGTTGAAATGACAATAAAGAAAACTTTATATTTACAATGTTTATTTTACATGTTTATTTACGGTATATAAACATGGAAAATATACATGGGATTGCTATATGCATTACCTAAAAAGTTTAATTTGATTTTTTTTTCTATCAGCCTCTTAACAAATCAGAGTACACAAAGTGTGTTTTCTTATTGCATCCTAGATAGAATAGAGTGAGATTGATAGCAGTGAATTTAACCTTGATTCTACCAGCAACATCCACATTTTTCTTCTTACTCGTTCTTACTGTGTATGTGTGTGTGTGTGTGTGTGTGTGTGTGAGAGAGAAACAGAGAGAGAGTGAGAGTGTGTGTGTGTGTGTGTGTGTGTGTGTGTGTGTGTGTGTGTGTGTGTGTGTGTGAGAGAGTGAGAGAGAGAGAGAGTGAGTGTGTGTGTGTGTGTGCATGCGTGAGTGAGTGAGTGAGTGAGTGAGTGAGTGAGTGAGTGAGTGAGTGAGTGAGTGTGTGTGTGTGTGTGTGTGTGTGTGTGTGTGTGTGTGTGTGTGCGTGCATGTACTGTATGTGTGGGCAGTGTGCGGTGCTTGGAGGGTGCTCTCTGCCTCCTCCACATATCCAGTTAGTTATGTAATAACACTGAAGAGTAGCCCATATTGTGCAAGCTTATTTATAAAGTTGTCTGTTAATCCAACTGCTCTCTACCTTGCAGGTGTGTTAACTTGAATATTGGATGTTTACATTCATATTTATTTTAAAAGAGTTTGCCTGCAAACAAAAAGTTGCCTGTTTCCATGTGAGATCTTACAGTACTATTGAACTGTCTGGTTTGAGACCGGATTTAATAAACCTCCAAGTGATCAAACTGTTGATTTATGAGCACCTCAGCTCTATTAATCACAACCAGGAAAATGTATTCCTTTTCTATCTCTATCTCGATCTCTGTATGTATGTATGTATGTATGTATGTATGTATGTATGTATGTATGTATGTATGTATGTATGTATGTATGTATGTATGTATGTATGTATGTATGTATGTATGTATGTATGTATGTATGTATGTATGTATGTATGTATGTATGTATGTATGTATGTATGTATGTATGTATGTATGTATGTATGTATGTGTGTGACAGAGAGGAACAGCTTAGTTACATATTTAATGGATTGGAGTAACACTGGAGAAACTTTCTGATGAGTTTTACATCAGGTACACTTTGTAGTCTAACCTTGTCACAAAATATCAATGTTCTTTAATATTTGTTTACAACCCCCTTCCATTATAAGCTTTAAGTAACCCTTTCTATATTGACATTGAGGTTATTTCATTCAACACACAACAAAAAATCCAAACTAACACTGAAGATAGAAATGTGGATGTAGCTATCAGAAAAACACTGCCCTCAAGTGGCCTGTCACAAAGCATACAAATGACAGAGTCCCGATAGTGTTTAGTCCATCCATCCGTTTCCATCCATCCATTAACTATTCTAACAATACAAATGACTGAAACAAGAATCAATGGATTATTGATGTTATACTAGTTTTAGGCTGGTTAATGTTTATAAAATCAGGATATAACTTAATAACGGGAAAGGGGGGGGGGGGGGGGGGGGGTCCATAGATACATATCCATACATATAGTTCTTTATTATTTTTAAGATCAGAGAGTTTAGTTTATTTAGTTTAACTGTGTCTTATTTGAGTAGTCTAGTCATCTCAAGGGTTCAATCCCCATCTCCTGCAACGGGTAGCTGTGACATGCGATGTGAAAGTGCTTTGAGTTAACGGAAGAAAACGCATTATAGGTTACTGTGCAAGCTCTGAGCAAACAAGTGCAAACATTATTATTGTTATCTATTTCATGCACTAAAAAAAACCAAAAACAAAATAGATCAAATAAAAAAAACATGATTAGTTAATATAAAAAAACGATGTCTTTTGAAAGAAATGTGCTGGAGACAATTAAACCCAGAGGGGTTGTCGAGTGGTTCTTCTAAACATTAAAACATTCAAATTCCCGTGTAAATATGGATAGTGTTGTTATTTCCCTTCGTTTGCACTGAGCAAGATTAAAAGGTGTTATTTAGACAGCAATGACAGCCAACCTGGCGTTCACTCACTATTTTTCCCCTAACTTCATATATTATTTCCAAGGTTTACAAAGACCACTTGAATGCACCGTGTACACGCCCCTTGTTGAGCTCATAGTCTGCGATTGGTCGAGCCTGCAAGTCAATCAAAACTGAAACTCGCCAGCAGCAGTCGGAGTGAGGGGAGCAGGAGGCTTGTACATTTAAATATTGTTGGTTGCAAATTGTAACCCGTCACAACACGCAAGCTGGTAAGTAGTTTTATTATATATTATTAGTTACTCTTTCTGTTTATTTTTCTTACTAAGACTTGCTTTCTGATTAATAAAATCACTTCACGCAGTCAAGAGCCATGCCAGGGCGAGATTATTTTGCGAGCTATCGCGTTAGTACTTGGTTGTAAATGTTAGCTCTTGATGTTACAACCTTACAATTAATATAAGATAACGCACGTTTTTGATTTTCACAGTGTAACTTTTCTGCTGCAACACTAAGCAACACGCTCACCCTTCAACACAGAAGTCTACGGCATGCTGAACAACAAGGTCCTGTGTTGTCTCGCTAGCTTAGCCACATGAGGAGGCTAATGTCGTGACTGTATTGATGGTTAAAATGACTGTTTACCTTTTTTATAAACGCACACAATATAGCCACTTAAACGACCATCAAAACGAAAATGTGTATCCCCTAAATGCAAGTGTTATGATCATATAAATGTTCCGTTTACTTATTTTAAGTCACATAAATTCAGCTTGCACATGGTTGCATGTGACATCTGGTTGCGGCACAGCCTTTGTGTTTGCTGTGTTATTGTACCACAAACCCCTTCGATGTGCAAGCAGAAGGCAGATAAACTCAAACTTTGACCTCCTATATGCACACTAAACTGCTGTAGTCTGCATTATTGTGCTCGACAAACAACTAAGTATGTACTATAGAGATGGTTACCTCCAGAAGAAATAAAAGTCAATTTTCTATATCGATACAAAATAGTCAAAGTTGTGATTGATTGCAAAATGAAAGGTTCTGCTTAGTGCTGACTCTTTACAGTTAAAGCTTTTTCTGTATTTATCAGGCTTCAACTTAAGAGACTTGTATCCTTACTGATGCAATTTCTGTACATTTGATCTCGTTTTGTGTTCAGGAGCTAAAACAATTTACGAGTTTATGAGTAAGAAGAGGAACATGGTAACACTCTAAAGGGCTTAGCTTTGTCAAAGATTGTCAAAAATGAAAATGAGAAAATAAAGCTGTGGTGGTGAGTCCTATGACAGTGTTGTCTCCATAAAAACAGAACGCCCCCTGGCTGTTTGCAGGAAGTTCATGAATAACTCAGTCACATTGTGAAGAACAAGGATCCTTAATCCTGTTCAAACTGTGAGGTAGAGGATATGTCACTATGTGTTCGTACCTGAAGAGAATAAATACTGTGTTTAATTAATAAGGCAAGACTTTTCTATTATACTTGAGCCATAACACAAACAAGACATAGCTTGAGGATGAACTAACTCCTCTCCTCCGTCACAACCACAGGAAGGGCTCAGCGCGGCCTGGGTGCCCAGGGATCCACTGCCTGAGTGTGGGGAGAGCAGCGACCGAGTCCCCAGAGACATGAACCACACCAAGGGCGGCCTGGTCATCTTCACTGCAAACTCTCACCCCTCCAGCCGTGAGCTGGGCAAGAGGATTGCAGAGTGAGTACAGGACAACATGTGACACACACAAACGCACAAACATAGAAACAAGTTACGCAGGTGACCGCTACTCAAATATGTTCTTTAAAAATAAGTTATGGGCCAAAAGCTATTGACTGTAGTGGGGGTTATAAGCGACATGAAACCATCTGGTTTTCCATCTCTAGCACTGGTTATGCTTGGGTCACATTGTAATTCAAATGACAAACCAGAGGAAGCTCTAGCTTAAAGAAAAGTGACTCTGAGGTGAAATCGTGTCAGCCAAATGTTGCTAAAGAGTCCACATTAAGAAGATAGCCCCTGCAGCTAGAAGAGAATGAAACTGTGCATATTCATCACTATACGTCCCCTTCATAACTTCCTCTCATTATGAACACATTTCTACTTTCTATCTGTGGATTAAAACGTGCTAGAAAAGCACGTTATGTGTTCTGGGCTTCCGTAGATGACATTCAAGTCTGCATGTTTATAAAACAAATACGAGTATTCAGCCGGGCTTATCAGACTGTGCATGCCAGCCATGTGTGAGAGAGAAGGAGAGAGGGGAGCTTCAGCATGTTAACAGTTAACTAGAAGGACATGTGCTGACTGCAGAGGGAGCAGGGAAGGTGCTGGAAAGAGAATGAATGTCACAAATAAAAACGTTTGTGTGTGTTCTCATGTTCTTTACAAAGTGACACAGGTTTTTATCGAAGGAGCCATTCTTTCTCTGTGCGTGTAAAACAACTTTATCACTGAATCTTGTATTGTTTCCTTAGTAACAGCACTTTTCTTTCTCCCAACAACTGAAGCAGAGGCTCTCTCTTTTTTACCCCCCCCCCCTCTCTCTCTAACACTGTTTTTCTAACCCTCTCTCTTTTACTCAGGCGGTTAGGGGTGGAGCTTGGCAAGGTGCAGGTGTACCAGGAAGCCAACAGAGGTAAGGTGCTGCTCATTCATTGGTTCACTTAACCTTTTTTTTATTTTTTTTTAAAGGGATCGTTTTTGTCTATATGGGATATTTATCAACTTTAGAAAAAAAAAATCACTTTAAACTACTGTTATTTATGAGATTTGCAACGAAACCAAACAAGTCTTACTCGAGCGCACAAAAAAGAAAACAGAACCAGAAAAATGTGGGGTGAACCAGACCACAGCTGATCTGTGATCCATCCGGTCCATATTTCTCAGCTGGTGGTGACATCATTCAGAAACCTAATGTTCGTATTAATGTCGTAGACTGCAA
The DNA here is from genome assembly GCF_947650265.1 of Symphodus melops. Taxonomy (NCBI): domain Eukaryota; kingdom Metazoa; phylum Chordata; class Actinopteri; order Labriformes; family Labridae; genus Symphodus; species Symphodus melops. The sequence goes on along the minus strand of NC_136707.1, from coordinate 11,007,502 downwards.
CAATAAAATGTTTACAGATGAAGTTTGTATCACAGCAGCTTTCACTTCCTCATGCAGCGGTCTGACATCTGATGTTTCCTCTGCAATCATAAACATCTTGTGTCTAATGGCGAATGCAACAACAAGACACGCCATGTTATAAAATGACGTGTTTCTCAGGCCTTGATGACTGTTTGAAATTTTTGAGATGATGTACGTACTCAACCACAAAAAAAACATTTTTAAATTTCAACATTTCAATGTAAACGGTGTAATTAAAATTCTTTGTGTTTTACCTTTTTAAATACTCAATGATGTGCAGGCTGTATGTTGGGTAGTAAAGTATTTAAGCAGGAGTCAATACAATGTGCAGTGTGTCTGAACACTTTATGAGTAATGTCTTCATGTTGTCAAAGAAGAGCAGAAAAGCTGGTCGGCGAAATAAAACTGACCCACAGAAAAAGGCTCTCTGAAAGCAAAGTGTTTCTCTAAACAGGCATTTGACACATTTTATGCCTTTTTATCTCGAGACGGGACAGTTGATGGAGTCAGAAAATCAAAGAGAGAGAGAGAGGTGTGGGGGAGTGATGTGCAAAAGGAGCCACAAGTTTGATTCAAACCCAGGCTGCTGACTTGGTGGTCTATAGCCTCCGTACATGGAGCGCACACACTAACCACTTGGCTACAGTTGTTTAGAAAAGTCTTAGTTGGTTCAACCTATTTTTTTTTCTCAGCACCAGCTTTTGTTTTTTAGTTGTTCTCAATGGATAGAGAGTGTTTGCAGCAGAAAGCGGCCACCTGGATGAAATGCACAGTATCCGCTCTGCCGTTTTTTTTTTTTTTTTTTTTTCCTCACTCAAGGAGCTGTAGATGTTAGCCGCATCGTCTTTGCTCTGTGTCTGCTGGGGCAAAAAAAAAAATCTCAAATATGAAACATTCAGTTAAAGTTAACAGATCCATGTTGGTTATACATCAGCCGTCTGTCAACACACTGTCGTCATAGAGACAGGACAGTCGTGAAGCACACACTGAACTTTTTTTTTTTTTTTTTTTTTTTTCAGAAAAAACTGCACAGAAAAAACTTTCAGTGGACAAAGTGCCTTAATAGTCTCATGACTGAGATTATATATCAAACTGTTCTTCCTCTGCCTTTTACTGAGCCTGTATTACAGGATCTGTTGTTTAGTCGCACAAGATGTAGAAAGATGAATATTCCACTTATTCGAGGTTCCCAAACATGATGTATTGGACGACGGTTTCTTCCGCTGCAGCACATTTGGCTCTTCATAGGAAGCATTTTGTTTTCTAATCTCTTTAGCGTGGGAGGCACATGTTTGGAATGCTCGTATCTACAGTTTCACACAGTTGGAGTCTGTTGGGGAGGGGTTGCTTTCCATGCCAGAACCACAAAGGGCTCAGATAGCCTTCTAATGAAACTGACAGCCCTCCAAGGCTTTGTAACCAAGTAGGAGTGTGCGTGCGCGAGTTTGTGGCGTTTTCAAGCTTTTCTTTTCGCTCTCACATCCTTTTTTTTTTTTTTTTGTTTCCATAGAAACGCGGGTGCAGATCCAAGAGTCGGTGCGAGGCAAAGATGTCTTTGTGATCCAGACTATGTCCAAGTAAGACAGAACATTCGCCCAATTGATACTTTCTGATAGTTCTCCTCTGGGACACCTCACCTCACCTCAAGTCTGTTCTCCTCCTCTCTGTGGCCGGAGCAGAGATGTGAACACCACCATTATGGAGATGCTGATCTTGGTGTACGCATGCAGGACATCCTGCGCCAGAAGCATCACAGGCGTCCTCCCTTACTTCCCCTACAGCAAGCAGTGTAAGATGAGGAAGAGGGGCTCTATCGTCTCCAAGCTCATCGCCTCGATGATGTGTAAAGCAGGTGAGTGGCGGTGGAGCTGCGACCCCTCTCTATCAACAAGCCGCTAAAGACTTCACTTGCCAACTAGTCTCCCTTCTGGTTGTGGGCGTGAACCATTTTCTCCATGGCCTCACAGCCAGCTGTCAATCACAGCAGAGCATACAAATAAATGTCAACTGTGCTTTTTTTTTTTTTTTTTTTTTGCCAAATGGGTCCAAAATTTAGAACTTATATAAGAGGAGCGCACTTTCATGTTTGAATCTGGAAGGGTTGAGGCTTGAGCTGAGTGAAATCTTTCGTCACGCCCAATGACGAAGTTAAAAACAAAAGCCTTTTCCTGTTTACCCTCGCAGTCAGGCTTAGGGACAGCTGATGCATGAACATCTTATCATCTCTCATAGTCTGGAACTGCCCAGTTACAACTGACAAATCGATCAGTCGAGTACGGCCCTGCTAGAAACTGTGTTCCTTTCTGTCATCATCCCATTAGTTTGCAGCATTGCATAGTGTCACATTTCATCACCAGGGCATTTGACTTTTTTAAAGTCAATCAGTCAAGTTCTCATAAGAGGCGAGTTTAGAAAAGGCGTTTCACACATTGTCCCCAGTTTTGTTCAAAGCAAACCAAAGTGTTGCAGCTATGCACATTACCACTTTCAAACAGGTCTCACCCACCTGATCACCATGGACCTCCATCAAAAAGAGATTCAGGGCTTCTTCAACATCCCCGTGGACAATCTGAGAGCGTCCCCCTTCCTGCTGCAGTATATCCAGGAGGAGGTAAAAACACCAACTCATCATGATGCTGTCAAAGCTTTTTGCGACACTGACTGACTATTCAGACGATTAAGTGTTGAGAAATGAAAGCAAATCTGTCTTCATTTGTCTCCAGATCCCTGACTATAGAAATGCTGTGATTGTTGCCAAATCCCCAGCTTCTGCCAAAAGGTAGGCCTTCCCTCCTTTTACCACCTCTACCACCAGAGGAAGTTTAGATCAGATACAGCCTTCATGTAGCAGAATACTGCGCCGCTGTGTAGCACACTGTGTGGTTATGATACAACCATAAGAGGAAGCAAAAGTACCTTTTACACAGAGACTCAAAAAGTTTTAAAGAAACATAGTGATGTTCAGTGTGTCTGTACATTTCCTTTTCTGTGCACCTGATGTATTTACAGTAACATGTTCAGACCTCTTTGGGTCCTGGTTGAGTAAGTTGTTGGGAGCAGCTGGAGTGTTTGAATGTCCCTCTCTGCCTGACCGTGCAGGGCTCAGTCATTCGCTGAGCGCCTGCGTCTGGGTATCGCAGTGATCCACGGTGAAGCACAGGACGCAGAGTCGGATCAGGTCGACGGACGTCACTCCCCGCCAACTGTCAAGACCACTGGAGCCATTCACCCGAGCATGGAGATACCATGTAACGTAAACACACACACTAACAGTGATCAACCCTGTAACCATATGTTACAGAGTAAAGAATAGTTGATTCATTGTTTTGCTATAGTCAAATCATAGGACATGAAATAAATGGCATTTCTGCAGCTGTACAGGTTTTACACCTTAACTGCATCCCCATTCTATCCCAATATGTTCCCCTCTCTCTCTCTTTACCCCTGTCCCTTTATTATTATTATCATTATTATTATTATTATCATTATTATTAAGGCAAACTAGTACAAACAGAGTGAGGTAAAACCAGTAAAGGTTCTCAAAGTAGAATTTTTTTGCTGCTTTAGATTTAAAGAAAAAGTAGTGAGGTTCTGATTTTCCATTTCTTGTCGTTGTCTCTAAGAATAAGTCTGTCTTGCGTAACGAGAACAGCTCTTAACACAGAGAACCGACAGCTGTACACACAAAGTCTATGTATGCCTATAAACATGCTGTGGATGCTGCCGCTCTCGCAGATAATCTCCCCTGCGTGCTCCAGGCAGATGTTCACTCCTCTCGCCACCTGCTGGTGTCAGTGATGCTGACTTAGGGCCGGGCCAAAGAGTCCTTCAGTCTTCACTGGACATACATGAAGACGAAAAGATAAACGACAGGCAGAAAAAAAAGAGACAAGATAGCCATCATTTAAGAAAAACGCATCATTAAATGGATTTTACAGGACTATCAGGGCTTTTTTAAGTCGTTCTAAAGGGTATTATCATATGAACTACAGTCTGTGTATCTTGTGGGAACCATCAATAGTTCTATAAAAGACCAGAACTCCTTTGAGCAAGGGAATCTCATCATTCAAACCATTGGGGGATAAAGTTTGTAGAAAAATTATCTGATAATTTTTCCCCTTCATTGAGACCATGTTAAATGTTACCACCACACTCAGGTGTGTCTCTTTAAGTACCCCGGAACCTGAATGATGAGATGATATGTTTAAAGATGCTGAAATGTGCTTCTCATTGGGTAATCCCTATCATTCTTCCTTGTGGAGCTCTTTGGCTCACTTATTCTCTGATTTGGTTGTGATTTTTATTTTTTTATTTTTACCACAAAAAAACCTTTTCATCCCAATGATGCGCCTTAACCCTGCTGATGAGTACATAACCTTCTTAGCTGTCACTGCAACCAAAGCTGATATGCCACCTTATGCGAGCTAACCAGGTACAGACTAAGTAGTATGGTGTGTTACCAATTTAGGATTAACCACAAGGACATTTGATCATGTAAATGACCTGAAAAGTAAGACGTGGTCACAAAGTTGAACCTTTTTTGCTCCAATATTTTTATTGATATTTTGTTTTTTTATTAACAACTTCGATACAAAGTAGAACCCCCAAAAACAAACATACATTAACAGTTAAACAGTTTTTAGACCATAAACACATAAAAAACAAAACAAACACACATTTTAAATAAAGAAAAAAATATTTTACAAGGTCTGTTCAGGTGAAGCCTTACAGTCCTTGCTTCCAAAATGTTGGAAATATATGGAAAATGCTTCCATATATGGTTCATAAGTCTCCTCGTTTGCCTGTTGATCGAACCTTTTTTTCTTTTCGTTTTTCTTTTTTTCAATTTTAGGCTGAGTTAAAACGACTCATCATGGTTTCTTTCTTTGTCCTTTTTCTTTCTTTTTTTTTTTCTAGTGTTGATCCCTAAAGAGAAGCCTCCGATTACTGTGGTAGGCGACGTAGGAGGACGCATTGCAATCATAGTGGTAAGAGAAAAACAGATTTGATTGGTTCAAATACATTATCATGGCATTTAACTGCATATATACCCTGCTTAAGAATATGTAAGGGAGCTGTCATTTCATATCACACTTCATGCTATTTACACGTGTGCACTCCGGATAATATCTCGATAATTTCGGTAGGTCACTCCCCCTCCTATTGGCTCGTTCCACCTTGCTGGCTCGGATGTTACACATGGTCACAGTCTCCTCCCATCACGCCTATTTTTCTACCTGTAATGGCAGTTCAGAGACGTACCGACTTCACTTAATCATTCTGCGCCCGCGTGTCACACATTATAGGCAAGGCGTAACAGGACCTCAAGTGGCAATCTCTAAGCATCAATAAAGATGATCTGCCTGTTTATCTTGCAGGATGACATCATCGATGATGTGGACAGTTTTGTTGCAGCAGCCGAAACTCTGAAGGAAAGAGGAGCCTATAAGATCTACGTCATGGCAACGCACGGCATCCTCTCATCTGATGCTCCTCGGTTCATAGAGGAGTCGGCTATTGATGAGGCGAGTGGGCACTATTACACCTTTTCTCCAACGCTAACCGTGTTCTGCTGTTACTCTTTTAACAGTTGTTATCTATGCTCCTCCACCAGGTGGTGGTGACCAACACGATACCCCACGAGCTCCAGAAGCTCCAGTGTCCGAAGATAAAAACAGTGGACATCAGCATGATCCTGTCGGAGGCCATCCGCCGCATCCACAACGGAGAGTCCATGTCCTACCTGTTCCGCAACATAGGAGTGGATGACTGACCAACCTGTCGAACACAATCGCACACTCACACAGCAGGTGCCATTTGCGTTTTCAGATCCCTTCAGAAACGTAGGTTTGAATGTTAAACACTGAAGTTGCTACACACACACACACACACACACACACACACACACATGTACACACACACACACACACACACCAACACATACACACGAAATAATCCATATTAATAATAATAATTTCAATGTAAATAAATGCTAACCCTTTTGTTTTGAGTGCAGCTTGACATAGTCCGTGACTGAAAATAAACACTTGCACATAAACCATTGCTCACTAGTCTCGTTACATAGCTGTGACCAAACACACACACCTGAGTGTGGCTGCCCTCATCTTGCTGTCAGTCAAACACAGCTCACTTTATTTTACCGTTGTTGTTCTTTTCTGTATCGCCCTCTCATTTGCATAACATGTTGCGTTTATGTCTCCATAGAAATGGTTGTTTGTGTTCGATCTTAGTTTTAGCACATGGCGCTGTTTTTAGCACTGAATGTCTCTTAAAGGAATAGTCCAACCTCCTCATTTTCTCACGGGCAACATTCCTCTGACATGGAATCAGGTCGTGAAGCTCAAATGCTGTCATTATTCATATCGAATGTATGAAGTGAGCATTTGATATCATTTTACTTCTTTTGATTGGTCATTAACTGGAACACAATGATTGGTACAAGTCCCGATCGACTTTGGGACATAACTGTTCTCTAATACATCAGCTACTGCTGGACAGCCGCTAACGTAAGTATTCAACCAATCCCTGGCGTACTTCGTTGTAGTTATATATTCATAGTCTAAAATATCAAGCTGATGTTATCTACAAAGTGACGGGATGCCGTAATTTTCTGTTTTCAGAAAGTTTTCACTCATTCAAAAATATTGGGGTTTTCCATCCTGAACATGAGGTCAGAAAAAAATGGCCGCTGTGTTAATATGGGGATTTTCTTATAGTAACAGTAAGAGTGCCAGTGCCTTCTCCAGGACACACAACTCACAGGCCTTCACTGCTCCGATACACAACCGTCTCATAGCAAACGTAGCTGAGGAACAAAGCTCTCATACGAATGTTCCCAGGGAATTATTTCACATAGACTATTGTGTCGCATGTTTAACCCGCAGTCATTTTTATGTGCTTGAACGTGCTACTTAACACGTTAGTGGAGGCTCCAGAAAGGTAGCCGTCATTTTGTGTAATAGCTGTAGCATAGGGGACTCTAATTTTGTCAGATTTAGTCGTTGCTCAAGACAAACTGGTAATGTGTTCTCAGATTGGTTGCTTGGACAAAGCAAATACCTTGGGCAGTACATTTGTGAAATATGTTTAAAGGAGTCCTTAATGTAACTTTGTGTGCCATTGTTGAACTACTGCTCATATTAGACGTTTGTTTATGTCAGAAATACGTAGTTCCTTTTCAGCTCGAGGGCTCTGCGCTGAATTTAGCTTTCCAACATTTAGATGCTGTTTTACTTTAGTATTAGGTTTACCCAAATCATTTAGAAATTGGTAACTTAATCCTTTTCCAGAAGGTCAATATGTGAGAGACTGAAGTTTGCTTACACACTTTCTACCTGAGTTTCATAAAAAATGTTTGAAAAAAAAAACACGTTCCAAACCACAGCTGAAGCTGGACAAATAATATGACCCTTTTACTGATGAGCAAAACTTGACTGAAGCAGGTCTTTGTCACTTTACAAGATGTGTTCCAAAATGTTTTGTATTTATTTTCGACACTTAAATAAATATGACCTCTGAAAGTAAACAAGTGGGTTTTGTGTTTTCAGTTCTCTTAAGCATGTCAGTGTGGAAAATGTAACGGCTAAATGTTTCGTGTCTCCACATTAGTGGTGCCATTCGTTATGTGGGTGCTAATATTAAAAATCTGGTCTTTACCGTAACTTACTGTTTATCCTAACAAACATTTTTGAGGGTACTAAGTATTATGTAAAGTTTATAAAGATTTCAATGTAAGAATGTCAACGTCATGTTGGTGATAAAGGGGAAGTCATGGGGTAAGTGTTTATTTTTTTTGGAAGGCTATTTACCAGATGGATTGTAATATTTTACACAGAGTAAGGTAAAAGTCGGACCTTTATGTAATGCTAATTAGAACTCAATACTATTAAGTTTCATGAAAAAAAACAAACTCTTTAAAGTCTGTCATCTCAAATATCGACAAAAGTGGAAAAAAATTAGAATTTATCAGTTGGTTCACAAATTGGTTTGCTTTTGCCCCTTTACATAGCAATGCCATTTTTACCACCCTTCAGTTTAGAGACCACTGGGAGAGCCGCACATTTAGCTTTTGAATTGTTTTTTTATTTTTTATAATAAAGTAAGAAGTAGGTCACAAAGCAGAGTAGTAGGGGTCGTGCCAGGGACTTGGTGTTAAGTTCCATGAATATCCTAGATATTTATACTGCATCTCTTTTTTTCCCCCAGCATTCTCTAAATATATAATAATCCAAAATCCAGGCACAGCTCATGTTCAGGATTCAATCAAGTGTCTTGTCTCATCTCTTGTTCAACATATTTCATTTTTATTTATCAACACTGACAGACAGGAACTGTTTCAGACAAACATGGTGGCATCATCTAAAGAACAGAACTAGGCAGAGAAGGAAATTGGTTTTAGGTCGGCTTTTCCACTGTCAGATTGTCCCGCTCACACTATTTGGCACCACTTCATACATTGTCATACATCCACTATAACAACACATGAAAGAAGTCAAGCTAAGTCAAGCCAAGGGTTGTTGTTTGGAATACAGTGCGTAATGTGAGTAAAAGCAGATCTGATATCCAAAAATAAACCAAAAATACATTTTTAACCTCTTCCCATTTGTTTCCAGTTCCGTGTCCTGCAGCACATACATGAGCACAAGTTTATACCTGATCTAGACGAAGGGTACGTGTCCTTATACTTTTATCGGCTGTTTCTGAAGTGTTTACAGAGAAAAGGTTACAAGTTGTTACAGGACAGCTTGCCATTGTTCCAGTTAGCTTTCCACCCTGAGCATAAAAAAAAGTCCAACTAGAAATGCAAGTAAATTAAATTGTGTCTGGGCACCTCCATGAAATACTGACCCTGAGGCACATCAATACAAGGCATTTGAAAAGCCAACAGCATCTCTGTACATTTGGGCAGGCTGATATGCCCTAAAACCATGCACACTACTGCGATATGAACCAGTCTTGGATTTGGAAAAACAAGTGATGAAGTGTGGAGTAAGGTAACCTGTTTAATTTCTCGGTTTACATTCGGTTCTTCTTGCCAAAACATGTTATTTGAGGTCCGACAAACATGCTGGGTGCAGGCATTTTGCCTGCAAAGTTGGTTTGAAACTCATGCCACACAAACTGAAATGTGTGTGGGGTGTGCTCTTCAGTCTTTCAACTAGCACAGCTCTTAACACCTAAACAAGGCACTAAACCCTCTCACCTGCTTCAGCACAGCTGCTCGGAGGCCACAAGTGGAAAAACTGTTTTGAAGGTAAACTCAAAAAGGGAAATTCAAATCATGGGGAGAAAAAAAAGCTGTTTGAAATAAAAAGAATAATCGTGAGATAATACTTGAAAGGTGTCCTGAAGGAAGGCATTAGTCTGTCTACAAACTGTAACAAACACTGTTGAGAGCTACGATCCCTCACACAATACATCAGTACGTCTGTTCTGCAATCACTTGCAAAATACTCTTTTAATAAACACGTATTCTGCTTACTCAGAGCAGGCAGGAGGGACGGGTAGACAGAGGCGGTGATAGTCAGCTACAGCACAACACATCTGAAGCCTTTTAAAGGCAATCGCAGCAAGTTTACAAGTACAAACAAGGCAAAGTGATCACTTTACTGTGTTTAGTATTCAATCCCAAAGTGACCTGGAGTTGATTTAGTGATAGAAAAGCAATCACACAGCTTTCACTGTTTTGACATAGAGATACAACCGTAATGGAAACACTAATGCTCACCATTTCAAGAACTTTGTTTCGGTCCAAAAGGACCTTATTACAAATAAATTTGAACTTATACTTTGGATCTTCAAAAACAACCTTGCATTAAAACGTAAACCCTACACTTTGAGGTTTTCTCCCTTCTTCATTTTGATTATGTCATAAACATTTTTTCATTTAAGCACTATGCTGTTTTGCTCCCATTAGTCACTAAAAATCTAACACCACTACCTTCCTGTAGGTCAGAGCCTCGCTCAGATTAATATGCTCTAACCAGGGGGATTTGTTAATAGCAGATTGGTTAACGCGAAACCCATTTTGAGAGTAAAAACTAATTTCAAAGGCATGTTAATCTATAAACACTTTGTAAACACTGAACCAGTGGCTTTTGTCTAATCTTATCTTTGAAGCTCTACTATCAAGCTACCTTCTTGTGACTTGCTTCTGTGTACAACAAGTGATTTAAATATAGCAGAACTGCTTTATTCACATTTGTTAAAGTTTTGTGGGAGGATATACAAAATAGTTCTAATATATGAACAAGACTCAGACTCTACAGCCACTCTAATGGCTCTATTAAGACTGTACTTTAATAGTGTGTTGAGTTAAATGTTATTGTCGTGCTACGAAGCTCAAAATATCAATGTTAACATGCTAGCATGTGTAAGAAGCATTCTAATTAAAGTTGTTAGCATGCTAAAACGTTGCTAAGTAGCACTAAGTACACATACCCTTTAAACACTGTAGGTAATCTGAATGCTATCAGCTTGCTTGTAAACATAATTATTTCATCAATTGAATGTTCAACTTAAAAAAAACAAAAAAAACAGCTAAAACCATTTATCCTCTGGAGAAAAAGCATGTTCGTAAAAAAAAGAATGAGGCAACCTGTCCAAAGGTTTAAAATTCATTTTAGTCCAAAATCACTTAGGAATTGATCAAATTGAACCCCAAGCTTGGCTTGAATAAAGACAGATTTTAACACAAGCAATTACTAATTACTTTTTCTTTTTTTGGTGTAAAAATAAGTAGCTCTATATCTCCAAACTGCACTCCTCTCAGACCTTTAACAATAATCGGGGGTACGATTCAAACTCAAGAACAATTCATATTCAATTCAGGGACTATAATTTAGTAGCCTCTTTTTTAAGATTCAGTTTTATCAATGAAATGCAACTTAGACAGAGCTTGCCAGCAAGCTGTATTATCCTGATTAACATACAGTATGCAACTCATTATAATCCCAACGTTAAAGGTTTACACAGCATCATTCATCATTTACCCTTTGCAAGCCTTTCTTGTGTGTGATCACTCTCCTCGTGAGCATTTCACCAACCTTTAGAAATATTACCCACACAGTTGGTATTTATCAAATAGTCATCATCAATCATTCGTCCATTCCCTTCAAAGTAAAGACACAACATCTGTATTATCCTTTTTTTAAACTTTCAAGAAACATCTGAAGTAGTTGACTCAAATTCATCCCTCGATATTACATTTCAAGATTTGACCAAAACAAAAATACACGTAACTTGTTTCTATGATTACTCTTGAGCACAAGCACTTTTAGGACATTCCAAATTTTTAAAATCCACTTCAATGTCTAATTTATAAGTAGAAGTCACTTTATTTCAAAACAAATTTAAGAAAAATGTTCCGGTGGCTGAACCCAATTCATCTCCAGAGGATTTCTCCAGTTTCTGTAAGTTAACTGAGCTTCCTGACGAGCAACAATGTTGAATAAAACCAAAATTTGGACTTTTTGTCAGGCATGTAAATGAAGTCTATTTTCTATAGTCATTATAGTATTGGCACTCGGACCTTCTACTCTTCTCCTAAAGCAAGAGTAGTGAGGTGTGTTTATATGCACACAACTTCCTGAATAACACTGTTGCAGAGATTCATATGCGGGTATAAACATTTCTCGGAGGCAAAACTTTCCTAATACTGTATGTAAGAATAATAAAGCTTCACTAGCTGAGAGAAAAAAGGAAACACACTGATCAAGTTATCAGTAAGAAAATACAGCTGGCATGTTCTTAACTTTTCTTTTCCCACATTTTTATTCATAAGTGAATTTAACAATTTTGGGAATCAGTGAGTTTGATTTGTGTATAAAGATTGATATGAGTTAACTTGATAGTTAAGTGGCTTATATTAGCCTGTTTGGAACTGTTTTGCCATTAATAATTTATAAACCAAGCTGCACTCATGCTGGTTTAGCTCAGTTGGTAGAGTGAGCACACCATGCACATAAGCCACAGTTCTTGTCGCATTGGTCCTTTAACAGATGATTTGGGCCTGTATTATTATGAACATTTCCATCTGATATATTAAAGAATTTCCTCCTCTATTATATCAATATATTATTTAAAATTCCAGAAATTGACAGGTCTTTTTGGCAATTGTTTATGAGTTAATGCTTCAAAGAGTGACATCATTTCATTAGAAATTATGCCTCAGAGGAATGTTTGAACGTCTGAGACTCCAATGTTGACCTCTAGTACATATCAGCTGTGAATATAAACTGAGTTTTTCATTTTAGCCTGAGCTTATTAAACTATGCAATAAGTGCAGGTGGAGGCTGAACTCAAACAGCCTCCGGAACCACTTTATTCAAATTTAGTTTCTGTGACCCTGGACAAGGATAGATGCTAAAAACTCCACACCAACTCAATTACATGACCATCCTGAGTGCATGTAAACTGCCGCACACACTGAAAACTGTGACAAATATACACAATTTGACGCTCTTTAAGCACATTATAGACTATTCACACCCTGTTTGCCATTGATAATACTAGAAAAGAGATGAAACAGACCAAATCTGGACTACTAAACCAGTTCAACCCCTCTACAGCAGGATATCTCCTTCACTCATAGAACTGCCTTACTTACAGATATCTGACCTACTTAATTGCTAAAGCCATTTTAAGCCATTTTAAATACATGTATAGAATATATACAAACAATACGCCACTACAGTTCAGACCTGAAATGCAAATTCTGACGGATTCCTGCCATCTTGCAGAAAGTAGGCTAGAAAACACAAACCAAAGGCTGGGGTGGGCGATCTGCTTTTTGTACTGGTTGTGTCGCTGATCACAAATTTGTTGGCCATTGTGTATCACAGCTTTTATTACTTAACTTTCAGCACGTGGTGGCTATTTCCTTTTCCCAAGTTTGTTTTTTTGTTATTTTGAAGTGGAAATGAGCTGGCCATTTCTCCTATCAGTTTTGTTTTCAAATGATGAACAATGTATGGCACAACAGGCAGCTGTTAGTCCTCTTTATGACAATCTGGTCCAGTCCCAAACAAGAAAAGGAATGGTTCAGCAACCTCTTAGTTCAAATGAAGTATAGCGTCAAGCACATGACCTTTGTTCTTTCTCCTTTGTTCTGATGTGTTCTGCATGTATTCCTTTCTTGACTCAATAAAGCACTTTGTGACAAGCCTGTTAATAAAAAAAGCGCTTTTGTATAATCCATAGTAGAATCCTGGTATCATACTGTTATTAAAGAGAGGAGAAGCCAAAGAGAGCGACAACAAATAAAGCACAGGTTGTTGTTCAATATAGCTTCCGTGTTGATTGCCAAGCCAGTTGCCAGGAAGACAAAAAATGAGGATTCTGAGTATAACAGGAGGTGCATTCTGGGATTGGTTATTGAATGACAGAGCTGTAAGCCGTTGGCAGATGCCAGATGAGAGGTTGCTTCCTTTCTGTGTGTATGTCGCCCTCCGTGTCCTCTTTTTCATCCTTATTCTTACTTCCACGCTACCTGTCTGTGCAGGAGAACAGTTCATTGGAATAAATTACAGCACGAGTCAGAATAAAGGCAGAGCTCCTCCTTTTTCTGTCGAAGACAAGAGGGAGGAACAAGCAGCAGTCTAGGAGGAATTGGTGGTCTTCAAAGCATCGACTTTGGTCTCCAAGTCTGTAATCTGTAGAAACATCAACACAATGGAGGATACATGAATACATTTGAACTACCCCAGGAAAAGTACCTCTTTCATTTCAGGAGATATATTTATGTTGTGAAGACGTTTTTTTTGTTTAATCCTATAACAAGAAGCTAAAACATACAGCCAAGAGAGATAATATCTGAAAGTCAACTTCAAGCTTCTGGACATGTCAATCCAGAGGGCCTTGTGTGTTTGTTGTGTAGTAGTGCAAACTTTTTTTTAATGATAAGTGATAAATATCAAAGAACTCCGTACTTTAAAAGATTTAATAACAAATCACAGGGAAATAAAAAAATACAAAACTTTTAGCTGCATTGCAAATGAAAGAGTTATTGTTGCAAATAAAGTTAGCATTATTATTGTTATTATGTTGCTTGAGGCAACTATTCGTTAAAAGATGCCCTACTGTATTCAGTCTCCAACACTTTGATTTGATTTGCGCTGCATGTTTTTTATATTTACATTTGTATAAAACTGATAGAAAGAGTAGGGGACTATAGATAGAGCCTTGGGGACCAAGACAGGTTCATCAGAGCCTCTTCAGTTTAACCAATTTTAATGCAATCCAATAAAATGTGATGTTTATAGGTTTTAAGAAAAGACCACCTAAGAAAATCTGGTTAAAAAGAAAGATTTCATTTTACTTACACACCTACAGTATTAAAAACCAAGGTAGGCTAAACAATAATGCATATTAGTGAAGGGACCTACAAAATATGCTTCCTTAAAAATAGTGTTTTATTGCATATGCAAGTGTATTCTATGAAAACTCTATTACCCATAATCCTTTGCTTGCTGTAATAACGTTCGATTTCCTCAGGAAATGTATTTTCATTTTGTTTTGAGTAGATGCACTCTAAGCCAATCAGTCTCTGGGAAAGTTGTATTTAGCCAATCAGAAATAACTATGGAGGAGAGAAGTTTACGCAGTTCCGCTGCACTCTTTAGGAGAGACAGCGCTGTGCGGTTAGCGGGATAAACTGTGTCGCCGGAAGTAAACATTATTTTGAAGTTACAAGTTGTGTGTAACACAGTAAAGGACTCGTTTATTTTCTGATGCATGCTTTCTGCGTTTGTTGTTTTCATTCGCTTTGAACACGTGTTCAGTCTGCTGTTTGCAAATTTGTTTATGTAAAAATAAAAAAGAGATTCCATATATTTGTAACTACATTTATGGTGCCAGGTTTTTCATGACCTGTCGGTACGAGGTCATGTCACCTGACAATAACATAGAGTGATAGACGTGTTCCTCTAAGTATGTCACTTTAAAACGTGGGAGTTACCTGGTCCTGCAGGTTTTCTGCCTCCTCTTTGTGTGTTGCCTCACTCTCTTCTTGAGCTCGACGCTGAGCTGTCTCTTTCTTCAGATACTCAATCTCCCTACAAACACAAACAGGCATTCAAACATTGCTGTCATTAACTTCCTGTCAACCCTTAAATATGTCTTTCCTTCTTACTTTTGCTGGTATTCTTTAATCAGTCTCTTGGCTTTGCTGTATTTCCTCTCTAGGGTTTGGTACTGACCCTGGGTTTCCTTGAGGTGTTCGTCCACAGCCTGAAAAACACAACACAACTGTCAGCATGAAACCAAATCCTTTTTAGGGAAGATTATAAAAGAACAAGTCCATTTAACGTTTTAAAAGGAATAAAAAGCTACTCTCCCACATTACCTTGCACAGGGACTGAGCCTCCATCCAGTAGCCCTCCAGTTTCTCCATCCTCTCCTTACTGTCCCGGATATTTTGCTCCAACTGAGCGCGCTCCATCCGCCAACGCAACCTGTCCTGCTCCGCATGAGCCAGCTTGAGGTAAAGGGTGAGAGTGTTGTAAGAGGAATAGGTATGTGGGAGGTAGAGGCAGTGTTAAGTCATCATTCAGCCAACAAAGGAACTGATGTAATGTTTTTTTTTTTCATTCTCCTCTGCAGTTTAAGCTGGATGTAGCAGTGTGTATCATTTCTGCAGGTAAAGAAGTGGTCTCACCTTCCGTTTAAGGAGCTGGATCTCTGCCTGGGTTACTGCATGTTTAATCTGGAGCTTTAGATACATACAGACAGAATTAAAAACAAAGATAATCCATTCCCCAACTCTCGAGCCAACCAAACAATAAAAACAGATTCACAATCAGAACAAGATTGTGTACCTCCTTGAACTTATGAGCCAGCTTCTCAGGGTCCAGCTCGACAGGGGACAACATATCCTGGTTTTCAGCCAGGTCAAAAACCTCTATTGAGTTGGGGAAAACTGGACTCATCTCCTCCTCCTCGTCTGTTGCATATTCACCTGTCTGGAAATAAGCAGAAAAGGATGGAGAAGAGAAAATGTCAGGACGATAATGAGGAGATTGATACCATTCTCTGTAAAAATGTAGGTAGAGCTTTTTGGAGCTGGTTAGTCGAGAAAAAGACTGAACAATGTTGACGAGATCCTCCTACCAGTGACACATGAGCCTTCTTTTACAAAAGAAGCTTCCTAAAAATGGTAAATGAGCTTGAGCTTGAGCTCGTCTAGTCTTTCTAGTTTTAATTCCACACCTACCCATTCACACACTGATGGAAAAGGCTGCTATGTAAAGTGACCATCAGAAGTAACTGATCCTATTCATACACACTGATCAGCAGCAGGAGCAATTCAGGGTTAAGTGTCTTGCCCAAGGACACATTGGACATGTTGCTGCAGGAGCTGGGGATTGCAAAAATAAATCTCAACATTTCACTTCACTTTCAGACCACAGTGGACCCAACATGGGTTCAGACTCGTCTGAGTCATACAAAACAGTAAACATGGCACATAGTGTGGACCAGACCACAGAATAATCGATCACAAATGAAATGGAAGAAGAAAGCTCTCGACCTCTGAAATTTAATGCAGCCACTGCCTGTCAGTATCTCCCACTAAAAGAGTTTCCAAAGTCAATAAAAGTCTGCTCATCATTTGTCTTCTTCTCCTCTTCCACGTGACAAAGTCAATTATAGCTTCATATCATGTATTTACAGTTTGAGAGCAACTAAATTGCTATTAAAAAAAAAATTGCATTAAGCACTAGACTGTAGCACAGCTTTTGATCAAACAGCATCTTCAGCTCTGGTTACACTTCTTTCCTGATGGCTAGCTCTCTGACCGCATTCACGATTGAGCTACATCAAACCTGAGTGCATGCTGCTTATACACTGTGAGTGATTATTACGTTTTAAACATGATGACTCTGACTCTGCCATCAACACTTTTCACTTCAAAAACAAAATATTTACAAGGGATTTTACATTTTCAATTGCACAATGATGGTTTCGATGTTATGAGGCCAATGGAAGCCTTAATGCTAAAGTGTTGTGGAAGGACAGAGCATGTTGGACATCAGTTTAAGCCACAAAATGTCGAGTACAATTATGCTGCAATGTTATAACAGGGAATAATTAGATTCAGCCTATTGTGATATATAAATATATAATGGCTAATATTACCATTTTATTAAAATATGAAGTATATTAACCTTACTCTTTTGCTTGCAACAACTATGACACAATTATCTCTCAGTGTTATTGGGAGAGAAAATCAGAACATAGATTAATATATGAGCGAGCGATCACAATCTCTCCTCTTCTCTGTGTCTATAGATCTTTTTTGTTCCAACTTCTTGAACAGAATCATGTTGGTGCTTCTCTGAGTCCCATGTTTTAACTGATCCACCCCACACATTGATTATTATTCTTCGTTGTTGTCGAACACAGTTTAGAAAACTTGATTAATTGAAAAACACGTTTTTGATACTAGTTTGGAGTAATTGATTTCCTCCTTTTTACATTATTTTTACTGTTAAATCCTACCAGCTCTATTCATTTTAGGACATAAATGTTTATTATTATGTGTAATAATGCAACTATTTTATTGACACGTGATCTACAAGCATTTCATCTGTTACCATCTCTTGCCACAAGGTGGAGAAGCTGTACTGAGTTTACACCACAGGCCACATGGTGGCATACAGACCGACATTTTGTCACTAACACACATCTATTCACACACACACAACAATGTCACACACCATAATTAATTGACTTGTTTGATTTGCATTTGCAGAAATACTTTAAGAGCAGATAGCTAGGATAACATTTTGGGAGTCTGTGATCGTTGAACACAAACTATCTCAAAAAGAAAAGGCCACTGTGGTCTGAGTCAAAGGATGCATGAAAGACGAGTTAAGTGTGTGATTTTATTCATCTTGCTTGTGCATGTTAATGTGGCACGTACCTCTTCATCTTCATCCATGTACTGTTTGTATCTCTGCTCCATCATATCTCTCTGCCATTTCTCCTGTTCCAGAGTCTGCTGGATCAGTTGAGCCACTTCACTCTGCTCCCCGGGCTTCTCTCGACCAATCACAAACCTGGGAAAACAAACATCATTCGTAACATATATTGAACGACAAACAATCAATCAAAAAAAAAAAAACAGAGAAATGTCAAACACAACCATAAATGGACAGAGAAGAACACATAGATTAAAAATCTCAAAACATATTTTAAATACCAAAGAGGAGGTAAATTACCAACCCAAAGCACAAGTAATATGATATGTGTAAAAAAAGTGTGTGTGTGTGTGTGTGTGTGTGTGTGTGTGTGTGTGTGTGTGTGTGTGTGTGTGTGTGTGTGTGTGTAGGTGTGTGTGTGTGTGTGTAGGTGTGTGTGTGTGTGTGTGTGTGTGTAGGTGTGTGTAGGTGTGTGTGTGTGTGTGTGTGTGTGTGTGTGTGTGTGTCAGACCTGACAGTGCCAGAGGTGTTGCGGAGGACAGAAGCAGCAAGGCTCTGAGTGACACCAACCAGGCTGGTTCCATCGACCTCCACAATCAGATCATTAACCTGGATCCTGCACACACACACACGCAGACAGAAAGAATTGCAAATGTAAACATTAACAGAGACAAAAAAAATAAAAATAAAATCACACTTCACCACTATTGAAAAGTTTTTAAAATGATTCTAACTCGTCATTATATTTTATTTTTCTATTGTAATTACTCAACAGTTTTAATTATACACCCATATAGCAGCTGATGTGTGGATTGAACTCAATTCAAAGAATCCATACATTTAATCCAGATATAAATGTGGAGCATTGTCTCTTTATAATGATCTAAAATCTACTGTTACATGTGACTGGATAATGAAAATACAAAATAAGAACCTCCTGTCAGTGCAGCTCAGTATAGGGTAAACTAATCAAACTTAGCAGGAATGAATTAGCTAATCCCCAATTCCATAATTCCCTCCTTAAATTGGGCTTTTGTCGACAAGCTGCTCATAATGTGTGAACATGAGGAAACATGAGGATTTAATGATAATGGAGATTAAGGAATGAAGCTATAATTCATGGGTTGGTGCAGAGCTTGTAATTTAAATTTTTCCCATTTTCCCCAGAGATTGATGTTGGAGCAAAACACTGCAGACAATAGCAAATAGCTGTGTCTTTAAACTGGTTAACATGTTTGGGAAAGTTGAACATTTACATATGTATTTTTATGACAAACTTGGCCAAATGCTCAAAACACTATTGTGTAATACAGAAATAAACCCTTGCAGTGCTGTGCAGTGCAGTAATAATGGCTCTTCTATTTCCTCCTGAAGCAAGATGCACCCATTCATTTTTATGGTATGGAGCACGGCAGGGTCTACTGTACGTGCATGTACAGTAGACCCTGCATGCATGCATGTTATTGTTCAATCAATGAAGGAGAAGACATACAGCTAAGCCTTGAATGAGCTTGATTAAATAAAGAAAAGTGAAGTGTTGAGAGTCACACCAGAGATGTGCAGTCAGGGGAGGCAAAATTAAAACACAAATAATGATAAGGTAAAATAAACATTAATATTTGTCTACTGATCTGTGCTATAAATGTAATTTTTGTATGATTTCAAACATTTTAATTCTTTTTTTATGATCAATATCACTGAATTTGAAATAATTCCTCCCTGGGAGACATGCAACAAGCTGAGCCTCATCTCAGATTGTGGAATCCCTCATAACTGGGTTCAACGTATGCCTTTTGCTTCCTTACTGTTTGTCACAAGTGTTACGTTTGTAGACATTTGAATTATACTTCCTCACTGTCCATAGAATAGGTAATGTTTAGTCTTGCTGATTTGACCTGAAACCGCACTAAAAAAAAGCTTGAGGCCAGTACCTCTGCCTCAACTGAGGGGGGCGTGCGTCTCGTTGCATGAGGCTCAAAGGCCAAGCGTTTATGCTGATGTTGCTCCTCTTCCATACAGAATGAAGTTCACTACTGAAGTTTGAGTATGTTTATTTTAAAAATTCGCTCTAAATGCAAAAATGGGAGATGAAGATTTTATATCGAAGCTAACGGATTTCTCAAAAGTGGATTTTCAATCAAAACATGAAGTAATAAAAGAATGATAGACGAATGGACTTTGTTTAGAGGTAAATTGGTGAGACTATGAATACGCCGCCTACTTTTATTTTTATTGACTGATTGAGTATATTTTTGGAATTGTAATTGCAAATTAAGAAAACACGGAGGGTGCAGCGCGAGGTGCTTTCTAAAACCCTCAATGTGTGTTTAAATAATGCTGATATGAGATATGAAACACATAGTTGATGTGCAAGCTGCCAATAGAAAGGTGAATTTAAGCTAATCTATAAATAGGTTCATATTTATAAATTAAAGTCAGCCACGAACCTCACCGCAAGTCAGCGTGACACAAGCTGTTGGTTTTTGTCTTATCGGCACATTTTTTGACAGCAAACAGGAAACAGAGCATGAGCACTTCCACAAACATACCTGCCATCTCTCTGTGCAGCTCCATTCTCTGTGACAGTCTTAACAAAGATCCCCAGTTTCTCCAGTCCCATATCAGCTCCTGCGCCCATACCTATGATACTGATACCCAGACCATCACTGTCTGAGACACACACACAAACATATATTAAATACGACCAACATATTTTAGACGATCTCACAGTTGTATCTATTAAGATATTACAACAATTGTTCACTTCAATATCATTTATGCATTTTGTTATTAGAGCTATAAGATATTGACACTTTTGTTCAGTCTTGTGAATTATGTGTTGAAAAATGAAGCAGAAAATCAAGTTTTTTATGTTTTTACCTGCATGGCATGCTCATGGGTCACTATTTTAACTGTTAAAACAAGTGGTGAGAGCAGCCATCACGGATGGTTTCGTGTTCCAGTCCGTTACCTCCACAATTACTAGCTGCTAATAAGGCTAATCCGTGCTAAGTTTAATCCCATAAGAAGATAATGGTGCTCCTAGCAGACAGTGAATGTCCGCTAACCGCATCTCATCAGTTATTGTGTGCATGTGTTTGAGTGTGTAGTTACATAAGGAGCTTGACTGAGTGACTCTTTATGAGTGTAAAGAGATGTGAGTGTCTTCTCTTGTGTGTCCATACCTTTCTCCAGCTCTACAGGAAATAGGTCAAGTTTCTCTACTCTCTTCTCCAACTCGTACTCAGCTGACGCTGCCATGGGGTCAACGTCGTCGTTACGCCGGTCATAGTCTTCATTTGAGTAGGTGGTAAAGACCTACAAAGGTCAGGCAAGGTGTCAGTGTGTTTTGGTCAACACTCGACTAAACAACGTTAAAATATAAATAGGAGTTTATAGTTGTGGGCTGTAAGACCCAAAAAAAAGAGCTTAAAGAAGGTAAAAGGCTCATAAATTCTTGCGACTGTACGGCCAATAAAGGAAAACATTTGTAATTATACCTTTTCATTTTCAACTGATGTCTTTGGTCAATTGTTTGCATTACATTTATTTCTATTTTGCAGCCATGAGGTTAAAAATATAAGGGACATACTACACTATATACTGTATGTAGAGTGACATGAGGTCTTGCTGTTGTCATCTTGATCATACCATCTCAGTACGTACACCAAAGCCCTTTTATAGGTGTCCTTGTAAATAATAATGTTGTACATCATTACCGTAAGTTAGCCTGACACAGTTCTCTTTAATTAAGCTGCTCTGTAATTGCTGTAGTTCAAGCTATGTTAATATGCACACCACATTAGAGCTCGGGAACATTGAGAGACGGAAAGTCTCTGTGAGTGAAGCAGCTTCTTCTCAGTCGGTAGAATTGGAATATTGAATTCTTCATTCTCCAGTAAGCACCAAAGTTGACTCATATCCCACGACAAAAATAAAGGCGAGGAGAGTATAGAAAGCAGACATCAATATAATTGTATATATCTATTCATTATCTATACAGCTTATCCCATTCGAGTTGCTGGAGCCAATTCAAGATGTCATTGGACAAGAGGTGAGCATACACTCTGAACTGGACGCCAGTCAATCATGGGCAACTTAAGAGTCACCCAGTAACGTAACCTGTATGTTTTTGGACTTTGGGAGGAAGTCAGAGTAAGCAAGCAAAGTGAGAAGATGCGAAACTCCACACAGCCGGGGATTACTGTGAGTAGACAACACTAACCACTGCACCACCGTGCAGCCAATCACCTTTCAGAGGGAAAAAATAACAACATACGTGCATCTATATGGTTTCCTTTACCCTCTCTCTATATTGTCGATTCTTTCTACCGCTCTTTATCACACCCCTCCCCCCTCTATGAAAGGTCAGCAGCATCTGCCTCCCCGGTGACTATCTCTGGGATCACGTGGCTTTGTTTCCATGGCAACTACAGGCTTGCCCAGTATGAGTTTGGCACTGGTACTTATTCACTTTACTCACTGTCCCAGTCTGGCAAATATGATAATAGACGTGTGGGTCTGTGTGTGCGTGTGCATCGGTGTGTATGTGTTGTTTTTGTTCGGTATGAAAGCAAGACAACATACAGATAGAGACTTATAGCCACAGGCCTTTGTGTGTAGGTGGTGCATGTAACTGTATTATCTGCATTTCCATGAATGTTGAAGCCTGACGTACACATATACACACACACACACACACACACACACACGGGTCAAGGGGTGTGATTGTTAAACTGTTTCCTGTAGTCACATTTCCTTCCTGTTGAGTAACTTGAAAGCTGAGTGTGTACACAAAGCATTAGAGTGATCCCTCAACACATCTTGAACACACGAATATGCCAAAAAGTACATTCCTAGACTTCTTTTTACAATAAATCTTTTCGATTAAAAAAAGGTTTGACATGATATCGTGAGATTTACTAGAGTAAACCACCACAAAAAAAAAACCCAGTACAAAATGTTAAGTGAAACACCAGCTCTGATTTGGCAGCACAACAAACACTTAATTAAAAATGTGAAATCTGAAAGATTATCAATGAATAGGACTCAACGTGGCAAGCAGATACAGACATTGAACAGTGACATTTTACAGTGAAGTATTTACAAGAAAGCGTAGGCCCGGATGAAATCTCATGTATGATGTAATCTAAAGTATAAACATTCAAAAGTCAGAAATTGACAACTGAAGCTTGAAATTCCTTTTCTTGGCTTGATCATGAATCTGAAAGTACAGCCCATGCATGTGACTTTTTATGGAAAGTTGAGCTCTTTTATTGTTTGGACACAACTGATCACATACCTGTCTCTTTGACACTGCAAGTTGAGCATCTTACTGAGCTCACCTGTGATAACAGCCATGAGCAAAGATGAAAATGATATTGGTCAAGTCTCACTAAAGAAGGTTTCTGGATTTTTGAAAATTATTAAAAACATTTGAATACCACTTGATGCTGTTGTGTGTTCTCTGTGCTGCATCTTGAAAAACAGATTGAAAATAAATTGTGAATTAACTTCACCCTTTATCTTGCATAACACACACCCCAGTTACCTGTTTATTGTGTGTGTGCGCGCACAAGACCATAATTGTGTGTGTGTACTTAAATGGAAAAGAAACACACCCTATCACATTCCAACTGCTTTTTGCCTGGGTACAGAGGTGGCTGTGTACATAACGTACTACACACAAATCCAGTGTGTGTTGGTAAAGGAAGTTAAGGAAAACATCTATTGGCTCATGAATAAAACATCATTCTCTTTTAACACTGGGCTGTGTAACCATTATGTGTGACTAGTGATACTTCAGAGCAGTCTATGTCGAAAACAACCTGGACTGTTTGAAAGCTGTCTGAACCTTGCTATTTTCATTCTTAAACTATGAATAATGATTTCCTCACATCACAAGCCAACCCCAAATCTCAGTTCAGCCTTATAATTGACAGCGATGACTGCGAACTGTGATTGAAAGGAAAATAAAACTCTAAAATCAATGCTTTTAGGCATTTTTGCGTTCCTCGTGAGAATGGTTGGATCCTCTAAAAAGAAGAGACAAATAAAAAAGTGTTTAAAGTTCAATGTTGGGCGCCTTTGCAAAACGTACTGTCAGCAGTATTCGAAACAGCTGAATCCTTGTGATCAAAAATTAGAGGAACCAAGTTATACGCTTGATATCTTTTAACTTGTCTCTATCTTTTGAATACGCCTCTTTAAATGTTTCAGAAAGGCTACAGTATGATTCTTGGAGGTGTTTGTTGTTTACAAGAGCAAGGTCAGGCTATGCATGTGGCAGAATATGTTTCCTTCTGCTGTTTTTTCTTCTGCTATCCTGCTTTGCTGCTGTAACACTGTGAATTCGCGAGATGAGTAAAGGATTATCTTATCTTATCTTAGTGTGCCTACATCAGTCAGAAATGGCATGAAAAGTGCAACTGTGGTGTTTTGTGTGTTTATGATTATATGATACCTACTGATTTAAAGGACAGGTGTTTTTTTTGCTCTACAGTCGCAGGTGCTACACTAGGCAACTCACCAGTGTCACTTTGTAGTAAACAAGGCTGCCTCAGGCCACAGCTCCACTTTTAGCTGCACTGTGGCTAAAGAGGTCAGCGGTTAAATGATTTAAGATCCAAGACAATGTAAAGAATCTCTTTTTGACTTGATGCCTGTCCGAAAATAAAACATGTTCCTCTTTATAAACCTCTATTACCTGCATAAGAGGATACGACCGGGCATGAGATGTGATTAACAGTGCACAATGTCCTTTACGTAACTTTTGCCCTGCCTAAATTCTGCCTGAGCACACTTTCGTCTCAACACTGTTCTCTCAAACTTCCTGCTCCTGACTCTTCTGCGACAGGTTTATCATCATAACAAACTCTCTGGTAGACTTTTCATCGCTTCTCTTGCTGAGAAAAGTATGTTGTTGATGTCACACCATTACCTGTTGAGGCATGTTTAACAATTCACAGAGCTGAACCAGCTGACTGTGAGAAGGGACTTGAGTAAGTTAGAACTGAGTACTCCAGTAGAAAAAAGAGCTTCTGTTGAATGAAGATACTATGTTCAGACACACACACACACACACACACACACACACACACACACAAACACAGAGAGCTCGATTCAGCAGGAAATACTGTGGCGAAATCCAACAGAGAAAATCCCCAGAGCAACCCGTGTGTGATGTTCAACGAGGAGGAAGTCAGCCAGTCTTTCAAATCCTTTCAACACTCTCTTAATATCTTCTCCTTTTTTCAAATATCGTGCACATTGCAGAACACTAGTTTGCACGTCATTATAGCTGCATTATTCGATTGAACAAATACGAAAGAAAAACTGCTTTTTAGTAACCCTGTCGAAGGTTTTTGTTTTCATTTGGCCCTGATTTCCTCAACATCACCTGAGGAAAAAAATGTCTGGTCGTTCAGCAGCTCCTCTCAATCCACAGTAATGAACACTGGGTTGGTCAAAACTCTGTCCCTAAAAGCAGCAGCCTTGTGAAAAGCAGAAGAGCGGACCAGAACAGATACCACCTTGGCCAGAAACAATAACGATGAAAGATTCTAAAACATCCCACATCACATTATACAGAATGACTTTTTTAAACTTTAACTTTATTTGTAAAGGGACCGTGGACAATGTTAAACATAAATGTTGCCATTTGATGTATTGCACCAGAGTTAGCTCAGAGCTAGTTTACATCTGCAGTCCCTTATTGTCTACATGCTCATACATGGTTCGCTTCTTTTCCTCTATTATTAATTGCAGTACTTCAGTTGAATAGTGTATTTCTGTATCACTCAAGAATTACAAAAAAAGCAACAGGACATTTACTTTGGTTTAAATGACATAGCATTCAATGAAAAACAGCCCTCGCTGAATATTGAAACGAGACAGGAGCTGCCTCAAGTGGAGGCTTCGTTCTGTATTCCAATAAAGCTGTACTGACTCGGGCCTTGTATTTTAGACACCATACGCTACCTGCAGAGATTTCAATGTCGTAAATTGTCACAGATTTCATCTGCATTTTAAGTGGCCGTCAATTTTTACATTTAAAGAATGTGATGAACTGTTTTAAATTGCAATAATCGCAGTACCATTTAGCAATAAGTAAGGTTACCTGCTTTTTGTAAAGTGTCTCGAGATAACACTTGTCATGAATTGACGCTATACAAATAAAGATTGATTGATTGATTGATTGATTACTGTTTTGGATGATGTTTAGCTGTGATAAATCATCTGTTTTATGTTATCTAATTCTTTAATTATCTTTAGACCGGTAGACTAGTCAATTGAAGTTTCTGTTTAATCATCGGTGAAATTAATTGCTAGAAGCAGTCCTAGTTTTAACTCAGCAGCAACGCTTTTAAGCAACTATGCAATATGTTATGCCACAACATATATTTGTTGATATGAATGCTGTCCAAAAAGGAAAGTATTAACATAGTATTATTTACCTTGATTGGCCCAGTGCTGAATTGAATCTTCCTATTGGGTGGTGGGGGCTCCTCTTCCTCAGGCAGGCCTGGCATTTCAGAGCAGCTGGTCTCTGGATGAAACGCCTCTTCATCTTCTTCATCCTCCTCATCATCTAGCTGGCTGCCCCCAGAGTCCTCCTCCCCAAGCCCACTGTAGGCACTGATATCTACCAGATCCCCCTCTGAGTAATCGTCCTTCCTCGAGCCATCGTCATCGTTTTCCTCCTCCTCTTCCTCACCTCTCCTCTCAGAGTCTACATCTTTCTCCTCTGAGGAGGTAGAGGAACCTGGAGGCTCTTTTTCTCCATTTTCCAGTGAGGCATGAATCTCAGCCTGCACAAGTCTGGCTCCAGCCTCGGAACTCCCCCTGGGTCCATCCTGCTCATCAGTCTGTAGCCCCCGATCAGGGGCAACCACTGTACTTGATCCCCTGGCTTCAGTCCCTGTTGGCTGGGCCTCCGACTCTGGTTTGACCTCTGAGGATGTTGAAGAGGAAGAAAAAGCCACAGAGGTTGATGAGGAATGAGAAGAGTTGGAAGGCTGGTCTCCTGACTGTCCTAACCTCTCCTTCTCCTCACTAGCGACACTCCTCTGTATAGACCCTGCTGACTCCGGAGGCTCTGCTGTCAGGGTGCTCTCAACTCTTTCTGCTACTTCCTTATGGTCCTCTTTACCAGGAGGGGACACTTTTCCCTGAGGATGGGGAGAAAGAAGAGATCATCTTAACATTGAATCAATTTATAGTATGAAGTGTAGACTGTTATACCATTTTGGCCTGACTCGACTGTTATAAAAAGTTGGATATAGCCTCTGTGAGGTAACCATATGGGCTGTTAGTGGTAGAGGTGACCAGAGATGGACTGGTAAAAAGAGTCTGAGAGAATTTAAGGGCAATTATATGCTTGGTTATTAGCAAACAATAGCTTGGTTAGCAAGGTGCATTAGTAATTCATGGTTACTATAATATTCAATTCATTTCAGAATACCAAGGTCGCTACGTTACGGTCTGTTTACTAAAACTGGACCATAAGTTAAAATTGAACACCATGCCATATTTTACTCAACCCAATCAAATGTGAGCATGTATAGCACATACATTTAAACTCTATTTGAAACTTGCAAAAAAGATCATCATCTCATTAAGATTTTTTTTTTCTTAGGTAACAAATTAAAAGAGAAGTGTACAGTTCAATTCTCATAGACTTGTATCCAAATCGGTCCTCTTTTGCAACCACTCGATGCAGCCCCTGCAGGCGTTTCAAAGATTTTAAAATGTAAGGCACTAGTTTAACCTTTTAGACACGGAGGCAACATCAACATCTTACACACAACACGGTTTTTGAGATTTCCCCTCAACCAGCTTCCTTTAGCAGTTTGTGACTTCAGTTTTGGAAGCATATCTTTCTCACCTTCCTTGTGACAGGCTCTGCTCTAGTTGGAGGTTTGGGCTTTGGTGCTAAGGCAGGGCCCGACCGACGTTGGGGGAGGTAGAGATTGTTTTGTGGTTCGCCCTTTTCGAACACAGCACTGAGCTGACTCACAGTTGGGCTGACGGCATCTCCGGGCCCGACTGAAGCTGCGGCAGATGGAACAGCGGCGGGAACAGCAGCTGGAGGAGGTGTCGGAGCTGGGGGGTCGTCCAGTCGGTCCAAAGCCTCTGTGGAGCCGTTGAAGCGAGCCACTACATCTAGACGGCTGTCCTGAAAGCCTGACGCACGCTCCTTCTTCAGCAAGATCCTGTTGGTGGCAGCCTGCTTCTCCT
This sequence comes from Symphodus melops, assembly GCF_947650265.1. NCBI lineage: Eukaryota > Metazoa > Chordata > Actinopteri > Labriformes > Labridae > Symphodus > Symphodus melops. Next base: position 10,979,303 of record NC_136707.1, on the reverse strand, counting down.
GTTTGAGGCAACACTTGGTGAATCAGATTCTCCCGAATCAGAAGTCATCATTAAGTAAGATCAAGAAAATTCTTACCTGAAGAGTTCGCTGTTCAAAGATCCTTCTGGTCTCCTGGAGCTTTGATAATCCGACAGAGACACCACCGTCCCCGCCTGATTTAGGGTCAAAACGGTTGACTCTCTCTGAGACTGTGGCCCCAAGTTTAAGCAGGGCGCTGTGGTCAACATTCTCATTGAGGCTGGATGCCCTTGGCAAGGACAGTTTCACCGTTTGGTCTTTACCTGCCAACAAAAACAGTTAATTGAGAAGAAGGTTGGATTTGAAATGATACATGTTGCTAATAATGTGCTAGCTCCTTGGTTAAATGAATTACCAATCACTTTGGCTCCATCCTCCTCATCACCAGGGGACTGCATCTGCATGAACATGTTTTTGATGCGGTGAACATTTGATCCATATCTCTGGCCCCTCCCTGTTGGGCGGGGCAAAAGGGCAGGCTTTGAGGCAGGTCCAGAGCCTCCATTGGCGGCATTGTTGAGGTGGTCAGTGGCCTTCTTGAGCGCTGCTAGCCCTGCTTCATATGCATTGCGATGGGGTGAGGGACTCCGCAGGTTGGAGCTTCCCCCACTGCTCCCACTGGAGGCCCCATTGCCCCCTGTGGTTGTTGGGGGTTCAGTCTTCATCATGTTTGATAAATCAAATAACCCCCGTTGAACAGCAGGCTAGCAGGGACGAGGACAGCAGCATCCTGAAGCTGTAGGACATTCACCTCCTGAATCACACAAAGAGAGACCAAACACAATGAGTGTTTATATATTCATGATGTTTCACTTTCTTACATATTGAAAAAAAGAAATACCCAAGAGAAGTCATTGCAACTGATAATGTGGTCATCACACTTCTGATATGATAAACGGTAAATGGACTTGAGCTTGTATCGCGCTTTTCTAGTCTTCTGACTACTCAAAGCGCTTTTACACCGCATGTCACATCTACCCATTCACACACTGTTGGCTGGTTGCTATGTATATTGACAGTCAATCAGAAGTAACTAATCCCTTTCATACACCCCAGGCGCAGCAATTTGGGGTTAAGTGAACTGAAGTAACCTTCTTCTAATGAACTTATGATTTTGAAAACATTGAAACTAACAATATTTGAAGTTTTCAAGGTGTTTAATGTCAGTGAATAATTAAAAAAATCAATTACTCAAGTAATTTCTTAAGGACAATCACCAAACAGTCAAGCAGTCAAGCTTTTCAATATGTACATTCATTTGCTAAATATCAATATTTTGCCATCTGACTTTTCGTGTGAAGTCAAATTTGAGATAGATAATTCCCCCTATTTTCCCATTATGAATTATAATCAGATAAAATCATTGATGAAAATGAGTGTTAATTGCATCATTCTTCTTCTTCTTCTTCAAAAAAAAGATTCATCTAGACAGATGAGAAATGAGGAGAAGAAAAATCATCCTACTCAGTCAGAGGTCACAGTGACACAAACAAGAGCTTTTAGTTTAACTGAATTGTTCGTCCCCATGTCGCTCTCAACACGGACTGAAACGTCTTCTCTCTGTTCTGAGCAAGATGCCTGCTATTGACCAGGCAGCTATAGTGAGGCATGAACATTTTAATTATAACTATCACATCTCATGCCACCCCCTCACTTCTTTGATTATGGTCCAAATATGCTGAGCCAGAGGACTTGGACTGCAACTGGCAAGCACTTCCCCCAATTAAATTCTTGATTCTTTGTGATTAGATTCAACACCTGTAAACCCAGCAGATTAACAGATAAAACAGGAGAAAGAAAATGGTTCTGCTTAACTTTAATAGAAATAGCACAACAACTGCTTCACTGTGTATTTTTTAACTCCCACATGGTGCTCCTGGAGTCTCCAATATAATCAAATCAAAACGATGACGCATTGCGACCTCATCTGTCATATGTGTTTTATGTTGCTTGCTACTCTGAATGCCAAACTTACTTTGTGACAAAGTCTGTACATGAACACAGAGCACTCTCATCATGGTCCCCAGATATCAAACTGTTTGCTCATGATCACAGTCTTGATTAACCAGCTGATTGTGTTTGAACTTATCGTGCTGTCAGATCTGTTCTGCAGCAGTGTGATGTTTTCATCATCTTCTGTCTGCATCTTCTTTCAACCCCAGAAATGAAACCAAAGCGTTTTAATGACAACATATTTCAAATCTGGTGATAAAACAGTTACCATAGAGTTATAAAGGAATGGTTTTATTCATGAAAGTGTTATCTTTTTTATCTAGTTGATGTTGCCCCTTGAGCTACACCATGAACCCAAAACAAACTGCTGTTTGGTGACAGCTCTGCAATTCTGAAGCCTCCGCTCTCCTCCAGCAGCACCTCCACTCGCATTCTCACAAAGGAGTTATGAAGGAGTTATGAATTCTAATTCATAACACACCATTATGCGCAAGCGGTGGATAAAATTATCTTTTGTCTGGGCTGCAATTGCCTGTGGTCTGCATTGTTATGTTAGCAGGCTAATGTTAGCAAACTTTGGTTAACTCATAGCTTGACATTGCACATAAATCAACACAGGATGTCTTAGAGCTAAAGACACTTATCTGACATCCAGATAAGCAGTGAGTATGTTATCCATTTTCTCTAGAACATTGCACATTCTTCCTTTAAATGCATGAAAGACCAGTTGTGGTTGCTTTAACTATTAATTTATGAGCAAGTTACGATCGCTGAATTATTGTAAGGTCAAGCGTGACTTTACCTTACAAAACATAAGAGAGCAAACACTGCAGAATAAATTACATAAAAAAGACAGGTCAGCATTAAAGAAAATAAACATGCTGCTTTCTTGTTTACAATTGTGCTACCAGATAAGAAAACAGTGTTACCACAATGTATATAAAGCTAAAGCCAGCTAACAGTTAGCTTAGCTTCGAGAAAGAGCTGAAAAATGAAATACAGCAATCTTAGCTTGCCAGTCAAAAAATATTTAAGAAATAGTCTAGTGAATAGGTTTTATATAATCTCCAGTTTTTAAAATCATTTGTAAAAAAAAACAAAAAAAAAACAAGCAGTCGCAATTTGTAGACGACGAAATTATCCAGTCAACAACCACTTTAGAAAAATTTGCTCCAACAACAGAAACAAGACAAGACACAACCTCCAAAAGTAAAACACCACAGCAAAAAATGAATAAAACACAGAACAATACATTAACAATTAACAGGTTACAAAAATTTTTATGTAACTCAGACAATTACTTAATAAAATATGGACTGACCTAGAAATACATCTAATTGTTGTGGGTGTGACTGTGGGATTTGTGTGAAGAAGATTCATAGCTGAGGTGTGAAGATGCATTCTGACTATAAATACACTGTCACAACAATAAAACATGTACTTAAAGAATGCAAAGCAAACACGATGTGCAGTTTGATTTTGAAAAGCCTTAAATTGTTTTTTAGGCAAAACAACTTAAAAGTCTAAATAAACACTTTAATTCACTGACTTAACATAAAATTTAAAAAAGGCAAAAAAAACAATGAAACCAACTTAGCTCAGTCGGGTTTTACTTTAGCCAAGCAGTGCTCTGAGCTAAAGGCTAAAATTAGCCGATGGACTCAGACTAACTAGTACTACTAAGAGAAAAGTCAGGACAGTCAAAGATCATAGACGAACTTATAAAATCTAAACATTATTGCTTGTTTGTCTGCTCGTTTCCATAAGCACACAAAACTACATTCATTCAAGACAGCAGCTACTAGTTCAAACATTGTGAGAGAATATGCTCCGACATGCATCTGATTGTAAAGTGGATAAAACATGTTTGACTATGTTTCTGTTTGTATGGTGCTTCACATCCTTTTCCATAGCAACACAGACAAGCTGAGTGTTGATAGGGTGTTGTATTGTTGCAGCTGAAGTGTCCTTAGGTTTTTATAACTTACAAACTATGATAGACAATGATAATAGACACTGTTGCAAACAGTGTTCAGGAAATGGGTACTGAAAGAGAGACCTCCTGACCAAAAACACTGAGCATGATGGGACAAATGCACAAAACGACTACATTGTGTCTTGTGACACTGTCTTGTCTAAGAGTAGATCCTCACACACTGATCATGTGAACCCAAGTGAGCAAATCCACGGGAAAGCCAATAACCTTTACAAAAGCCTCCAGTTCATTCCAACACAAACTCACACACGCACACACACACACACACACACACACACACACACACACACACACACACACACACACACGATAAATCTCCTAGCCTTTTTCCTTTGATTGTTAAGAGGAATCTGATGGCTCCTGGTCTAAACAAAGGTAATGTCTGACTAGCCACTAAAGGCAACACACATTACCTGACTACAGTCTCTATCATGGATACTCTGCATGACAGAAAACGGTTTTCATTTTAGTTGCAAAAAAAAAAGAAAATAAGAAAAGTCAAACACAGTGTAAATCGATCACTATGTCTCTTCCAAGAACAAATCAACGTCTACTCCTAATCTCTTGTGGTTTGGGGTTACTTCCAAGAATCCAACCAGTTTTAATTCTTTTGTGTCTTATTAGAAGATGGGGAAATCTAAGGCATGACAGTTCTAATATTTGGAAAGGTATGACTCTTCCAAGGCAAACAACTAAAATATATATTTAAAACATGTCAGAATCCAATGCATTGTTTACCAAGTGCTGCCTTCTATCTCCCATGAGTGTTACACACACACACACACACACACACACACACACACACACACACACACACACTGTTATAGTCAGGTCGATAGTCTAAAATTAAAACCTCACAGCAACAACCACTGCCTGCCTGCACCAATAATCCTCAACACATTTTGGTAAATGAATGTTGATGTATCTATTGATGGGACATCCCTGAGCTGCCCCTCCCTTAAGAAAAGATAGGGGACACCACACACAAACAACCTGGCCTCTTGTTGTTGTTGTTTTTTTAATGACTTGTATTTAGGTGGTTCATACAACAACAAAAAATACCTTCTGTAACACGAAGGAGCGGAGCTCTGTGTAATCTGGCTCATCAGTTTTTGCTTGCGTTTGTGTATAAGCCATATGTCAACACGGTCAATAAAATGGGCACAGCAGCAGCTGATGAAGATGCTTCTCCACGCTGACATGGTAGTACAATGTCCATTCAGTCATGAGTAATAAGCCCTTAAGTCTCCTTGCCTGCACAGCATTTCTGCATCTCCGCTCGTCAATGTGCGTCACGCACACAATGTTCGACAGAAGGCACATTATGGCAAATACAATGACTCCATCTATTCACACTACAATCCCTGCATCTGTAGAGGAGACACATCGGCCTGGCCTTTTGCAATGCTTCACTCTGGCAGTCACACACTGTGCTCCTGCTGTTGCTGCTGGCTAGAGAGAGGCTTTGTTGGCACATACGACAGGCATATGCTGCTGGATGCGAACTTGGTTACAAAAAACGAAGTCTTTACTGTTACGTTGCTTCTAAATCGTTAAGTATCATAACCAAATTAAATATAAAAGCTATTTGGATCCACAACGAACCGTGTGCTTATTCGGCGTTCATGTAATACACTGATAAGCGTTAACTGGATTAAAACATCAAGTTATTTGAGGCGCCCGCTTTTGACTTCCGTTCAATAAACTAAGGCGGTTAGTGGCAAGGAGGATGGACTTTTACATCAATTAGACATCTTTTTTGAATCAGCAGGACGACGAACTCAGTGAAACCCGTAGAGATCTGTTGTGACATCTTAGTTCATGTTATTTGAAGATGTTCCCTTAACATTTAAGCACGATACAAAAAACAGCAGGATACATAAGGGGATTTCGGCGTGACGTTCATTCTGAAGATCAGTTAAACACGGCAGTCGGCTACTATTCCTGATGTTTCTTAATCAGACCACGTCTTTTAAAAAAAATGCAGACTTCACTAATGGATATATTGTTGTGTCTGTGTAATAACGTGTCATTGGCCAGTTGTGGACCCTGATGCAGACAGACAGCAGGCCCTGCTGAGTGTCTGTCTGCTGCGCTGCGACGCTTCCTTCCTGCAGCCTCTGCTTCACAGACAATCAGCAGATTTAAGCGCAGGTTCAGACCACGTTCACTCCAAACACACTACAACGTCTGTTCTCCTTTAACCGTACCTTATGTTCCAGTATGTGAAAGCAAGCTCGGTGCCCGTTACGATCCGCACTGAAGACAGTCCATTGTCCTGCTGCTGCTTGGTTCCTCCTGCAAGCGAACAGACTAAAAGCCTGCTTCCCTTCTGCTCCTCCCTCTCCTCCTCCTCCTCCTCCTCCTCCCCCTCTAAACAGTTTTACCTCCATCCCTCTTCGTCTCTCCTCCGCACCCCTACTTTCCTACATCTGTGTCCTTTTTCCTCACTCTTTCCCTGTCTTTCTTTTCCACTTTACGTCTTCATGATTTTATATTTTAGGTGCTTTTTCATTTTCTCACAACTTACCATGCAGCCGTTCATCCTCCTCCTCTAAGTTCTCCCCCCTCTATTGATGCACATCAACATTTTTAGAGTTTTAGAGATTTTTTCGAGTGGTTGCCAACTGGTCTCACAAAACACACTTCCTATGAGTCACTGTTTGAGCTGACTAGCTACCTGTTTTTGGTGCTTGTTTGACACACATGAACTGTTATGACGTTCCAGCTCTTCAAGTATAGGATAGATATTCAGCGCCCCCTGCTGACCAATATCTGCAACACACAACGTACAGCTAAAGCAACAAGGTTTCCACTGTAGTTTGATTAATGGAACAACAACAAAAAAGTGGAGAAGTAAAAGTAAATGACAATTCTATTTGAGAATCTGCAAGACAAGTTGAACGAGTAGCCGACATGTAAAATTATTTCTATAAGCGCGTTTGTGTGCGAGTGTCAGGTTAAGTTTATAATGTTATACTTATTCATCAGAATCAGCTTCATTGGCCAGGTATGTTTAACACAAAAGAAATGTAACTTCAGTAGCTTGTGTCCTCTCTGTACAATCAACAATCAACTAAATATTTCAAGCAATTAAAGTACAAGACTAAATAAGATATTAGAGCGGTGGTGAGTGGTACAAAAGGATGATGATGTAAACATAAGGTATTTATCTTTTACAGTATTTACATAATAGGGCATGCATAGATGATCATTTAGATTTAATAATATATGTACATTCACAGTGACAGTTTAGTTCCAGGGTTATTTCACAGCAGCGGTCTGACACTCTTTGACTGTTTAGCGCTCATCAGAGTGACAGCCTGGGGGAAGAAACTGTTACTTTTGATGAGTTGTTTTGGCTGATCTGTAATGCCTGCCGGAGGAGTTGAACAGTTTGTGCCCAGGGTGTGAGGGGTTCATTATATCCATTCAAGAGATCTCTCCCACATTGAATCTGCAGAGTGCAGCAGATTCTTTATCTTTTGATGTGGCCATTATAAAACGAGCACACCATTTCACCACATACACTGAGGTACATTGTTTCATAGAATGAAAATATGGCAGAGCATTTATTTCTATTAAAAATGTACTAAATGTGGGGGCGCCAGTAGCATGTGGCAGTGCACATGTCCCCATCCATCGACAGCCCGTGCCCCCCCCCAACAACATGACAATGTCTGTCAATTATGTAACGTGAGAAAAAAAATGACTTAGGCTAATTTTGTAACATACATCTGTGACAGGCAATTGAACAGCTTCAATTCTGTGAACAATAGCATAACAAAACATAACAAACAAACTAACATAATGCTGAGGATCTATCAGCATCTACTTTTCCTTCCAGCTCTACTCTGCTGGGTTCTTTACTGATGCTTAGTAATGTGGCAAATTGTCAAAGAAGTGATGACACTCGACAGGCAAGATGTTTTGCACTGTCTGGAGCTCTTGGAACTTTCCCTCCTTGATCGGCAGAGCACATGGGAACATTCTTATCCATGCTATTGGCTCATTTGGCACCTGTGCCCTCTGTGGCAGTGCCCCCCACACAGAGTCCTCCGAGATGGACACTTTGAAATGGACCTTGCCTTCACTGCTAAACTGAAGACCCCGCAAGTCATGCAAAGTTGGATCTCCAGCTTTTTTGCCTGGTCTAATGCTGATGAAGTAAGATCCATTCAGCTTCAGGAACTCTTCATACTTGAGCATAAAGAGTGCATGCTTTTTCTCCTCCTTGAAGCTTGTAGGCTACAATTGCCTAAGTCACATTGTCTTTTGACTTTGGCAAAATAAAACGGCCTAAATCACACTCTTGACATAGGCCATTATATTAAAGGTGTCTATCACATGATCTGTTTAACTGAGGTCATAGGCAATTATACTAGAGGTAGCCAGCATCATAAGGAGTTGATTTAGGCAAAAAAAATATTGCTTCTCAAAAAATGACATAGGCAATTATTTAAAAAAAGGTGATGTCATGGAATTGCATCTGCTTTGACAGTTGGCACATTAATTACAATGTTCATGAAAAATTATAATTGAAAATACAAATATTGAAAGAAAAAAATCCCACTTCTGAACTTGTTATTTTTTAGACTGCTCAGCTCACAGCCACCTTTATGATTGAGGGTTTTTAGTTGCCTGCTCATGTACACATGTCTCCCTTCAATTTGTAATTACATTCTTTAATATTTGATAAATGCCGTTTTTTAAGCATAATAGAGCATGCATAGATGATCATTTAGATTTAATAATATATGCACATTCACAGTGACAGTTTTGTTCCAGGGTTATTTCACAGCAGCAGGTCTGACACTCTTTGACTGTTTAGTGTTCAGAGTGACAGCCTGGGGGAAGAAACTGTTACTTCTGGCGTAAAGTGATCTGTAATGCACATTAATTACTATGTTAATGAAAAATTGTAATTGAAAATACAAATATTGAAAAAAAAAACCCCAACAACTTATGAGCTTCTGTTTTTTTAGACTGCTCAGCTCACAGCCACCTTTATGATTGAGGGTTTTTAGTTGCCTGCTCCTGTACCCATGTCTCCCTTCAATTTGTAATACCTTCTTTAATATTTTAAAAATGCATTTTTGCAGTGTTTCCTAAGGGCTAAAATAGTAAGCTTTCGGCATTAAAGAAGGGTCTGATCGATGTAACAAGTTGTAATGGACAGATGTTGACAGCAGAGGGCAGCAGACTGATATTTAAATGTGATCATTTATATATGATGGTTATAGTCCCTTTACATTATTTACAAGCTTGGCAATAAATCTGTGGCAATAAATTTATGAATATGATCCGATAAGCAAAAATGATGGAAAGTCTTTAAGCTAATTAAGTGCTAAAGGAATTGTTATTTGTTTGTATGATTATAGTCCTAAAATATGAATCATGTGGAAGTAGCCAAATTTACTTTTTTCTTCTTTGTTCAAAAACAGCTTTGTTTTGGGACAAACCAGCAAAGTCCACTATAGGAAAACACATACTTTCATAATAATATATATTAAGTTTAGACTTATTCCGATCATTATTTTTCAAATATCTTAAAACGTAGTTAAATCAATGAATCAAGTAGCAGTTTTATAACATTTTTATTTGCTCAGAGGAATTCATGCACGATCAAACACAGGTCAGAGGATGGTATGAGTATAGGCACGAACAGAGCTGTCAGTTCTCTGGGTAGATGTAGGCACACACAGTATAGCTGGAAAGTAACCCAATGGTGCTGCACAACATGGAGTGCTCGTAAAGCACTGAGACCACACTAGGCTTGTTTTCAAGCGCTGCAAAGCTGAATCATGCAATATAGAGTTCTTTCATAAGATCTGTTCCCGGCAATAAATGATTGCTGCGAAATCAACTTAAAAAAAAACCAAATTGAAACAAAGCACCATCAAATTTGAAGGGGTCTACAGATCTAAGCAATTAAACAAAATTAGAAATCTGTCGCTGAAAAACATCTCTTCCACTGTTGTTTTAAATCTATCCATTTACCAGTCAAAACATTTGTTTATAGTAACTCAATCCAAAAAGAAGGACAACGTGAAGCCTCCCAACATAAGTAAAGCATGAGATGATTCAGGTTTCCCCCTGATTTAAACCTGTCCTCTTAACCCATGTTTTGGAGGATTAAATCATCAGAACAGCACCCCTCCTCAAACCTTCCATCCCTTCTCAATTCTTTATTCAAGATCCCTTCCCACCCGAGCCCTGCGAGGATCAGCGCTCAGCTGCTGACGACGTGTCCCGCCCAGGTCTCATGCTTGGTTCCTGGGTTGAGGTGGGTGATGGTGACCTCCACCGCCTGGACCTTCTCATGTTTGGGTGGGAGTGAGCAGACTTTGTAACTCACCTCGTCACCTTCCACGGGCACATACTCGCCCTCAATGCTGCAAAGGAGGAGGAGAGAAAGACGTATTGATGGTACATATATATATATAAAATATACACATACATATATATTTAAAAAATCTTGTTGCAAATCTAGTGGTCCATGTGCCTCTCATGTGTTAGCATTTCACGCAATCCAGATCTCAGTTTCAGTTTTTCCTTAAAAAATAAATGATTATTATTTTTGTTTAGTACAAATATATAAAATACCAGAAGGAAACTTAATAATAACACAGTCATTTAAGCTTTAATACCATCCGTCACTTTCAACTGAGTGAGGAAACGTGTCACTTCCTGGTTCCATGTTTGACTGTTAAGAGGAAAGACAACAGAAGCTTGAGCTACAGTATGCAGCAAACAGGATTGTTCTGCCCTTCAGGCTGTTTGTTTTACCTAGTCCTGTTTTACCAATGACTTGGTGCTACTGTGTATATTTGTTTGTAGGTGTCTATGTATTAACATGCATGTGTGTAAACACTACTGACGTCAGTGTTTTAAGCCTGTGGGTGAAAACAAAAGCCCTGTAGTGAAGGTCATCAGATAATTTCTGTTGTCCTCCTACACACCTGCAGCTCCTGCCATTCCAGTGTGCGTATGTATGGGGGTGTGTGTGTGTGTGTGTGTGTGTGTGTGTGTGTGTGTGTGTGTGTGTGTGTGTTTCCGTTTCCCTTTACTCCTACATACACACTGACACAGTTGGATATCAAAAACCAGCCCTCTCATTCACCTCATAAGAGGACACCATACACTCATCTTCAAGTCTCACAGACACAACAGCAGCATGACCTGAGCCTTTCCCAGTCCATGACACTTTTCCTCTCTGTCCAGACACACTTACTCTGAGATGTGGACAAAGATGTCGTTGCCCCCATCAGCTGGCGTGATGAAGCCATGGCCTTTGGAGCGGGAAAAACATTTACACACACCAGTAAACACCGGACCCTCGGATGCACGAGCCGTCCTACAGAGAGAGAGAGAGAGAGAGAGAGAGGGAGAGAGAGAGAGAGAGAGAGAGAGAGAGAGAGAGATGCAAACGGAGGGATGGAAAAAAATGGTGAAGGGTTGGAGACAAAGGAAGCGATGAAAAGGGCCCACTATATCAGTGCATGTCAACTTCAACTCAACTTTATTTGTCCCCAGAGGGCAACAAGTCAGAACAACAACAGCAGACGGGACAGTAGACAACAGTAAAAAGACAAAGGACAAAAGTACATAATCAACACAGTGACAATGCAAGAGACACCAAATTCACTATTCATAGAGGAACAACGGGTCATGATCATTTGACTGAGACAAAATAAAAGTAAAGTGCAGAATCCACTCAATGCTACCAGCACACTGTTAGGTGTACATCCATAGAATAATATTCAAAAGTGCACCTTACAATACATACACAAAACCACCATGAAGATCAGCCGACGTAAGAAAGTAACTGCAGACAATGTTGACAATGTTTAGCAGCCAGATACTGACCAAAGAGAGTCAGCAGAGGTCAGACACACTGAAGCACAGCATCCCAGAATTAAGGAGGGAAATGGCACTGGGGACAAAAGAGTTTTTGTATCTGTTGGATTTAACAGAGGGAAATCTAAAAACGAGAACCAGATGGGAGCAACTGAAACTCGGAGTGAAGGGGGTGGGCACTGACCGACAGAATGCTTTGTGCCATTTGCTGAACATGTTTGTTGTAGAGGTCAGTGAGGCTGTTTTGTTCGGCACCGATGATTTTTCCACTGACCTTCACAATTTCAGAAAGTGTCGTCAACATTAAATTTGGCCATTTTACGAAGGCAGACGAGACGTTGCTCTCAGCGCTTATTCAGGGGATTCTATAAAAAGGCAGAGGAACATTTACTTTTTTTTAATGTACATTTTACTATGGTGGATGAAATTCATCAACAATCTACTTAAGCTATTTATGTCTCCACCAATTTTTAAGGGCATGTCCACATGTATCCACCGTCTGCACCAGCTCAACACTTTCTGATGTCTGCTTTAAACACAGTGCTGAAAATCAGTGTGCAGTACACCATGTAGAACACAATACTTAGAATTACTTTTTTCATTAGGGTTAGAGTCACCATAAATGTGTGGATTTTGCTCAGTACTTTACATCAAATATGTGGATGTGTGTGTGTGTGTGTGTGTGTGTGTGTGTGTGTTTCCTCACGCTGAGCAGGTTCTGTTTCTGCGTGTGGGCAGAGGGCTGGGGATGAGGTAGCCTCTCATGGGGGAGGGGGAGCGGTCTCTTTGTTTGTAGGCTGGAGGCTGCAGGGACTCTGATGATGGGACAAAAACAGGGTGGTACAACAGCAAGTAAGTTACATTCTGCAGAAATGAAACCACGAGGCATCACCAGTGTGCCACTCAGAATTCTGTCCAGGAAACCCCACTCTTCAGGAATATTTTAAACAGACAGATTATCAGAAGTATCCCAACATGGTGTGCTCTCATTACCCTGTAACACAACGATGTAAGACTCTCTTAGGAATAGAAATCGCTGCACAATTTAGCTCTGATAAATGCATCGAAGAGAGAACAGAACAGAAGCAGAAGAGCTGCAGCTTTAAAAGTTATAGATACAATCACTATTCTGAAATGACATTATCTTAGGTTCCGATGCATAAAAGCATCAGGGGAATCTGAAGGCAAAACAATTCTTTTACTTTCTTTTTTTTTTTTTTTACTTTTTTACTTTCCCATTGACTGATTTTATCTATGGATAATTATCAAAGTTGCACTATAAAATGGGTAGATTGTCCTTGTTTATGTACTATCGAGATTCTACATGACGTCACTTTTGGTTCTATTGGGACCAAAACTTCAGATATGTGGAAAATGACTGGATCTGTAATTTGGTCCACGAGGGTTCTTTCTTCGAAGAAGGGATAGTTCACCCCTGTTTGGGACGCTTGAAATACTCATTCCTGCTGTTGCTCTGAGTTATGGCAGACTTTGGACAAACTCCAAAAACAACTAAGAAAGAGAAAACTTTATAGTTATGAGCCATTAGTTTAGATTATGTTCTTGTCAAAACCACGTTAAAAAAAGTCTCTCTCTCTCTCTGTGATTTCTGGAAGCAGCTGCAGCTCTGCAAAGTTTCAGGGAAAATGATCTTCAACTATGTATTGGAATTTAATTATTTCCTGTTGGACGACTTTGTTAAAACCTAATAATCTGAAGTCATAGTAACCTGACTTTTGTTCCCTTTTATAATCTCCAGTAGTTAATAAAACTATTCACCTAATCCCTCCTGACAGGTTCTGTTTTCAGAATCATCATTTCAACCCAATCTTATTTTGTTAAATTTTAGACGGTGGATCCAAGCAGTACACTGATATTACATTTTATGTCACAAGACTATATGTTAGTGCATTGCTTTGTTCCTACACAGCACCAGGCTCTCAGCACTGTCAGAGTTCCTTAAAACTATGGAAGTACCCAGGGAATGTGGAGATCCTGGAGATTTCAGCGGAGGAGTCACAGGTCGTGACCCCTGGATGCTTGTGGGCTGAGATGACATCTGGAGGGGGTGGAGTCAATTGGAAGGGAGGAAGGAAGGTGGGGGAAGGATCGCTGAAGAGAAGCACAACTGAGGGTGTTTAACACCTGCAGAGAGGAGGACAGAAAGAGAAATGTGACGTTTAAATGATCATAGGGACGCTAGGACACACAGTACACACACACACACACCCGGGGAAAAAACTGCCAACCCCTAATTAATTTCCTGAATGAGTGACCTGTTGTTGGCATTCCCAGAACTCCAGTTACTATGGTAACACCGGTAATGAGAACAAAAACCCTGTGAAGCTCTCCAACAAAGAGAGAGAGAAGGACAACAGTCCTCCCATTCACTTTAGCTCAGGAATATCATATGAAGACACCATCAATCATTACATCCCAACTCTTTCTACCAGTTAGGAAAATGCACAAAATAATGTTTCTTATTTCTGTTGAGTTCAACTCTCTACTACTTCTATTTTGTTTGAAGAGAAGACCGTGGAGGCAAAATTAAAATAGAAAGATGGGGCTAGCACACACATGATAAAAAGACTCAACAACATCATCAGGAGACATCAGGAGGAGTTCAGGCAGCACATGGGCTCTCAACAATAATGGGGCTATGGGGGCAGATTAACCAATTTCCAGGGAAGAATAAGAGCAAGAGAGGTACTGAAGCAGCACACACGCTACAAATCACCACAGTGAGAAGTTTTCAATGATCACTGTCAGTTTCTATTCCTCATTTACTTGATTCTAAAAGCTCACGTAGCTGCTTCATTTAAAAACGTGGTTCTAGTTTTTTGGTTAGTTGGCCAGAGCATTTAGTAATTTTCAAATAAGAATAGAACAAGAAGTGACGTTTTGGCTCATGGGATTTGGCAATTACTGCCCACCAACCATGAATCAAAATGTCTCCCACAGAAACCTTTGAGAGCTTTAAAACACATCCTACAATCTTCTAAATATAAAGGAGAGCGATTAATAGGCGTGCATATTGGCCAAGCAATATAGCTTGACAGGTGGCATGATAAAAATATGTCTTGCCATCACGCTCTATCTCTGCTAAAAATATGAATGGATGTGGAGTCGGTCATATTTATGCTTATAAACGTTTTCTATACACTCTTGTTACAATTTCACGGTGCAAGCTAAAGTAAGTATGTTTCT
The DNA here is from genome assembly GCF_947650265.1 of Symphodus melops. NCBI lineage: Eukaryota > Metazoa > Chordata > Actinopteri > Labriformes > Labridae > Symphodus > Symphodus melops. Next base: position 10,964,268 of record NC_136707.1, on the reverse strand, counting down.
ATCCGCCGGCTTTTTGCATCAAGGTTGAAATAAACTGATGTCAGACGACAGCCGTTTTCACACGTGCACAACGGTTCTTTACGTGCAGCAGCTGTACACCACTCACATGATATAGACGACATCAATTGAATTTACTAGAGGGCTTGCAACAAAAAGCCAGAGTAAATTCTGGGTAAACGATTCTGCTGATGGTGTTCACACACACACAGCTCTGCCTGAAAACTTTTCTGATAAATGAAAACGAGGTAACAATGAACTGAATAAGAAAAGATGTTTCAGGGTGATTGCTCACATTTTTTGGAGTAAGGTTTTACCATATATTTAGTTTAAACTTTAGGGTAATGCACACACTGTATCTACCCATATAGAGTAGAAAAAACCCCATCATTGATGAGTACATTCAGCAGGTAAACTTCAGTAACTCAAAACTATCCCTTTAAAACAAGAGCTTCTTTAGCTCCCTGTGTCTGTATAGAAATGGACCAAAAGAAGAACACATTCTGCTTGGTTATTAAGAACAAAGACAGATCAAGTCTTTGTGGTTGTTAAGATGACTTAGGTTGTTTAGTGGAATCTGGTTTCTGTAGTGGACGAGGATGAATTATAGCATAAAAGAAGGCCGCTGATAGGACGGGTTAAGAGTTATAACATGAAGTACAGAAAGAGGTTCATACAGTGGGGGTGGCAGTAGCTCAGTCTGTAGGGATTTGGGTTAGGAACAGAAGGGTTGCTGGTTCAAGTCCTGGTGCACAGCAAGCCTGTAAGTTGGTCTGGAAGCTGTAGGAGGTATCAGGTCACTTCCCGAGCACTGATGATGTGCCTATGAGCAAGGCACTAACCTCCAAGCGCCTTGCTGTCACTCTCACAACCTTCCATGAGTGCAAGCCAATACGATCCCGTTAGTGCATGTGTGTGTGTGTGTGTGTGTGTGTTTCAACCTATGAGTGTGTAGCATGATCAACAACAGAGTGTAACATTTAACTCCCCCTCATAGGATAAATAAAGTATACAGTCTTATACAGATGATAATAGATCTCTCGAATCTTGGATGTGTGTCAACTTGTATATGTATCCAGGAGTGTTTGTTCACCTTTAGCAACACTGTTACAGCTACTCACATCTGAACATCTAAATTCATTTGATGGATTCCCAGCACAGAGCCAAGTGAGCAGAGCGTCTGATCCATCTTAACTCAATATGCCTGAGGTTAATGCAATCTCTGCCTCTCCGGACAGAACACTCCCTGACTGCAAGAGGAAGGCACGGGTACAGCTGGCAAACAAAACACACACTGAGTTAAACACTTTTTTTTTTTAACAAAGTGTTTGAGGCGCTGAGGCACTGATAATAAGGGATGTACATTCTCTGGCACTCTCGTGTAGGTTTCACGAAATGACTAAACTGACGAGATAAGAGAAAGACAAGAAAAAATAAACCATAAGCAGACGTGGAGAGAAAATAAAGCATCAGGGAGAGAGAGAGGGAGAGGGGGAGAGAGAGGGGGGGTCTATAAGGAGCACAGAGGAGGCGGAGAATGAGACGGAAAAGTGGCAGATAAGCAGGAGATACTGCGACAGGGAGGCTCAGTAAACATGATAAGCTGAGAACAAAATTAGCCTGTGAAGTCTCAGTCTCTCTCTGGCTGCTTTAAAGGGTCATTCTGACTGTTCTTTTTAACGCGACCCTGTCCATTCCCCCAATCAAAGCCACAGTTTTTAAATGGGCTTCCTGCTTTTCGTAGACCTGTTACTTTTTGCATTTTAATCCAAAAAGATGTGAAAATAAAATCAGGACATGAGAAAACTGCTTGAGATTGGGAATCTTGTGTTCTGAACATGTCACTGGTTTTAAAGATGCAAGCGAAGAATCACTTAAAAGATGTTTATGGTGGTGCATTCAAGGTTGCTGTTAAAGTAGGACCCCACGAGCTAATATTCTTAACAAATCAAACCCAGTAGAACAAAGGAGGAAAGTCATTATTGATCACTTTGCAGTAATCATTTCAATCTTTTTTTTGTCTTAAAAAAACACAACTGAACACAACTAATAATAATGAATGAAACAGATTGAACAGATAATGTGTTGAAAAGACAAGAGAGGATTCCCAATCAACGTTCACACACCCAACGCGTTGTTTGCTCACAATATAATATAGTAAAGTTATTTTCAGAATGCCATGGACTTTTGATTTATTTTTTGTGGATTGTTCCTGCAACCGTTGGCCATTTAGATGAACCTCATGAGTTCAACCGGGTTAATGAATATAAGTTACACAATGTAAACAAAATACTGTGACTTCAAATGTCAAAGTATTCAAAAGTGTCATAAGATAAGATTACATAATGACATCAGCTGATCGGTCTCCTAGATCCGTCTGATCGCTAATATTTGAGAGGATGCTGCACGCGCTTTGTCCGATGGAACTTTCCATGATAGAGCTCCCAAAACTCCCCTCAACCCAGAGACCCTGCTGATACAGCAAATACCAGCTCATCGAGGCGCGCACATACACACACACACACACCTTTAGGCCACCTCACTGGCACATGATGAGGCTATTGTATGACCACAGGCTGTGATACTTGTGTGGAATCCAGGCAGTCATTCAGTGGTTCAGAGTTAAAGTCTGGCACTTTCAACAAGATTAAAGCCATTCATCTAAAGCAGCTTTCACTGTGAAACGGGGATAGTCCTTATTCATTAAAAGCAGATAATAAATAATCAAAAAAGAAGCTGAATCTGTTTGTGGAGCAGCTAAAAAGACAAAACGCTAAGGCTTGACCCCACACAGAATCGGGTTTCAGCTTTGCTTTAGTTAAATTCTTTTGGAAAAAAAGGGGGGATGGGGGTTAGCTTCGCTTCGTTTAAGACTGATGACCTCTGGCCCGACTCTCCCACTAACAGGAAATGACAACTTGAATATGGAGTCTTCAAGACAGTTCGGTCAAAAGTGGACTTTCTTATGAGGACAGAGTAACGTCGTGATTTTGAACCCTGTCTGTATGCTAATCTTTCTTCAATCAATCCTTTTTGTTCCCCCAAAAAAGTCAAACTCGTTCTTTAATCAGGAGCTGTGCAAGCTGTGCACATCCATTTCCACTGTGGATTTAGATGAAGATGAAGATAGCTGTGCACGACAATACTACGGTCCTGCTAATAAGAATATTAGCAACGGCAGCCTATTTGATGTCTAGATGAATTCTGTTGCTCAGGCCTTTGTCTGACAAACTACAGTATTTACTGAAAGTCTTTTTCAAACCTTTACAAGTTCGTGAAATTATATTCTTCTCATTAAATATACTTTGGCTACGAAGAAATGGTAAAATGGTTCTGAAGTGTTGGGCTGTACAAATGATTTAATTTCACATGAACTCCAGTATTTTGTATTGATCATTTTGTAATCTGCAGGCTCACAGACATAAACTGGCCTTCCTTTAAATAGTACATGAAGGCACGGCGAGAGAGGTAACTCCAAAATCCAAACCACTTCTTAATGTTGTGCCTTAAAAATGTGTAGTTTAATGGCTTAACAATGAAAAGATCTGAAGACCAAAAAAACAACTAGATATAAAGTAAAGACCGGAAAGTTGAACAAAGAAACACAAGGATATCACTTTTTTTTTAGGGCAGGAACTTTTGTAACCTCCTATCCTGCTGAGGGCTTCCAACTGCTTGATGAGGGAAAGAAGGAGTCAGAGGATGGAAAAGGAAAAAGTCTGCAGAAAGTACCTGTGATTGACAGGTTTGATTTCAATGCTACTTTGACTTCACACACTAAAAGCGTTTTTAGTTATGAGTGGTAGCTGAATACAATCAAACCACGTTTAAGCCAAGAGGGATGCAAGAAGAAGGAAGTTGTATGTCTGCTGAAAAACTGTAATTTGTAAAACCAGTCTCCCTCTTCTTTTCAAGCCTTTCTATCCCCTTCAATTCTCTGGTTCTCTCACACGTTATCCTCCTGGTAAACAAAGGTCTTAAGGACAAGACGACCCAGGGGCCACTTCAGCAAAGAGCTTAAAATGAATTCGATTTTAGAGAGATTGGAATGAAGATGTGGTATATTACATTTGCTTCTTCACACTTTGGGCTACAATCAGTAACCGTCTTAAACAATCTTTCATTCTATAACAAGAACCTTGGATGACTTTAAGCCTCATGAACGTCATAAATCAAATACTATAGTGGAAATAAAAATGATAACAGCCAATTAATTAGTCTAAAAAGCAACTTAAGTGCTCCTGAATGAAATCTTAAAGTAATAAAAGAAGAAGTGCTAGCTTCTTTGACAATAATTCAGCAGCCAGTATGTCCTTCTCCTGGGAGGACAATGTTTTGAATTTGGACAGCAGAACTTCTATTAAACGCTGTATGTCAAAATTACAATTTGATCCTTTAACACCACACACGCCTCAAATTATTTTTTTCTTAATAAATATGAATATTAAAAAGTATAGAGTAAATAATGTTGATCTTGTCTTTACATTGCCACACCAAACTTATGTTATTTCTAGCTCGACTCCATTCATCTCTTCTCAGCAGTTTTCATTTTTGTCTGAGCGCCTCTCGGGCAGATATTGGCCCAGTCAATGTGGCGTCTCCGTTGTTCAGCAGGTGAAAAACATGAGGAGGAGGAGGGGGGGAGGGGGGGAGGGTTGTTAACAGCTCCAGGCAGGTTATAAAGGACTTCTTTGCACCGACACAAAAGAAAGAGAGAGGCTGCTTCAGTCACATTACGCAGCCAGTGTGGAGCACTGAAGGCAGAAAGCATTAACCTTACACAGAGACAGCCAATTACATCGGGTTCTCTGTGTGCATGAAGTCAGTGTGGGTAGTTTGAGTGTGTAAATGTGTGTGTGTGGGTCCTTTTCATGCATACAAGGCCATGCGACAGCAAAATACGGTCTTGATCCTACAATTGGATGACTCATCCTTTAACGTGCGTCAATGTGATGAGTCTACTTTTGATCAAAAGCTCCTTCCCTGGACTTGTTTAAATGCGGAGTCATGTCTATTCTATGTCCATGTAACCCCCCCCCCCCCCCAAGGAAACTAGGACACATCTTTGTCCCATATTTTGACCTCGAACCGTGGTTCTTTCAATGTGACTTCATGTAAGAATCAGCGTCATGCAATTGAAAGGTAACTATTACCGGCTCAGAGGCGCCTGTGGGCATCAGATTATATCCATTATATCTATGCAGTGATCCTCCGGCCTGTTGAGGGCAAACTCACAATTGTACTGCTTACATGTGGATACTAAGCAGGATTTACTGTAAACTTATTAATGAAAAGCTTTAGTTTTAAAATGTTCCAACTTTTAAATATAATCTACAATAAAGTATTAGAAGTTATTGCAGTGTTTACAAATAATACATTTTCTGTTTTGTTTGTATTTTTCACAAACATGGCTTTACTTCCTTTAAACGGCTATTTTCTAACTATAGTTGAAATTTCTAGTTTATCCATGCGACAGGGTCTGTAACCTGGAACTTTAACTTGACACAGCCTATAATGTGTTTTTATTCTAAAAAATTCAGATTCCAAACTTTGGATATCGATAACAATTATATTTTGTGATCAAAACTATTATCCAGCCAATCAAGCTAAAGCTCCAGTGTCTGTGTGAAGATGACACTCGAAAGGAATGAAGATGATGGAGACTATTGTGAGTGCATGTGTCTAATGTGTTTTTAATTGCTTTTTTTTTCTCCAAACAAATTGATGTCATCGTAAAAGAACGTTCAATATGAAATTGGAATTAGCCGAGCTGTAAGTGTTCAGCCTGTGTGTTCGCCACAAATTGATGAGGATGAATCATTTCATGCATAACAATCAAAAGACGTAGTGATGATTTATTCATATCACTGCTTCTTACGGGAGTTCAAGTGATGTGTTTGATCGAACAATTGCTTTCCTTAGATTGTGTTATTTCCCTTTGATAACATGGAACTCCTTTGTTCCAACTTTAAACAAAGGAAAAACAATGAATGATGGTGACATAAAGACACAAGCACTGTAGTACACTTGTCAGAAGCTTTTTATCTCACAGGTTACATTCATGTGGTTTATTAAGAACTGATTCCATTCAGTTTGTATATGGGGTAAACAAGTAGTATTGAATTCCCTGGTCTGTTATTTTCAGGTCATTGATATGAAGATTTACAACACGCTACATGCTGTTTGCTGTACTTTGACAATGATACACTCCATTTTATTTCTCATCCTTTCCCTTTCCACTGGCCCCTTCTGTCTGCCCCTCCTTCCCACTCTTTGCCCTCCCCCTCCAGGGTGATGATGATGGCCACTTCCTGACACAGCAGGAAAAAGGAAGCAGCCAGGTTTTATCCACCCTAATCACCAGAGAAACGTAAACTTGAGCAGCTCAGGGGGGATTTTTTTTTTTTTAAAGCCCAAATTCCTTTCATTTTTTTCTGACATCTTAATAGAAATATGAAACTTTCTAACTAAATGAAGTTAGACCAGAACAGAAAATCCAGGAAGTTGTGATGTCACAGTTGCAATTGTTCATGACCGTAGTTTAATTCAGTTTTACACATTTTATTTGGTATCTTGATCTACTGGATGCAATGTTGGGAGAACTGTGGCGAACCCCAGACGGGGACAGAAGAAAAACACTGACAAAAGAATGTAACGCAGGATCGGTCGAATGGTGGACAGACATTCTCAGTCAACTTTTACACAAATTCAAGGTGTCCTGCAGACTAAGGGTGCAGAAGTGTCAGCTCAGACCATACATCGTCATCTGAATGAGAAGAAGCTGAGAGACCTGGAGCAGTTCGGTCCAAATTTCATCTGAGAGGTGTAAGAAGCTTGTTGAAGGTTATAGGAGGCTCATTGGGTTCAGTTATTTCTTCCAAAGGGTGTGCAACCAAATATTGAGTTGAGGGTGCCAACAATTTTGAGCTTTCTTTGAAATGATGTCAATTTTGGCTTTTTCAGTTCTGCTTTTTTGTGTTTTTCCAATCTACATCAAGGACATAAACGCACGTTTACCCAAACACATTTGACATTGCAACAATTTCGGGGAGAAATTGTGTATTTTCTGGAAAGACTCCAGGGGTACCAATACTTTCACCCATCACATGCACACAGTGCTGATGGGAGAGGATACATCCGGGTAATTTACTGAGCAGCTTAAATATATAAATGGAAAACAAAACACACAAAAAACACACTTGAAGCTGTTGAATATCAACTGCTTCATTTACACATCAGCTCTCGCTTACTTCATGCAGAGAAATTCAGAAGAAACTGTTTGCCACTTGCATTTACACATGCAGTCCCTTCCACCTTAAAATGTAAAGACAGAAGTGCTGTAATGCATAAAATAGGTTTCTTCCGTCACCTTGTTATGGATCATAACCGCGGTAATTAACACAAAGTAAAGAAGTACGTCACTGTGGTCTAAACACAGCTTCACACTGATTTAAAATAATGAATTACTGACTTACTCAAATTGAGCGCAAAACTACACAAAAGCATTCTCATATCGCCAACTGTACCGGCTGCAAACAGGAAACAAGCACCAACACAAGCCATCTAACTGACAATGATACCTGATCCTGCTGTGTGGGTCTTTGTTTTTGTACCACCCATCCCGGCGTATGCGTTTACACACTGCTGTGCAGAACAACACCTCTTTCCCATAGTGTAATAGGACACCTCATGGTACAAAACCTCAGAGCCACATGTGAGGACATGTTACAGTTTACCGATGTGATAAGGAGCTGAAAAGATGTTTAAAGGGAACATAAACCCAAGACTACATTCTTGTTGTCTAACATCAGCGTCGATCATCAGATCTGTTGAAGTAACTATTGTAATGAACATAAGAGGGGTGGCAGTAGCTCCGTTTTCTGGGACTTAAGTTGGGAAAAGGGGGATTGTTGTTGATAAACTTGAGCCAGTTTAAAGTCTAGAAATTAGGCTTGAAGCTGATGCCAGTTCACCATGGGCACTGACAAGTTGCCCTTGAGCAAGGCATCTAAGTCCCAACTGCTCAGACACTCTTCTCTCCCTCAGACATACAGTATCTCCATTAGGAAAGGTCCACAGGATCCTGTTTGTGCATGTATGATTATTCTTATTATTAACAAAGTAATAATTCAAACATTAGTTGAATTATAGGAGGACAGAGGACCCCCCCCCCCTCCTGCAAAGAAACTTGATCTAAAATGATGCCAAAAGCATTTGAAAAGTTTCATTTGTTACGGCTGTATGTTGCCCTGTACTGTTTGTCCCTTCTCTCTTCCTGTTGTCTCCAGCCCAGGTGAAGTCACTCATTGGCCATCGAGCTGGCCTCAGAGCTTATAAAGGCCAGAGCTGACGTCAGCAGAGGGGAGCCATTTGGAGTTGGGACTGCGGTGATGTTCAGTCAGGGATCGTCTGTTATTGAGTCAGTTACTTTAATTGAGCGTTGCATCGCGGGTAAAAGGACAGAATATAAACGAGAAGAGAATAGTTGAAGGGAAATGTTGAGTTTGTGACTGCTTATGGAAAGGTTCTCTCAATGCATGAGCATGGTCAGCACAGCAGATGCATACAAAGCTGTTAAAGCTCACAATGTGCACTCAGTTTGCTCTGATGTCTGTTATATTCTGTTCTATTGCACGCCGTCCATATTTAATATTCAGTTTCTATTTAACATGTTTGAGGAGTATCACTTACAGGACAGGTTCTGCAGAGAACAAAGACCTTGAGTGGATATGAGGTAAGAACAGAGAGGCCTCCAGGTGACATTCCAGACATACTGTATGTTAGTGGGAGTGATTTGTTTTTACCTTCAGGCAAACAGAAGCCAACAAACGCGATTGATTCAAACACAATACACAGAAGTGATCTGAAATCTATCTACAGCCTCCTGCTTCGTCTACACATTTTCTCGTCAAACTGCAGACACTTTTTCTTTTTACGGTTAAGTGGTTTCACTCTCTGCGCTCACACAAACACTTCCCTACGGCGTGCCATATTAACCATTTTTATTTATCTCAATATTTTTGGAGATAAAGTGTTAGTTAAAGTCCTGACTTGTAGTAGCTTGTTCTTATCTAAGTATATAATACATTATCAATATCAGTAAGAACAACTTATTCAAGAGAAACAGGTCTCATTTATTCCTTTAAAACTAAGTTATCGAGTAGTGTGATGAGTAAACCATTTCAAAGTGGCCTACAGGTTTTACTTTCTGTAAAAGGCCAACAAAAACTGTAACAAGAGCACCTTAAACAAGGCTTGCAGGGTGCATCTTGGCTCCAAAGTAGTCAAAATTAGTTTAAAAACCTCTCTCTCCAACACTTGTATTGGCACCGTGTCCTTTGCAACACAAGAGAATTGTTTTATTTCTTGCCATCTGTTGCCCTTCTTGTCACGAGACACTCACTATTTAAACTTTTGTTTGTTTTGTTGGACTTTAGTTGCAGGTTTCAGGCGATAAACACCTTCTCTCCTCTGTCCATTTCTGCAAGGTGGACAGAGGAGTATCCGCCATAGAGAAGTTACAATACTGATACCCGAGTCTTGTGTTGAGAATCCATCCTTTCCAAATATCCCTCTGACGGCAGATTTAAAAAATGCATTATGAGCTGCCAACATGGATTGCTGATTTAGCTAGCATTGTCCACAACCAGTCCACTGCTTTTCTCTGTCATATGACATATTTATGGGTACATATAGTTCCCCTACATAACTGTATTGGAAACTGGCACAATAAACTCAAAAACACTATAAACCTCTTAGTTATTTAATTCAGTCGGAACACTGATTCATTATAAAGTACATGAGCCAAGGGAAGTAACGATTCATTAGCAGCAAACCAACTTGTCCGTGTGGTTTGGCCTATTTACATTTTATTTTCTCATATCAATGGGAGGTGACGGGAGGTGACGGGAGCTTCTCTTTGAGGCGTCGATTAAATGCTGCATCATGTGGGTTGTGCTCTATCTTCTTCAAATACTTCTGCAGCATTTGTGTCGTCTTATTTTCTCACCTCTTTCATTTTCTGTCTTGAAGAAGCCTAAATGTTTCCACATCTCAGATTTAAAAAAACCCCACAAAAAACCCCCCCAAAAAAACAGTGTCGCGTCAAACTTCAAGTCAAGTCAAGTCAAGTGAACTTTCTTTATATAGCAGATTTATAACAGCCAAGGCGGACCAAGTACATTAAGTTTAGTAAAATACAATACAGCCAAACATCATAAAAATGTAAAAGCAAATTTAAAAAATAAGTTAAAAGGCTAACGATAGTAAAAGTTCTAGTGGCCACTGCTGTTGGGATAAAAAACTCAAATAAGCCAAATCAAATAAATGGGTTTTTAAAAATGTCTTCAACTGATCAGTCCGGGCAGCAGATTTTATACTTAAAAATCTTGCACTGCAGCTGAAAAGATACCGCCTGCCTTTTACAACCAACTGCCTCTGTCTGCTCTACGCACACGCCACAATTGCGATTCATTTTTCAGAGCACCGATGTAAACCTTGACACCTTTGAATCGATTTTTAACTGCCTCACGATTAATATTTACATCCCTAATGAGCAGCTAAATATCTACTGGTTTCATACATAATGGTAATAAACAACAGTGCAGTGTTTTTTTAATTCTCACAAAATCCAAAGCATATGAAGACTCGTGTTATTAAAGACTACAGTTTCCTGTGAGTGTAGCAGCAGGAAGGTTGTTTCCTGTTTCGACTGAGGCCGTTCCATCAGAGGATGAATCCAGTTCAGTAATTGGTTATGCTATGACTGATGTACACCGGACCTGAACTCAACGCTTGGGAAGAACTGGAACTTTGATTCTGTTTTAGACGCGTCTGTGATGCTGCTGAAGGAAAAGAAAGGTCCACAATGTGGTCAAGCTATCGAACTGAAGGTTTTTCTAAAAGACTAAAAGACTGGTCCGATATATAACAGCAGATTATTCTCTCTTAGATTTGGTGAGTGTTTTTAAAGAAAGACAGTGGCTTTCTCTCTTCCTTTTCCTTCTACATTCCTCCCTCATCTTCTGCATTTAATGAATCTCTTGTTCTCACGCGTTTAGTGATCGAACTTCTCTCCAAATTCAACAGCTCTGATTCTGAAATCTCTCCCCCCATCTCATTATCTTTGCTTCGTTGCCAGCAGCCAGTGCTCTCAGAGGACTTTTACAACAGGTCATATTACACAACGCTAAGGCCTTCACCACAAGCTCCATCTCACCACTACAGGGCTATAAAAGACACACACGATCATAAAAAAAACACAGCAGGCCTATAAAGGGCTCTAAGAGCATGACAAACAACAAGGACTTTATGAGCCAGTTCACACATACGAGGACGATGCCCACCGTGTGCATTTGACATTGTAAAAATGCCATGAATATGTGAGATAGATTAGGTGTCATGGATGTCATTTGGTATATGACAATCCTAAAATTGGATTTAGGAGGCTACTTTTATTACTCTTAACAGAAAATAGAAGAACATTATATTATAGGTGGTAACTTGCAGCAGATGTACTTCATATCTCTAACCAATCAATCTTTATTACTACAGCACCAATTTATTACAAACATGAGGTCGAGACACTTTTTTTTCCGACACATTTTTTTTTTTTTTTTAAGATCGGTTGTACATGTACTGTACATGAACTAGTCCACTTGGCTGCTGCCATTTGCCTGGCAAACTGAGGGGCATCCAAAACGGCCGTGTGGGTGTGGCCGAATACAACTTTCTTTCTTCAGAACAAAAACTAAACATTCAAGACCGGAATTGAAATAGAAGGATGACATACTGGCTGCTGCATTGTTGTTCAACACAGCATGTTTCCTAAATGTCTGATGATACAGTAAGGTCACTTTTTAATTTAATTGACTAGATATTAGGGGGCGGCAGTAGCTCAGTCCGTAGGGATTTGGGTTAGGAGCCGGAGGGTCGCCGGTTGAAGTTCCGGTGCAGACCAAAATATGGAAGTCGGTCTGGTAGCTGAAAAGGTGCCAGACCACTTCTCGAGCACTGCCAAGATGCCCTTGTGCAAGTCACCAAACCCCCAACAGCTCAGCTTCCAGTGGGTGCGGGCAGTCGCCACACTCTGACGTCTCTCCGTTAAAGCATTTCCCAAGGTCACACACATGCACAGGTCCTACTTGTGCATGTGTGTGATTCAGGCCTGCGTGTGAGAAACATGTCTCGAAAGATAACAAGAGTATGAACCAGAATTTTAAAAAATATAAAATAAATGAAAAAATATCTTACAAACTGGTCCTTTAAATACTACCACAGGCACGCTATTAACTATTAAGAAGGATGGGATTGTTAAAGCTTTAAAAACCTTTTGAACTACAGTAAGTGGGAACTGTTTGAACATGGTGTGCTTCTGAGAAGTTACTGAAGTCCTTGGTATGAAAAAGAAGACTACTGCACGACAACCAAGGTCGTTTAAGACCTATTCATTGGAGTGATGATGTGTACTTGAATAAAACACCTACTGAATGTCTGAAATGGAAAATAGAAAGGCCATCTTCTATTCTACTGAAGTTACTTTAAGTCTCGTCAGCCCCTGAACACTTGTGTTAAGCTAAACACAGTCAAATAGATTTGTTCAGGTTCTTCACAGTTCAGCAGTGATTGAGTGAACCAGGAAGAAAGTCATCTGAGTCAGACCAGTAAATCAATTTCTGGCTCATCTACATGCAGCTCTTGGGCACCTCAACCTCTTACAGCCAACCACATCCTGACCAAAACTGTGTCATGATACACAGTCACTACTTTTCATTTCAAAGATTGGGCACACAACATGGCAACAAGCTCACACATGTAGACAAACTCTACATCAGCTGATGTTTTTTTGTTTCAACCAACAACAGATCATGAACCCGGGCTTAAAACCAAAGGCTTTACTCCACTTCTGCTCTCATGTGTGATTAATGCACACAAGCATGAACACACACACACACACACACACACACACACACACACACACACAGTCTATAATGAGTTGCTGATGGATACTGGCAACATCCTACAGCTCTTAGCGACCACAACGTCCAGCACTTCATTAACTCAGAATGAAAGGTTTGTGATGAGAGCAATCCTTTTCAAGTCTCTGAATGAAAGCTTCTTCTGTCTTCAAAAAACACAGCATGCACTCAGACTTGTGTGAGGCGGTAATGGGATGACACAGAGGCTGCAATCCACGCATACAAACACGTTTTTTCCCTTTATGTTGTTCCCTTGCTTAAAGTATTTGTTTTCTTTTTTACCTTGTTTTCTTTTTAACCTTCCAAGGAAATGGAAACAGAAAGAGCCAGGAAAACTCAATCTGCAATGGAAAGTGGACGTGAACGCCACATAGCAGATTGCCCTATAATAGATAAACCAATACCCACGAGATATACGTTGATTTAAAGAAAACTTACTTTATTTGACCACATTTAGACTACTACTCGATTTAATGTCTAATTAAAGTTGGCCGCCATGTAATGATAAGAATGAACTTAACACGAGATATTGTATTCGACTCATCTTCGAGCGTATTTGCGTCACTAACCTTTTTGCTTTCTCCAACTTCACGACTCAAAGATGTTGTAGAACCGTAGTAAAAAAAAAAATAAAAAAAAGAGTGCAAGACTGAAAAAAATAATTGGAGTGGAGTTAAGTTGAGTCCGTTTTTTCCCTCCGCTGTGTCAGCACGTGACAAGGACAGAGCTCAGTATGCAAGAGTAAAAGCAGAGTAAATAGTTGCTTTCCTGTGTCTTTCTGAATGGGCGTTACTGAAACAGTGACGTCACCTGTGAGATGTTACCGTAACGAACGGTAAAATGCGACCTTAAACACACAATGTAGACTACCGTAAAGACAAACACGCAGTTCCAATATCGTCTTTATTTATAGAATATTTAGTATTTAAACGTTTTTCTCAATCGCTGTTTCTCTCTTTACTATTGATAGTATTCTAACACATATTGTGTTCATTATCAATTAGAAAAATAAAGAAATTAGCACATTGACTCGGTCTTTGATACAAAAATGTATTATTAGTTGTTCGTTTAATAGTTTATCTTTACAAAATCTCGTACAGTTGTTTAATGTAGAAATTAAGGTATTGATTTGGTTCAGTTGCGATTAGCAGTCATGTCTCACCGAGGTCAATATTTTACTGATTTAATTGCAATGTTCCAAAGTAGTGATGATTCTCTTTACATTTAAAATGTGGAGCTATTCAGTATTAGCCTAAATGCAAATCCTGAACTCTGGACTCTTAAAAGCAGTTTGCCTAACAGTTAACTTAAAATAAAAAAGTAAATGTAAATGTATCGCTTTTCTGAATTAACATGTAGTCTTCTAGACAACTCAAACTTACTGTATGCTTTTAGTCAATTCTTATGGCCTTGAATGTGCATTTAATACAATATTATTTATAGAGGCTAACATATAGATTCTGGAAGTGCAGACAGACAGACAGACAGACAGACAGACAGACAGACAGACAGATCTAAGTCTTGATGATGGTTAACATGGAGTACTTTCTTAAATTCAGCAGAGGGAGCTAAAACTTCATTTTTATTTTGGTTGCTGAAAGTAAAAAGACTTGGATTTATGCTCACTTATGTTTGTGTCTTTTTGTCGTCTTTTATACATTATGCTGTAAATGTTTTGGAAACACTTCAGCGGAAAGAAGACATTGAAACAAAAGATCCCATAAAGCAAGACAAATTATCCCATTAATGCTCTTGTTCACCAAGGCCTCCTGTCACATTATGTGTTATCAATTGTAACTATAGGATTTTGCTTTGCTTATGTAAATTACATTTTTGAGCGGCTAAAGGTTCTTAATAACTCACTAAACGTTTTACACTCAGAATGGATGAAAATAGACTTCTACTATGGTTCAGGCACACAAGTGCAAAATATTTTCTAGGAATCACACAATGTTGCAGGCCTGGACTAGCATTTGGCAATGATGGCAATATGTGGATAACAAATTGTGGAAATAAATCCTGCCATGGCCACATGATTACAATATGAAGTGTCAGTGGCTAGGAAGGAAATACTCAAAGGGCATCAAGTCTGAAAGAAAAGTGTTGAAAAAAGGAGAAATTAAATAGACAATAATGGAAGAAGAAGTGCAGCAGCACAAAGAAACAAAACAAAAAACAACCTTGATGCTGATGCCGCAAAGACAGACAGCTCTTGATTTTAAAAGTAAAGTTGTTGTTGCATTGCCACACAAAATCCTGTTAGCAGCAGCCGCGATATTACCAACATCCTACTGTCACGAAATAAGGGGCTGGAGCAGCTGCATTATTCAGAACAGATCAGCACTAGCAGCAGCAAGCAGATTGAAGAAGAGAGGTGCAGTATTCTCAGAGCAGTGTATCTTGTTTATGCTTTTTTGTCTTCAGCCACTGAGGATGAAATGCCAATCATTCGACAACCCAGCATGAATGTGTATCGTCCTTGCATTCTTTTCTTTTTAAAATTTATTTTTGGCCTTGATATGCCTTTATTAGAGAGACAGGCCAATGGATAGAGTTGGAAATCAGGGAAAGAGAGAGAGAGTGGCAAATGACAAGTGGTAAAGAAGCCATGGGCTTTTGCTCATGGAACTATATTAAAGATATCTGTACAAAGTCAAGCATCAGATAGATGCTTTATTGATCCCGAGGGAAATTCAAAGGTACGAGCAAAGAGGAGTGTTAAAGTGATTCAACTCTTCTTTTACAATTGGACAATGAATTGTTAATTCAAGTATAGTCCATATTTTAAAGCTTGGGCTCATTACAGGGTTAGTAGGATCAAGGATGCAGCCTTGAAATTAATGATCCTAAATGTCTTTAAAAACAGACCACTCCATTGTACAAGTTTGACCAGTGAGTTCTAAATGATTCTTACCTACCAGATCAGTCAAAAATATTCAGTTTTATTTCTTTTTTACATGTCAGGTTAAAGTGTCAAATTGACTCTTTGGGGAATCCAACAGGTCAAAGAACATTGTCACTATGGGTAATCTAAACATTGGAAGTGTATGTAGTGTAACATTGCAATAATCAATGTGATAAATACCTCCTACGATATTATCCTTCAGCCACAAACACAACCCTCATAATGCCCTCAAAAAGAGCTTCCATAATAAAAAAAGAAATGTACAATATTCAGAAGAAGACACACAGTGTATAACCATCATTGAAACTAGTTTGTGAGCAGAAAATCCCAGCCCAGTCATTTGCAATCTTAAAAAAAAACATGAACAATATTAAAAAGCCACAAGTCTTCCGACTGAAAGAAAATCTGTTACCGAGAAGTCCTCACGTTGAAATGCATTCTTTACGAAGAAAGCTGGTATAGACCCTCTCCACCAGTTTTAAAAATGAAATATGCATTTTCTGGCCGTGAAGGAACTTTGCAAAGTGTGATGACATCAGGGTTATGTCGGATACGTTATTTTAAGAGAAGGATGGTGCTTGGATTATGAAAAAACGTTGAAATGAACGCTTCATGACATACCACATTACATGCTTTAAGTCACATCAAGCGAGAATATTGGGTTTTTGAAGTTGTCTCTTCTGCTGTTTTGTTAAAACGACCTTACTGTATCATCAGACATGAAGTGAAATGTTTAGATGAACTTCTGGCTTCTCTGACGACAATGCAGCTGCCTGCATGTCCCCCTTCTGATTCTATTCCATTGTGGAATACTTTGTCTGTGTTCTGACGAGAGAAGGTGGTTTTCAGGTTTTATGTTTGACACAGATGAAACCAGTTATCACTTGTCAACAGGTGTTGCAGCGATGGAAGTTGGCAAGTGAACTGGTTCTGATGAAACCGAGCCTACCTGACCTAAAAAGTTTATGCATTTTTAATAAGCTCCACATCCAGGAACGTGAAAGGCTAGAACACAGAAAGCTTTCAAGAGGTGCAGAGCCGGTGGAAAACTGAGGCTCTCTCCAATAGTTTGAATTTGGACTGCAACACTTAATTTCAACACTGTGCATCACAGCTACAAATTAATGGTTTAACCCCAATATTAAACATTTAGATGCCCATTAAAGACAAGCACTTTGAAATGTGGCAAACTTTGAATGAATACAAGGCCCAGGCTCACAACAGTGTAATATGAGAATCCCAATGAATAAGTTACAGCAAAGTAAAATAGTTACACAGCAGGGGTATCACATTGACTCAGCTTTTATAATCAATCAAATGGAACAAGTTTATTGCATACATTATGTCTTTAACTTAAATAAAAGTTACCAGTGCAGGACTGGTAAACAGAAATGTTCACCTTTTAAACAATGAATGCACATTTTTCATACAGTTACCCTTTACCTTTTTCAGTGCTTTGTTATCTTTACATTCTAAGACTTGCTTAACACACCGGATCAGGTTCTGACAAACTTCAATGTTAGTCACTGACATATTAAACACATTGGGTGCACTCTACACACTTGTCTACAGGCAGATTTTGAATCCACATTTGGCACTTTCTGGGTGCTAATTTCTGATCCTGTGTGCATACAAACAGACATACACACGGGAAGTAGGTCCTGTGTTTGGGAGCAGTACTTTCTTCTTCTCATCTCTTTTATAGGCTGGCATACAAAAACTAATGTGGGCTATAATTTAAAATCTAGAAACAAATATACATTTCTCTACATTAACAGCAATTTTACAGCCATGGAGCAGACAGATCTCCGATAAAAGACCCAAGCCACCCGCCTTTTACTCTGGTATGAAATATAGATGGGTAACATTCGGAGAACAACCGGATTTCTAATGGCATTTCAATGTAAGACTTTGAGCAGTGCTGCATAATGTGTGATGAGTTTGTGAGCTTTTTGTCGTCGTTTCAAGTATTGAACACAGCAAACCTAAAATCATCATTGTGACTTTTAAAGAGGAAGAATCACTTCAGGAATCTCCAGTCGCTACTAAATATATATCACCCATTTACATTTCTGTCTCAAGTTTCCCGGCGTGTAATTCTACCCTGGTAGCATATCATTGTAAGCTAGATTCACAGTCCAGTTCTTGAGTATCTATTTTTCAACCTTGAATTGACGCTTATTCATTGAATATTCAAAATGGGAACAGGATTGGTTATTTTAAAACTATTGACAGGATAGAATAGACATACATATTTAGAGAAATTTATATATTAGCTTAGTATATATAATATACAAACAGTATACATCGTCTCTGTGACCAGGTGGACAGGGGGAAGAGAGACTGAGAAATAGGCAGGTTTGAACCTTTAGTCTCTGTCGGGTTGCTAGTGTGTGTGTGTGTGTGTGTGTGTGTGTGTGTGTGTGTGTGTGTGTGTGTGTGTGTGTGTGTGTGTTCATACCCCTTTACAACCCAAACTAGGAACTGTGTTTGCCGCCTGGGTTCCTAACTCAACAGGATTGAGCTGAGCCGACTGCATCTGCTTTGCTCCGCAGTCTGAAAAAACAGCAGGTCTGACAGTCGGCTTAGGACTGGGCAAACACAGGCTACTATAACTATTGGATAGTGTCGTATGTATAGAATAGCATATCAGTGATTCAAAGAACTACAGCTGCACAACTTGAATCGTGTGTGAACAGTGCCAAACGTGTACTGAATGGAGAATAGTATTTTAGAATGTGAATGCTCAAACGGAGGTTGAACCTGAGTCCTGTGTCATACACAGGCAGTGGAAAGTCATACTAGAAGGCGTGTGCGTGTATTTCTTGGTGTGCACAGGGGAAGACCGATGAGAAACCAAAGTTGCACCCCTGAAAGAAGGAGAAGGAACATCAGACACAGAATAAATACGTGGTATCACCAACAACAACAACAACAACAACAAAAACAACAACAAAAAGTAGCCTCCTGTTGGGATAGCTCCCACCCACCGTACTGTGTCACATGGTTCGGCTGTACTGTATGCCCGATTTGGAGGCGATGTTGGACCAGGGCAGGAGGGAGCGGAGCAGGGACTGAGCCTGTCGATACAGCCTCTGAGGGATGGAGCAGGGGCTCAAGCTGGCAAGTGTGGAACCGATGTGCTGGATGTAGTCAGTGGAAAAGAGAATTAAGGAAAAGAAAGTTTTGTTTTCCCACGTGGTAGGTCAGTTTGATTGCTTTATAAACAAACATATGAGCTTTACCTCAAATAATCTAGACACTGTAGACTCATTCGTCAGCTCCAAACAGCTCCTACTTTCCTATTAACCCCTCTCAAACATTGGGCACACAACACAGGCCTGTTTCTAAAAGTAGCATGGAAGGCAGAGCATTCAATTTAGTTCAATTCAGTTTACCAGGACATACTCCTGCTCTTCTCTAAAGGTGGGCTTCAAAGTTTTTATCAGTCTCTAGTTATGCTACAATAGGCCTTCACTGCTGCGACACGACACACTGCAGCCCTTACTGTATCCTTCCTCTCACTTTTAATAAACATTTATATCCTGTTTATGCATGTCACTGTCTTTTCCACACTGTGTTTCTTGTGCTTTTCCTGCTTCAACAAAAGGATATAATATTGTCCAGGGTGGGTGCCCCCCATTTATGTAGAGCACATATGTGAATCCGTCTTTGAGGACTCCTCGTATGGAGTAGTAGTAGGGCAGGTAGTGGTGCTGCCTGAAGTCCCTGTTCTCATAGAAGTGGATGGCAGTGTTGTTGGTGGTGAGAACGTGCAGGTAGATTGCTTTGCAGTGGTCCTGGGCTGTGGTTGAGATGTGCTCCTTCAAACTGTCCAGCAGTAAGGAGCCTGAATGGTGGAAGGCGAGAGAAAATGTTAAACAGGAGCAGGTCAACAGACCTGCACCAATCACTACACTACATGCACTGACTCCACTGCTGTTGATTGATCCGAGTTCCTCAGGAATGAATGCAGCCGCTGGCACGTTTGTTTTGAAGTGAGTTGTGTTCTCACATTTAGAGTGAGGAGTGGATAAAAAACATTAGTGTTGGCTGGTGTTGTAGTTTTTAATCAATTGGATTGTAGGTATTTTTAGTTAATCAGAATGGAAAGGTACTTTCACTTTCATCTCATACATTCAGACTTTCATATGATACATATATGCATGCATGTATGTATTTCGTATGCATGTCCATCTGAGTGTGATGACTAACAGTACCTATGCCATGTTTCCTGAACTCTTTGACCACTCCCAGGCTGAGGATGTAGGCTACCTGTGTATCCACAGGGAAACTGGAGGCCAGGATGTCTCCATCCTAACACACAAACACAGACAGAAATGTACAGATAAGACCAACCTTTCTCTAGGACCATGAAAGACGTTACTTTTTTTTACGTTTATTATTTAACCTTTATTCAATTAGTAAAAACTTGCTGGCATTAAAACATCTCTATTCCATGAATGTCCTGGCCTCGACAAGCAGCAGCTCTTTTATCATCCACAGCAGAGTTTGGATTTGATTTGAAACTGAATGAAAAAAAAAAAAAAAAAAAAAAACTTTGAAAATGTCAGTCAAGTAATTTGGTGTCACTCCCTGAGAACGCACAGATGCAGGCAGCACACTGCATCTTTGCGTAGGCAAATCATCCACTGAGAGGCAGACTCCAAAATGCAAAAACTAAGCCACAGGAAAATTAAGTTTGAACGCAGGTGATTCATCCTGTAAGTTGGATGATTTATATACACAAAAAAAACAGCCTAAAAGGAGAACAGTAAAATGTAAGAATACCACACATTCAGGATGATCTTGACAACTATATTTCTACTGCAGCTCAATCAAGCCTTTTTGCATAGAACGATCATAATAAAGTTTAAACAAATAATAATCTGATTGGATAGAAGGCTTGTACTCAAACAAAGGAGAGGTTATTGACATCCCTTCTTTCAGCAATTTCATTCTCATCGCCTATTACGCCTTTTATTTCTTATTCAGTAACGACACTCAGTCAAGAGCTTGTGGCTCATCTAATTAGCAGCTAAAAACAGCCTCTACTATGTGTATGTGTTCCACTTAAACATTTCCTACGGGCAGCTGAGTGAGAGAGGATACACTGAACCTGAAACTAACTCAAAGACTTCAGAGAATTAACTCTTCGTGAAAGCCCTGCAGCTGAATAACAGATGAACACGGTACCTCTTTGTGTACTTTGGTCCGGCCTTTGATCTCGGCCACAATCATTCCCACGATGCCTCCTCTGAAGGTGGCAGCGAGGGAGAAGAACTTCTTGTTGGAGGTTATGTCCTGATACCATGAGTCTGGGTACCTGCAGTCACAAGTCAGATAGGTAGAAGTTTATGAATGGGGATAAATATATGGGAATGTGTTACACAGTCCTAAATATACATAATTGCTGAGGACAATTATATACTTTTATTCTGCTGATTTTAGTATTTGTTTTAAGTCTCACAGCTAAAGAAGACTGTGACAAATACTGTGCATCTGTAAACACAAACTCACAATTTACGTTTGTGCTAGAGTCAACCAATTTAGGTTGCTCGGTGTAGTGTTTAAGTGTTCAGCAATGCAAATCATAACAATACAAAATGTTGTTGTGCACAAAATTGTTTTAGCTACTTAAATAGATTTTGCATTGACGTCCACTGATACACCTTAAGTGGTACAAAAATAATTGGTAAATTCAGATTTTGATGAAAAGGTATTGAACACAAGATCATAAGTCATGGATCTTACTCGATTGGAAACCAATCACCACAGAGCAACTTGACACTCTCTATGTCATCGTGGCAGAGGAAGCGGAGCTGGACTTCACTGAGAGCTGTGGGAGGCACCACGTCACTCATTCACACCTAAAGGGACCAACAGACAGGTTTGGTGAGGTACAACGTCAGCTATTGTGACCCGCCTGTTGATCAGGAGATCTAGTGAAACAAAACATCTGTCTGTTTGACAGATGTTACAGATAACATTGCACTACATGGAGTTTCACATCCAATAGAATGAAACACAGAGACAACTTCAAACTTTTGTTTTGTGTTCGTGAACAGATTAAGCTAAATGTAAACGTCTTCCCACTGACATCTTAATGAAACCACATGTGATCGACCCCTGACAGGATCAAACACAGAAATAATCCTGAACACAACGAGTCTGAGCTAAATGCATTACACTGTTTGTGATGGCTGAACAATACAGTGAAATAAGTCTCACTTCATTAAAGATGACAAATCCAACTCATATAAAAACAACATTAGTCATTAAATGATCTATTGCGATTGCGGACATTTACAGAAATATTTATTCTGTTTTTTGGTTGATGTTGAACCCTGCTTCTGGTTGTATCAACAATACAATTTTCACATTTCAGCAGTACCAACAATGGAAAAAAGTATGTACACGACCAAAAGAAAACAGAAAAAAAATGCAGTATGTGGTGAGGGTAAAGCAGGTTATAAAAAAGAAAAACAACAGCCTCTATAATTAGCATACATGCTAAGCACATCTCGCGGTGCTAACGTGTTGTTGCTAAGCTAACGTACCTTGTTTCAACACCTGACCCGGAGGAAAGTCTTAGAAGACAGTTCTTATCCTTTGGGTATAAGTCAACACAGTGTACTACTCCGGACACAGCATAATAAAACACAGGTTTATTCTTGACTCATAAAACCGTTTCATCACTGTGCCAATGCTACACAAGCAGCTAAAGCAGACAGAGCTCTTACTGCTTAGATAACTGCTGGACGTTTTCTTCCTGTTAGTGGCAGCTACACCAGTGACGTCACTATGACACGCCTTCGTCCGTTGGCAAGTCACTTTCACTGTTTCATCGCCCCCTACTGGGCTTAAAAATGAATAAACGTACTTTGGTTGTCAATGGTTTTTTTCTCCCCTCCTTTGGTTGTTTTGGTGCTACTTTTTGGTTTCAACCATTATTTAAAAAAACATTGCTGAGGTCTAATGTCTACTCTTAACCTCCTCATTAGAAGACCTGCAATTTGATGAAACATATCTTAAAGATCCCCAGCGGTTTAGCAAAAATAAGAGAAAATAAAAATAAATGACCCTGTCTTTATTAATGAGTTGTATCTCTTATGGGTTTTCTACATAAATTACACATATAGCTCGTCTTTATAATTTGGTCTATACACAATCATTTGCACGTGTTATAAGTTTAAGGATAGGGATGAGGATCAACTTTATTGAGATACCCCAATGGGGGAAATTTAGTTGTTTCAGCATCTCAGAAACAGGAAAAATAAAGAGTGTCAATAGCAAAACATAAAAAACCCAGCTATGAGCATGTTGTTTGAGAGAAACAGCATGATGTCAGCTTCGCTAATTTTCTTCTCTCACCCACCTCCTCTTCAGAGTTCAGAGGACAGCCCAAGACAGAACCAGCCCTCCTGAACAGTCTTCCTGTTTCTCTCTGTGCTCCATCCTCCCCACCAGACCAATGTATAGAAAAGTGCAGACGCCACCACAGAGTCATAACAGAGTCCTGCACACCCGAAGGACCTCAGCTGCCGAAGCAGGTGCAGTCGACTTTGGCTGCACCTGCCTACAGGGTGTTGTGTTGTTGTGTGTGACCAGTCCAGTTTATTGTTGAGGTAAACACCCAGGTATTTGCACGTCTCCACCATCTAAATGTCCAAACCCTGGATGTTCACCGGTGCAGTCTGGGGTGACTTTCTGTGGAAGTCTATCACCATCTCTTTTGTGTTGCTAGCATTGAACTGAAGGTGGTAAAACTTGCTCCTGTTGACAAAGTCCATGATGACCTGCCCGTACTCCTGGTCACTCTCCTGAGACACACACCTAAGGATGGCTGTGTCATCAGCGAATGTCTGCAGATGCCAGCTCCCAGAGTTGTAACAGAAGTTTGAGGTTTACAGGTTGAAGAGAAAGGGGGAGAGCACTTGTACCTTGTGGGGCCCCTGTGCTGCAGACTGCTATGTCGGACTCAAAATCTTGAAGCCTCACGTACTGTGGTCTGTTGGACAGGTAGTCTGTTGTCCATACCGTCTGGTGACAGTCTACTCCTGCTCTTTCTAGCGTACCCCTGAGCAGTGCAGACTGGATGGTGCTGAAGGCACTAGAGAAGTCAAAGAGCATGACCCTCGCAATGCTGCCTGTGATCCTCTGTGACAGGTGAGAGTCACAGGTCGGAAGTGATTAGGCTCCGTGGGGTGCAATGTCTTTGGGAGTGGCACCACGCATCATGTCTTCCACAGAGTAGGGACCCTCTCCAGACTCAGGCTCAGGTTGAACCTCAAAGAGCTGGTCCACACAGTCCTTCAGGAGTCCAGAGCTGATGCATCATCTGGACCTGTGGCCTTCCTCGCCTTGATCTTTCTCAGATGACTTCTCACCTGATTAGCTGTTATGGAGAGGCCATTGATGGAGGAGGAGGAGGAGGAGGGGAGCGTTGTTGAGTCGGGTGACAGGGCGCTCAGGTGGAGTGTTTGAGAAGCAGGCTGGTCAGAGCTCTGCTGGTTGGGGGTGGGGCTGGGAGCAGAATCAAATCTATTGAAAAACAAATGTAGTCCATTTGCCCACTCCCTGTCACCTTAATAATCCTTAATAATCCTTCAGTCAATAACTCTTTACTTACATTTCAAGTCATGTCATGAGAAAGACAACTATTGAAGCTGAGGGAAAGCCTATATTCTTAGGGCATAAAGGTAAAATGTCAACTGTTAAAATTAATTGTATACTTCTGTAAAAAGCAGTCAGCTCTGTCATTTAAATGTATTGTATATCGGTTTTTTTTGTTAAATTTTAAAATTATTTGTTCCCTCACTTTGAGAAGTGCATCTATTAAAGACAAATTAATGTTTTTCACCAGACTTTGGGACCTGAACTGCATGTAAGACATGTATTTCTATCAGTATTATTGTTAATTTTATGCATATTTCAATTTGTTTAAGGAAATCATGTAAAATGTAAAACACTTTCCAACAAATTATTTAAAACAACTGACTTTATCACGTATTCTTGCCACCTGTTGCCTTCTCAATGCTTCTGCAAACACTGTGGGTAAAAATAGCCTCTATTGATCATCTGCACACTGAATAGTTCAAGAGATGAGTGTGGCTTAGCCAGGTGGTGCAATAGAGATAACAATATTTTTAGGAAGAAATTATTATTACATGAGTTTTCATGGATAGATTATATCGGAACTTTTCGTTCGATATCTACTTGAAAAACAGATAAAAGTGTGAAATAATGTCAGAACCTTTTTTACAGTTTTGAAGATACATGTTTTAAGTTGACATTTTCCACATCATTTTCATTTCATATTTATTGTTTTAATTATATGTTATTCATATTTTCTTAAATCATTGTGTATTACATATACAAATAGTGTCAGCTTTATTGTAAAGCACCAAACTTGGTTTCAAATTCCTTTTATATAATATTTTGCAACTATTTCCATTTTAAACTGAGTGTAAAAATTCAGAGGTATTTTTTCAAACATGCATCTTCATTTTAAAGCAACGTCAAATGCTTTGGCCAGCAAACACTGAAATGTGAACAATTACAGCAGAATATTTATCAGGCAACCTCCACCATTCTTCCAAATAAATCTAAGCTTCCATGTTGATTGTTAACCTTCTATAAAACCATCAAACTACCTGTAAGGTATATTTAAGGCAGGTAATAAGGTCATTTAAGGTAGTGTGGCTCTTGAAGTTGTTGTCTCGTATGACACATTCTGATCAATCAGCTATGTCACCATTTTTTCTGGATTTTACAGAGACCACTAAATTGTGTCCTACATGTAGACATAACGCCCAAAAAAACACAAATGACCTACTGCCATGTAACACCACCCAAAACCCTGGATCACATCCACAACACGCCTCCTCTCCCCCCCCCCCCCCCCCAGCAGCACCAAGTGACATGCACCTTCAGGTTGAAAATTTGTCAGAGACACGAAAAGGTGGTTCAGCTCGGAGACCTCCTGGGATTCTCACAAGGAAACCTCTGTGTTCTGCTCACAACAGCCGTCCTTGTTCCTAGCAAAGACTTTTAAGGTAAATATGCACCTTGGACTATTCTTTGATGCAAAACAGTTAATATAATACATGAATGAATGTGCTTTATTTTTCATGTCTTGCTATGTAGAATTTGGCTACTTATAGCCTGTTGACAAAATGTACAACAGTAAATTAAAGATTTTAGTGACAAGTGAGTTAAGACACTAAAACATCTACTTTTTCATACAACCTTATTCCAAATAGCACTTCCAATTGTCGATACATTTTTATCTTGAATTACGCCACAAAAAAAACAACACATCCAAGCACATGTCATGTGTCTGAGGCTGCAGGTGTTTTCTCTGTCATTCCCTCCCACAGTAAAGACACATTCAGGTCCCCTTTTAATGCAGGAAATGTGCATGTTCAGTTTTCATTAATCTCTCACACGTGTCTCACACATGTCTCATATACTGTTTAAGCAAGACCTTCAACTATAAATGGCTATTGCTCTTTATTATATTACAACTCTTTTGTCCAGAATGCATTGGGTGTGTGCGTTGAGTCTCTTTCTGACCCTGCTGAATCTGTCCTCCTCACTGCTGCTGGGAGCCTTCAATATCAAGTCCTATGGAGACAAGAAGGCCTCCAACACAACTCTGATGAACCTCATCAGCACGGTCAGAAACAGTTTTATATATGTATTTTGGAATCCAATATTTCTGTTTCTTTAACTGTGTCACCACATTTGATAAAAAAAATATATAGCATGAATTGGCTATGTGAACAAAACACAATATTTGGCTTGTATTTGACTTCCCTTTTATTTTATACAACATTTAAAACTAAATGTGATTTTATTTCTATCTTGTTTGGAGTAACTTCAAGATTAAAGGAGAAATGCTGCATTTTTTCTTAATATTTTACATCCAAAAGATACTTTGAATTGAAGTCGCTTTGTTCCTTTTTTTCTAGAACCATATTGAACTATAATTGTTTTTTTAGATTGTTCACCGTTATGACATCATTCTCATCCAAGAAGTCAGAGACAGTGATTTGTCAGCCACCAAAAAACTCATGGAGCATGTGAATAAGTAAGACCGACAATAGCACTGTGTGTAGGGAATACACACATAGCTAAAATATCATATTTCCTGAAATATCGTAATATTATTTTACAAAAAGTATAAATGTATGCTCATTGTCTATTTGTCGTGTTTATATGTGTGTGTTTGCGTGTGTTTTCTCAGAGGTTCTCCTCAGTTCAGGTACAGTCACATCGTTAGTGAACCTCTGGGCCGCAGCACCTATAAGGAGAGATATCTCTTCCTCTACAGGTAAACAGAAGGGCATGAACTTATTTCTTGGTTGTCCATTGTTGAGTTTGTGTAGGTCATTCCAGATGTGTTTGTTCACCACCTTATTTGCCTCTATGAAGGTTTATTCGCTGATGGGCCCACTGCCCAACAGAACTGTATATAAGTATGTATATATGAATTACGTAAAAATGAGTCTACTGTTGTTATCGCTATTAATTATGGTAATACAAGCTAACCATGCAACATGATGTGTCTTCCTAGAGTGATTTGTTACACAATTTTACTGAGATTCTGGATGTATGTTTGTAATTTAAGAACCATTTGAATTTGGATGCATCAATAATTTCTCATGTACTATTGGGCAGTTTAACAAGAGATTGACACAATGATTTGCAAAAACTGGTGCCATTTTTTGCATGAATATAAATCAAAACATTGATCAGCATGATTAACTTTTTTAAAGTTAAAGAAAATGTTTGAGTAACAAATTCAAATATTTGCAAATTCTCAGTTAATGCACTTTCACCATGTTCGTTTGTAAAATGAATTTACAAATGTTGGACCATACTAATATTGGTTGAGCTTTATTTATCGTACCCTGTACTGGTATTATTACATTTAATTTATATACATACTTTTGTATTTCATGATAAATACAGTTTGTAAAACATTTACGTGCACACATGCACCACTTTTACTCGCTAACATATTTTCAGGATCAGCCCATCATCCTTCTAGAATGTGCAGAGCTGATACAGGACAAACACATCTGTTTGTGTTTCCTGTCCAGAGAGCAGAAGGTGTCTGTGGTTAAAAGCTACACCTTTGATGATGGCTGTGAGCCTTGTGGGACGGACACCTTCATCAGAGAACCTTTCGTCGTCATGTTCTCCTCCAACACGACTAGTATGTTCTGGATTTTTGCTACTGTGCCCTTTTACCACCAACCAACAGTGATATCGAATTTCTTATTGACATGATGATTATTGGACGAGATTATAAGGTCTGTGAACATGAATCATTGCCTTCTCGTTGTATTCAACGACATCCTGCCAAGTTGCCCTTTAAACCCATCAGTAATTCTCTCAGTATAACCTCTATTAACAGATTCTTACGAAGCACCTCCTGGTGTCAGCAAAAAAAGATTGTTGTATAATACTGTCCTCTCTGTTTACAGATCCTTGTACACAGTTTATATTCTGCGCTCACTGATTCATAATCAGTGTTTGCTGAGTTTCAATCTCTGGGCACGGTGTCATAAACTGTGACTTAGTTGTTATTTGTGCATTAAAACTCTACAACTTGCTTCAGCTTAATACTAACAGCAAAGATGTTTCAATTCTACCAAATCAGTTTGTTGTTTAAAAGATACTGGGGTTCAGCTTGTTCTCCTAAGTTTATTTATTTCTTCTGTGTGTCTTCTAGCTGTTAGGAACTTTGTTCTGATCCCACAGCACACCTCTCCAGATTTCGCTTTGGAGGAGACTGATGCTCTGTATGATGTAGTGTCTGATGTCCGCAACCGCTGGAACACCAATGTGATTACTCCTTATCAGCTTGACAAACACAACCCAGCACACTTTAAGTATTTAGTGAGAGCAAATAAATAAGGAGTGATGCAAAGGACAGTTTGTTAAGTTACATTGACGAGAGGGGTCTTCTCTTTCTGCAGGACATCGTGCTGCTGGGTGACTTCAACACAGGCTGCAGCTATGTGTCAGGCTCCGACTGGCAGCAGATCCGCCTCTTCACTGACAAGAGTTTCCACTGGCTGATATCTGATGAGGCTGATACTACAGTGTCACACACTTACTGTGCTTATGACAGGTAAACGGAGGAACGCAGACACTCAGCCAGTCCATCACTGTGAATGTGTGTGAATGGGATTAGTAAATACTGACGGACACTTAATATAAATGTGTATATGGGTGTATATGGGTGAATGTGTTAAAAGCGCTTTTAGTGATCAGAAGAGTGGTTGAAGTCCATTTATTGAGTCAATTTACTCAACGCACATGTTTACATGGACTATTAATGATACCCCTCTTTCTGTACTTGTAGGATTGTGGTCACTGCTGACATGATGAGGGGAGTGGTGCATGGCAGCGCTGAGGTCTACGACTTCATGGTTGACTTGAATCTTGGCTACAATCTGGTAAAACAATTTATGTCTTGTAAATCCCTTTTTTGTTACGTTTCACTTTACCTATCTCACTTCCTTCAATTTACTTCCTGGTTTCTCCTTCCCCTTGATTGGTTGTTTGCACAGTAGTTCAGCTGTGATGTTTCAATCATCCCATGTGTGATTTGCCTCCCATTTATTAATCTTATTGAATTAAAATTTAGAAATACACCTTTCTTAAACAAAAGTAAAGTTTACTGACTGGACTTCTGAATTCTGACCCGATGCCCATTGATGGCACATTGCTGTTTCTTTGTACTCCTTTCCTAACATTAAGCCTTGATGCAACTGTGAAACAAGTCATGTTAGCAGCAAACTATGAAAAGAGTCTAAAACAGCAAGATGAGCCTGCTAAGGGTGTTATTTTTCCTTAACTCTAGCACCTTGATTTCATAGCACAGAATAGAAGAGGTGTATTGTGAGCAGTATCTGTGCAGACTTTGGTGGTTAAAGGTGAAAGAGTTTCTATTCGAGGGGCATTTGTTCGTATATTATTAAAATTGATTGATGAACATTTCTGTTGTATTTATGTTATCTTTGGAGCAATCAGGCTCAGGAAAAGGTTACTGTTACAATTGACAGATGAAAAGGTATTTTGATGGCCTATTTAGTTTACATTTCATTACAAAAAGTGCAATTTGAGGAAAAATACACTGGTTTAGATACTTGAAGCAATCAACTGCATGTCAAATTTCCTACAATGTCTGTGTTTTAGGCATATGCTGTCAGTGACCATTTCCCTGTGGAGGTGAAGCTCGCTCCTGTAGTCTGAGTCCTGAATCTCACCACCCTTCCACCGGCCTCCAGGCTGAATCTGAATCACAAGTATTTTTTGGATTAACTTTTGCAAACTGTGCTGCAACGAACAAGACCAAAATAAACAAAATGCCAAAACATTTAATCGTTAACTTCCTTCTTGGAACAGGCACCTGAAGAGGCTTAAAAGTAAGGAACAGGAATAAAAGAATTTTCTTGGAGATCATTTTAAAATTCTGAAAGCACTTCAATTAATATCTTAAGTCTATCCACCTCTAATGTATTAGGTTGCAAACAAATTTTCGAACATAGAGAAAGAACATCTTTCTATCGTGTTACATACTTTAAGTGTTTTAAACATTACTACAACAATCAGTCTACCAAATAGACATTTTAAAAATATAAATATGTTGTTACAGGTGACATGGTCAATAGGACCATTGCAGATTTAGGTCACTAAAGCACTTCACTAAACAGTGACTGTCCTACTGCAACAACCTCAAGTAGGTCTGTCACTCATGTGAAAGCAGTGGGACAAAAATATAGGCTTCTAAAACAGATTTGGAATATAGACAAGGTGAAATGGGGTTTATAACTAAGGCTTTGAACAAATCTGGTCTATCAAAGGGTTGTGCTAATTTGCCCAAACATAAACTAAAACTTTAGCAAATACATATTTCTCAGAATGAGAAGACTTTCCACTGCATGGGACACAACAATGCATCAATTGGTTTATGGAAACTTACAACAATTACCTGACAAACTTATGTTGCATGATGTTACAGCTACCGAAACCCGAGTACTCTGTGGTGGTGCTTTTTATTACAGAATGCTGCATAGAAAGAACTAAGCCAACTGAACATAACTTTTATTTGAAATATGTTATAACTGTGGAGAAGTTTTCAGTTTAGCATGAACCTACATTAGCTAGGTAAGTCCAGTATCGTATGCTAGCAACAGCTGATCTATAATCATATAACCCGTGTTTCTTTGTCAGAGGCACACATTTATTCACTCATTTGTCAATGTTTTTTATTAGTACAAATATTAGCCTACTGCAAAGTTGAAATACCACTGCATACGTATGCTACAAAGGATACAGATGACGTAGCAAACATTTATGGTGGAGCTTAGCATGAAGTCATTCTTAATGATCAAAAAACATTGATTTTTTTAGTGAAGCATTGGCAAAGTTTTTCTGAGTATTTCTACCCCCAGCTAATTGTGTCTCTGCCTGGTAAGAGGGGATCAAACTTTTTATTGAACATGTGATTCTTTGCTGGTGGAACAATGACGTGACAGAGAGTTGTGGAGAGATTTATTTAAGAACCTTAGCACCAATGAAGACATTAAACAGAAGGCTATAGTGTAGACACATAGTGTGCGTGTGTGATCCTCTCTTTTTTAGCCCTTTCTCTTTTTAAGCATCTCAATATACATGCGCAGAGACTTCTGAATGGAGTCCTTAGTGATGAAGCTAACAAAGTTGTTGATGTCAGCCTCTCTTTTGGACACAAGTTTTTCAATGGTTGGCTTCCTCATCATGGACTTGGTGATCTGTCTTGCATGATCTGTAAATTGAATAGATACAAAATGACCAAAGCTTTTTTTCAAACTGTGATTCAGCAACAGCGCCATAAAAAAAAAAGAAGATCAGAAGTCAATATGCCTTATTACTTTCACAACAGCATAATATTGCTGTCCCACAGTGTGACTGCAGTGTGTGAATTACAGAAGCACTCAGTTATTTAATGTAGACAAGCACGCCTTGATGACGTTGATACTGAAGGCAAGACAGGGGCACTGATTTCTTGCATTAACAAAAAGGATGGAAGGAGGATTGTTTTTCATTAAAGAATTGTTATCACTTGTTTGAATTGAACTTTAAAGGATAATTTTAGTAAACAAAAAAATGAAAGATACATACAGTAAGAAAAGAGTAGAGTATTTGGAGATTTGAAAATGTGACTCCAGATTGGAAATAAAGATGTTAGCCATTGTAAAAAAAAAAAACTATTATGTGATTATGTTTTAGTATTCTAAAACATAAAACCTCCTATTTTGGAGGTGCAAAAGAAATTTGTTGTACCTGGAATAGCCAACCACTTCTTCATGGTCTGTGCTGCTGTGATGAGAACCTGGTCTTCTGGGACCAGCTGGTCCACCAGACTGATCTTCAGGGCCTCTGAGGGGTTGTAGAGCAACCCCAACTCCAGGGCCATCTCTGCATGTCGGTGGCCCACAGTGTTGACGAGGGTGTCCTTAAACCTGCAAACAGTAGTATTTGTTTTTGCAAGTGTGAAAGTTAAGCGGAGTCCTTTGACATTTTTGAACAACTAACACTATCATAATTATGAACATTTTCACCACTTTCACAGCTATCGTCATCCTGAGAAGTCCTCACCAAAAAGGTGCAACAATACCAAGCTGCGTCTCATTGAGGCCGATGCTGAAACGAGGGTTGTCTGCCATTATCCTGTAGTCACACGTCAGAGACATCAGACAGCCACCAGCAGGACTGGAACCCTGCGAGGGGAGTGGCAAACACAACAGTTGATGTAAAAACTCTTCACCTTTGGTGTGACACAGGATTCTCCAGAAACCCAGGAGAGACAGAACGTAATAAATCGTAATCCCACTGGAAGGGAAAATAATCTCTCCCCATTGACTTTTTATGACATGGTGGTAGCTTGACGTTAGTTTTGACTCCTTGAGATCAACAGAAAATTGCCAAATAGTTACTGTTCGCTGGGATAAATTACCAACACAGTACAAATCTGCAGTTATGTTGCAATGAGCAACAAAACAAGAAAAACTGAGCCTTTGAGAGGAAAAAAGGAGACAAGCAATTAGACTTGAGGCATCAGCAGGAGGAATGGATTCATTTGAACATCTGTCGAGGATGAATATAAGCTATACTCAGCCAGTTTTGATCTTTGGAGTTTTCCCAGCCATTCAGTGTGATCATTTCACAAAAAAAATCTATCCAAGATGGACTTAACATACTGACTTTATCGACCAACCTTACCAAAATGAAGTGTGCTAAAGTCTGAATTTTACTTCCTGATGTTGTGTTTTGAATTAGCCAAAGTTAATTTGTTAGAATCTTCAACAATTGGCTGCATAATGTTGAGCAGATGTTTCCCGTCCAGTGAGCATGGACTTTAGAGTGTGGAGGGTTACACTCTGCCTCTATGTAGGCGTGGTTTCACACGTACATTGATTGCAGCAATAGTGACCATGTTGGAGCTGTACAGTTTCAGCCACATTTCCTGAACTGCTTTCCAGAACACTCCACAGCGCTCCGGACTTTTCCCGTACATCTCCATGATGTCCAGACCAGCTGAGAACACCTTTGGCTGGCTCTAAAATCAAAGCAATAAGCACAAATACTCAAAGCAAAGAAATGTCTGCAATTTACTAACAAGAATGAAAGCACTTCAAAATGGATTTCCTACAACAAGACACATCTAATACTACTACAGTAAGACTGCTCTTAGCTAAAGATTTTACTGCACCGAGGTGATGATGAGGCCTCTGCAGCTCTTATCCATCTCTAGCTTCTCCACGCTGATGCAGAACTCAGTAAGGAAATCTAAACTGAGGCTGTTGACAGGTGGACTCTGCATGTGCAGCACTGCCACACCTACAGAAAAAAGGGACATGCTAATTTTATTACCAGGATATCTTAAGTATGGATGTTAGAACATAGTACATTGTGGGTTCCATTAGTGAAAGAGGGCTTTCAATGAACAAAACGTAAAAGAAAAAGAGAAACAGGGAAGGGATGGAGATGATGTTTACATCTTTACCTGTGCTTTGGTCAAAATCTACTTTGACTGCAGACACGGAGGAGTTGTTCCTCCGCTGAGCGATGAAGGCTGGAGAGACTCGCACCCCGCCATGACTGCTGCAGGAGGAGAGCTGGGATAGAAGACCTAAACACACATACAAAGAGTTAGTGTTGATAACGACACTTAAAAACTACTACGACACCACAAACACTAATCACATTGTCATTCACATTGTTTGCAAAGAGAATTGAGAATTTATCTCAATCGTTGTCTGCATTAAGTCCAGAATAGCAACTTCAGTGTTAAGCCAGCTCTGCATTGGTCTTGAAATCTTTCATGCATGCGAATGTCAATCACTGCCGTTGGCTTGTTTTGTGCAACAGATCCTCTCAGCTCCAATGTCCAGTCATATCTGTATTTTTTATTTTTTTTTAATTTGTATTGATGAAAGTGGGGCTCTCTTTTCTATTCTACAGGTGAAGCCAACTTTTTTTTTTTTACCTGCAAATCCTCTCATCAAATGCACGTTTAACATAGTGCATAGTGTAATAGAATGCCTTGTTTTAGTTTGCCTTGCCACTCCCGTTTCTCAATAACTGGCTTCAAGAGGGATTAAAAATGAAAAGGGAGAATACTTTGTGACAAGTAAAATATTATTCTAATGTCCTATCCTAATTTATCTTCAGAGATCAATAAAGTAAATATTCTTCAACTGTCAGTGAAGCAGAAAGAGTATACTGAATGTTTAGTGAGATATTGATTAAACGTATGTTATTCCAAGTATATGTGTGATGCATAGAAGGCACAGTTGACCCCGAAAGAACACCCCTAAAATAATCATCATCAATAATCTATTATTACGTGTGTGCACAGGATCATTATTCATGAACCCGAGATAAACGCGTGTGTATGTTTTTTTGTGGGGGCTTCAAAGCCTTCGTAGGGTGCAGACATTGAAATAAAGTCTAAACATTTTATGTCTACCCAATAAAAGTTCAAGTACTCGTAGTGTCCTGTGACCTTTGCTCCAGTTTCTACAGAAAACACAGAGGCTCAGTCAGACAGCTGGCAGCCGGATATCAACTCACAAAGTCTGTTAGAAAGACTGAAATCTGAATGCATGCAATTAAATCTTCTCTATATAACGTGGCCCCTCATACATGAATACATACTTGAAAAACCGCACTTGTTCCTCAACGCAGCTCTCAATGCCATCCTGTGCAGCTTGGTTCCGTCAGTGAGCTGGAGCAATCTTCTTCTACTTGGCTTTTTGTGTTTGCTTGTCTCTTTGAAAGCAGCCCTTCAGAAGCAACACCGCCACCTGCTGCCTAGGAGTAGGTACTGAATACATTTTATTACAAAGAAAATGGAAAATAACGTTTGATTGGAAAAACTTTGAACAGTAAGTAGGCTTTAAAATCTTAAAACAAAATAATGTAATTGGACAGAAAAAAACCCCTAAAAGGAATCAGTGTGATATTACTTTATTGAAAGAGCAATTTATGGTGCATGTGTGTAATATTTTGTTCTATAAATGATAATCAGACTAAAAGTGTTTACTTTTTTTTCCCTTTTAAAATATATACGCAAGTGGTGTACCTTATTTTGTAGGAACAAAAGCAATTCAACACAACATAAAGTGTCTTACTATTCCCTATAACTTGATCGGCTAGTTGAGCAGGAGACCAAAATTGTAATGCTTTCATTCTTAAGTCTTAACTTTTTTGCATAAAAATGTTGATATAGGCGACCTCAGTGATGTAAAGATCTGAGAGAGTCCTCCCTTTTTGCAGCTTGAAATTTGAGATGCTCTTTTCTTCAAACATGTAAATTAGATTAGATTAAATTATATATTTTTTTTTAAAGTGTAACTGGATCTTGTGATAGAGGCCAATTTGTGGACATATTTTTCAGTAAAACACCATAGTGTGAAATGGCTTTTGTTTTCAGGTAGGAGTGGACAATGAAAGAAGGGACAGAGAGAGAGATGGATAAGAGGGGAGAGAGAGTGGGTGAGAGGAGAGATCTGTGTCAGTTACTACCAAATCACAAGTGTGTGACTGTAACAGGAGAAACACAAGGAGCTGAAGGTCCTTCATCAGTGAGTTTAATATTTCTTATGTAATTTAATGTGTGTTATTTTTGTTAGTAGGATAAATCTGGATGTATTTCTTTCATTTGAACCACATTTATTTAGTTTTGGGTACAAAACATTTGATTGCCTGTTTATTAATTGGATTTTTCCATTGGTTTTGGTGGCTTTATTGAGGATGACAAAAAGACCTCAAAGACAAATGAAGCTTGGTTGATATGATGAGCCCATGTGTCTTTTGTTAGTGTTCGGGGGTTTGAAAATAGTAAATTTCGACTGTGTACGCAAGTGAACACCATGAGTGTCAATTCATATGAGACAAAAACAATACAGATCATGCCTTTGTTTCATTCATTTTAGACATGTTTGTATGTGTTGTTTTTCCTTTGTTTTGAGCAGATCAAGACCTTTTCCACCTAAAACCTCCACCTTCAATCTTTGCTGTGATTGAGCATAACAACAAATCCATCGCCCTGCGTCACATCTATATCCTGTAACCAAGGGAACATTCACCTCTCCAGTGACACTTTTTCTGTCCAACCCCACTAGGCGGCATTATGGATTTTATACAGTCGGCAGACATGGGAAGTGGCTGTGAAGATAACAAGTGTGGCCTTGCATCGGGCTCCCTGGAGGACTGCCCCAACCAAGAGTGCCAGTGGGAAGAACCAGAATTTGGCTTAGTTAAGTTAGGTGGGTACACGGTTATGATGAAGACATTGCGTCTGTCTGTTTGCAATAGCTCTGTGCTTAAGTTACCAACATATAGCTATAGAAATCTTTTTATTTTTATCTCATAAAACAAAGAAAGAAAGAATCTGAACTGCCTAACATGTTGCACTACACTGCATCTACAAGTAATTGAAGTTCTTCATGGACTAAAACAGAAAACCATTCATTCTTCATCTTTTATTTATGACAAACAATATGTACAAAGTGTTTCTGATAAAACATTAATATTTGATATTCCAGTGTGTGTGACTGTCATTTATATTCCGCTGATGCTCTTCGGCCTGCTGGGAAATATATTAACAATTCTGGTGGTTTGGCTCCGCCCTCACATGAGAAGCTCGACCTACCTCTACCTGAGCAGTATGGCTGTCAGTGATCTATTTATACTGCTACTGCTGCCTCTGGATCTGTATAAGGTACACACACACACACACACACACACACACACACACACACACACACACACACACACACACACACACACACACACACACAAGGTGTCTAGTACTTTGTGTCAAGCAGCATTCGATGTGTTGGCGTACTTCTAGGAATTGTGTTCCATATTGGTTTATTCGACCCTCTGTTTCCCTCGCCTCAGGGAGTACCTGCTGCCAAATAACATTTTCTTCCATTGCACTAAAGTGTCTTTTCATACCTAGAGTATGACAAGACATTATGCATGAAGAAATCTGTTTTTTTTTGGTGTAGAAAAAACAAAGGTACATTTCTCAGTTTCACTTCAATTCAATTCATCAGACTATAGCATTAGTGTTACACTAACAACATTATCAAAACATCCAATAAAAATAACAATAGCAATCAAGAATATTTGTAATAGTAATAATAACACTGTGGCTTGATTGGTAGAGTCAGTTGTCTCTCAACCGGAAGGTTGATGGTTTGATCCTCCACTCCCACAGCACGTCTGATGACTCTTCGGGCAAGATACTTTATCCCACTACTTGGTGATAAATAAATGGGATTAGTTACTTCCGATGGTCAGTCTATATAGGAAACGCTGCCATCAGTGTGTGAATGGAGAGGTGCGTCATATGGAGTAAATGCGATTTTGGAGTATTCAGAAGACTAGAAAAGCACTACACTCTAAGCTGAAGTCCATTTACCATTTACTCAGAGTTATACCTAAATAACAAATCTAAAAAGTTTTTAGTCCATCCACTTTTTCAACTGGGCTCTTATAAACCTTCTATGATTCTTAGGCCAAATAAAATATTTTGCTTTGTTTTAAACTGAAGTGTTCCCTAATAACAAAACTTATGAGCACATGAGTGTGGCAGCTACTTTGTGATGAAGTGAAATAAGAGGAAAATAAAGATGTCTTGGATGTAAAAATATTTCTGTGTCTTTAACAGCTCTGGAGGCCCAGACCCTGGCCATTTGGAGACCTTGCCTGTAAGCTGACAATGTTCATGTCAGAGTGCTGCACCTTCTGCACCATCCTTCACATCACCTTCCTCTCCATTGAGAGGTACGTGGCAGTCTGTTGGCCTATCACTGCCAAGACCCTGGTGACACGCCGTAGAACCAGGGCTCTTATTGGCTGCCTGTGGCTGGGTGCGGCCGTCAGTGCCGCACCGGTGTTGGTCATGGTCGGAGTGGAGGAAGTCGTGGGAGAGGAGCCAGGGATTGGTGGATGGATCGAGGACAGAGGGTGGACGGGGAGTGAAGGTGGATTTATGTTAGGTGAAAGGGAACAAGGAAGTGGAGAAATTGTCTCCATTGATGGAGGATCAGAGGGAATAAAGTGGAGAGAAAGCATTGGTGAGAAAATACTGTTGGTGGAAAAAGAAAAGAGACTACTGGAAATAGGAGAAAGAAAGAACACCAAACAAGGAGATAAAAGAAAAATAAGAGACGAGGGAGGTGGTATTAAGGAAGAAAGGCTTGAAGTTGAGGGAATGCATAAAAGGTTGAAAAAGGAAGGAGGAGTGAAAGAAAGTGTTGATGGAGGTTGGGGTCTCCCTGACAACAGAGAGTGCCGGTTTACAGACTACGCTATCTCCTCCGGTCTGTTGTCAGCCATGATGATTCTCTCCAACTTGTACTTCCTGGTTCCATTCTGCATCCTGGGACTGGTCTATAGTCTGATTGGACGGACGCTGTGGCTCCGTCCACAAAGTAGCCGAAGAGAACAGAGTCATCGGCACACTGTCAAAATGTTAGGTGAGAAATGCACCCACCACCACAGTTTAACAAGATCACATAGAAATTGTGCACTAGGTCATATTTCTTACCTTGTTTTTAAAACTGACTCAAATGTCCTGTTCTCTTTTTGTCCACCCTGCCCCCTCTTTCTATTAACCCTCTTCAGGTGTTATTGTGTTGGCGTTTGTCCTCTGCTGGCTGCCCTTCCATTTAGGTCGAACTATTTTCTCTCTTTCTCAGGGCAGTAGTACTGATGGACAGGAAGTATACCCTGACACAAATGCACACTGGGAGATGAATGCTGGTTCAGATTGCATAGTCAGTGATGTGAGCTCACACACTGATGTAGACACATACATGGCAGACAAAGAAACTAAGATGCAAACAAACATAGGCACACAATCTGAGGATTTGAGCATTGACCTTAATCAAATGACATCTCTCAGCAGACAGACAGGTACACACACAACTACACACTCCAGTGATCTAACACTTATTGATCAAAATCTCACAGACACAAAAATGAATATGCATCATAGAAACAAACATGCAAACAAAATAGAAGAAAACACCTCCTCACATAATGACACACGTACTATTGAAGATATTGTTACACATATATCAAATTCACACAGTGGTTTACTCATAGACACAAGCACCAGTACTCACACCTACAGGCCTCACTTTACAGATGGTCACACACTCTCTAATAACCAAAACAAGGCGCCAATTTGTATAAACTCACAAAACGACACACCTCCCACCTCAGGAACAAACACATCCAATTTGACAGCAAACAACATTTACAGTGCCACACCTTTCAACAATACATACACACAACCTGATTCACACTATTTTCTATACTATCTGTCTCAGTACTTCAACCTGGTGTCCTCTGTCCTCTTTTACCTTAGTGCTGCTGTCAATCCTCTACTGTACAACCTGATGTCTGTTAGATACAGACATGCTGTCCACAGCCTCATACACACACACTCTCACACGCAGACTCACCGACGGCGCACACTCACAGGGCAGCACTCCACAACTACTCTGTGAGGGGGAACACTGAACACAAAGATAGAGGAAGGGAATAGAGGGGAAATTAAACACAAATCATTCAACTTAGCTGGGCTTTTATTTGGCAGGGATTCCTGTCATTTTTGTTCTGTGCTTTTCTTGCTATGGCTAGTCATGCCAAAAGGTATTCATGTGGTCACAAAGTGAGACACTTAAACACTGCTATCAGAAGAATAATGCACCGTGGTGTTTTAAGATGCAAGTAAGCATAAATGTATGGGAAGCTAAAATAGATATACAGTGACAATAAACGTTCAAATTGTTCAGCAACTGAGATGACAATGGGTAGTACAAAATGCAGGAAGACATTTGGCCATATTTAAGGGTAAAATAAACTATCCACCAAAATACAACTGCTTATGTTAGCATTCTAGCAAACAACCGTTTGAGAGTGTTAAGCAATTATCTGGTATAAATTATAAATTAATGACAACAATTCAATTTATTCGTTAGATTTATACTACTTGCGATCAACCTTGAAAACAGCAATACGTCATTGTAGCATTTGAGGTATCGGCCAATTTAATGACATCAGAGTACAATAGCTGTTGTATCAATATAGTGAATGGGTTTGATTTATTAGCAAATTATCTTTTTAGGGAGCAGACTGTGTCATTTTAGACAAGCACAGGTTTCAATATGGGTCAGATTTTACAATTAGCCAATTAAACCGGCCTGCAGATTACAACCCCTCATCAGCAAATAGGGCTTAATTATTACTACTGTAGCATCTCAACTGATGTTGTTGATCATTTCAGAGTATCTTCCAATGGCTTTGATTTACTGAATACAAAACTATTTAAAGTAATTAGATCAACATGGTTTTCTGACTATTAAATGTATATAATAACATGGTAGAAATGAACTGTAGAGTCTTCTCACCACTCACAGTTTTCAGAGCATGCAAAGAAAAATATTAACATACCCATACATATGCAGTGACAAGTCACTGGCTATGCCACTGGAATAATTTAGGGTTTAGTGTCCTACCAAAGGACACTATGATGTGGATTGCAAGACAGGATTGAACAGCTAACCTTTCTGTACCGGCGAGCCACACCTACCAGATGTAATATTATGTTCATATCTCTTAGACCTAACAGACATTTATACTGAGTGATGATCAGTACAGTATCTTTGTAAAGTAGCATGACAACATTACATAACAAAAACAAACTTCAGCTACTGGTTTACTATTCCTATAGCAAGCCAGTGAAAAGG
Organism: Symphodus melops; assembly: GCF_947650265.1. Taxonomy (NCBI): domain Eukaryota; kingdom Metazoa; phylum Chordata; class Actinopteri; order Labriformes; family Labridae; genus Symphodus; species Symphodus melops. The sequence goes on along the minus strand of NC_136707.1, from coordinate 10,923,049 downwards.
TTTTTATAATTTCTTTTCATGTTCTCACACACACACACACACACACACACACACACACACACACACACACACACACACACACAGAATAGGGCTATCAATGTGATTCATGTACTTTTATGATATTTTGATGTGTTTTCATGTTATATACTGTATTACATTATTGGTCCTTGATTTGACGGCCTCTCATGAACATGCCTTTATTTGATTCACAATGTGGGATTAGCACCTTTGTGAAGGTTATTCGTCTCTCATTCTGTCAGCAGGAAACACTTCAAATAGATTTCCTGAAGCTTGGTGGACAGATCAGCCCCAGGCTGAGAGACCGATGATTTGATCTTGTCCATATCTGTCACTACAAGGTTGGATTGGAACTATGTACACAAACAGAAAACTACATGGTGTCTGATTCCAAATCAATATGATACATTTGAAAAATTATTCAAATCCATTGTTGAATCAGACTAGATCATTCATGTTGACTATTATCTATTGTTTTTTTGATAGTTTGGTTGTTAATGACATTTAATACTGTGCACTTTTTAGACTGAAAGGATCTTCCATATGTGTTTAATAATTTGCTCATATTTGACATACAGGTATCTAAGAAGTTTTTTTTTTTTTATAATTACATCTGTAATAACTTCTTTGTATATTTTTTGCTGTGCATTTATATAAATGCCAACTTTTTGAATGCTTTCCATAATCCGTTGTCTTCTTTTAAACTTTGCACAGAAACACAATTCAAAAACATCATCTGACAGCCATCAGAACACGCTTACATGCTTCATGGAGCCCTGAGACCCTCACCATATCCAATAGGCCTATGTATAATGCTTGAGCTAACGCTAAGTTGGATATCAGCTTCAAATCAAGTTAGCTTTTCCAAGAGGTGTCTGGATTTTAGATGATATTAATCAAAGTAATTCAAGGAACATTTAGAGTCCATGTGAGACCACAGTATGGTCATGTACCAAATGTTCACAGCCACATGATGGCACTATGACCCAGAGATGAAAGATGCTGTTTAACAACTATTAGTGTATAAGCAATATGCTTTGTTGTTACTTCTAATACTACACACACTTTAACCATTATTACTGGTATAGTAGCTAGAAATCTGTTCTATTCGTTGTTTTTGTTGTTGTTATGTTTGTCTCTATTCATCTCCTTCTCCCTGCATCTCCATCTATCCACTTGAATTTCCCTTGGGATCAATAACGTATCTATCTGTCCCACTTTCCAAGCCCAACACAGTTACAGCAGGTGGCTGTTTGGCTCAACGTCTTTGTCTGTTAAAGGACAGTTTTTCCTTTCCAATGTTACTTTGTTAAATATTACCAAGTGCTGTGCTCACAGTAGATTGATGTTGGGTCTTTGAAAGTATGCATGGTCTGCAACCAAGAGCAGGTGTAGAATATAAATTGAGATCCCATATTATATCAGGACTACACACTCATTTATACATTTGCACACAAACTTCCAACTACTGATTTACCTTAAATTTACCTTCTTCTATAATCACAACGTATTTTTTGCCGGTGCCTAAAACCACTATACTTTATACTTATTGTGGTTTTCTATAGTCGCCCCTCTTCACACACACACTCACACACACACACACACACACACACACACACACACACACACACACACACACACAAAATAATTGCATTTTAGACATTGACATTTGTTTGATAAAGTTATTATGTGTGACCTAATTTATTAACTATGTGCACGTATTTTAAAAGGATTTAAACAACAGTTACAGGGGGTTTTGTAGCACGCTATCTCTTGCTGAGGATTTTAACTTCCTGCACTCTCTGCTGGTTGCACGTCCAGTGCTCTCAGCAACATGATATAATGTGTTAATTAGTGTGCTTTTTGGGAAACTTCCTCATCTGTCTTCTCCTGTTTTCACTTCTTCCTGCTGAGCTTAGCCTGAGAGTGGTGTACTGTAAATCAGCGTATTTAACTCTTCTTAAGAGAGCAAACACGCTAACATCCCAAAATGATGAAATACTCCTTTAATATTTAACAGTGCTCCAGCAGTTAATTGGTCAAATCAAACACATTACAGTGAAGTTGAAAAGAAAAATGAATGTCATTACTTGTTCATGTACTCTCTTTGCCTTTGTATTGTGAAGAAAAAAACAAGGTAGCCTCTATCAAACAAAAGCAATGGTAGAAATTCGCCCCACATGTCACTGCTTCAAACACAAACTCAATGCACATATTGGTATATTTACGGCATTTATACATACACACATATAATGTTGATTAATATGTGTCCCTAACCAGATGCACATGCTATACTGTAAATACACACAGTCACAGAATTGTAAGGCTGTTGGTTTGAATGTACTTGCATGTACTGTAGATTCAAACAAACAATAAAATGCCCTCACACACACACTTCACACACCTCTCCATTTCTGTTTCTTTCTCCGAGCCCCTCGCAAGCCAAAGGTCTCTGCAGCCAATGATTGAATGATCTCATTATTAAGCAGGGGGAAGCATCAGGTCTTATTTACGACCAGTATTATGTTACTGTACAGGGTTCTGCTCAACAGGAGGGATTTCACCAGAGACCTTTGACATATGGAGCAAATTAATTCAATATGGATTCTGTGCTTCAGGGGCAAAAAAATTGAGACAATAAGTTTGAAAAAGATGTACACGCATATTGTCACATAAATGTATTAACATACTGAGTAAGTCTTAAGAGAGCAATGGCTGATTTTGCTGCCGTTTCACAGCCTGGGAACAAGTTTCTCAGATTTGCCATGCAGTTAGAAAGAATAGTAGGAAAGAATGTGCAATCATAGGGTTACTTCTTTAACTAGGGAGATTATTAACAGAATCAGGTTGTAATTTGTTGTGAAGCAGCAAACATATTGAGTTGTTAGAGTTAGGAGATCAACTAAGGAATTCAAACCTACCCTTTCAGCTAACCCAATCACAAGTTCAATTTACCAATAGGTAGATACCAGTAGCTAAGGACTTTGGTTGGGAACTGGAGGGTTACTGGCACTACCTGGGTGCCCTTGAGCAAGGCACAAAAAACCCATTGCCATCTCAAGAGTGCCCCTCACTCTGATATCTCTCCATTAGTGCATTTCCATCCTGTGTGTATTAGAGCCTATGTGAGTGTAGCATGTAAAATTGAATTTCACTTGTGGGATTATTAAAGTCTATCTTCTTCTAAATGGCAGACACAGTTACAGAAAGTTTAAGAAGATTTACTCTCATGGTCCCTCATCTACTCTGCTAATCAGGTAAAGAATGCTGGAAGGAGCCACATTTGTCAACAGAGCTGTCAATCATGCTATTGCATCAATCAATCAATCAATCAATCAATCAATCAATCACTCAGTCATAATTTGAATAGTTCAAATTCATAACAAATATGATTTCAAATAACTTTATGTAAAGAGTTTCAAATAACTAATTACGAAACAAAACATTTCCACTTCGACTGAAATCGGCATAATATGAATTATGATGACAGGAACCATGTTTCTAAACAATGTACATGAAATGCATGAAAATTCTAGTTTGACCCATGTCCCATCTGTTGACATGGGGGAGCCCTGCAGCAGAGGGTGCTCCAAATATTTTGGCTTCACTATGGAGGACACTATGCAGGTCAGGTGAGCAATAGTAATAGCATACACAAAGTTTGAGACCAAAACATGAGGACAAATTCAATATCAATTCCAATTGCTAAACTCTTTGGACTTAATTTAAAGTTAGCATTGATGTGCCATTATATACCACAGTGTTCAGGTGATGCAGGTTGTTTTTATGATAGCTTATAGGGACAGTGTCAGAAATGAATTTAAATGCAACGATTGTTTTCAATGAGCAGAGCTACAAGCACAAAAGGAAACAATTTGAGTTTATGTTGAATTACATTTTGAATGTGGAATCCCACATTACCGTTCTATGCATTACATCTGCGGAACATTAGATTTTTTTTATTATCATGATTTTTTAACATCTGATTATATCTGTCAAAAACTGGTCTGTTCATTTTATAGGAATAAAATAAGTAAGATACCTGTGAACAAAATAGAGATTTCACAGTAGCAGAGCATTGTCAGAAACAGACTGAGCACAAACAAGCTGCTGTCTGTTCATGTATATTTCCAAAAAGCAACCTCAAGCTCCAAAGCAAAAATCCATCCTTGTGTTTGTCTATACCTTGATCTTTTGAGTTGCATCTTCAACATTTGCTTGTCAGTCTGTTGAAAGAGGTCAGGTGAGCGAGAGGGAGATGGGAAACAGGTTTTATCAGACAAATAAAAGCTGATTGGCTCTGCAGTAAAATGGCTGGCAGCGAGACAACAAGCTGCCTGTTTCAACCCCATATTCCCAAAGTGGCTGTTCACTTCAATTATCACCAGCCACAGCTTATTTACATGGTGGTCACACAGAGATTTCCATTTTTTGTTGTTATTTTGTCACTTTGAAATGCAGTGGAAAGTTTAGTATTGAAAATGAAACCGGGATGATAGGAGCAAAAATAAATGTGTTAATGAACATTTAATTTTTAGAGTGTGGAATTTCTTATGGTCCCCAAAGAAAACTCTAAAACCTCTAAACAGAGGTCGTAAGTGAGTACTACAGCCAGGAAGGATTTTTCTACAGATTATTTATTCCTGGATAACAAATAGAATAAACTACACATAATATTGCATTAAAGCATAGCTGAAATATCATAATTAATGGGATTAGGAAATGCATTCATGACGACCCTGACCATCTTTGCTGACTTGTATATAATGTTTACATTATCATGTATCCCAATGTTTTAACTATTTGAAAAGTTAATTCCACAAGGTTCAATTTTATAACAGTCAAACACCCATGCTCATCATTCTGCCGATGACACAGTTCTATACTATCTTGTAGATTCAGTTTCTCTTGCAGTAAATAAAATTACACCATTCATTTAGCAATGACAAACTCCAGTGTAGTGAGCAGTTAGTGATATACGACTTCCATTCAAGAAAGGGACACAGGAAGTAGAGTCAAGCACAATTAATCAGATTGTAAAAAGTTATAATTAACAGTATGCTGACCTCGTTTTATGATAGATGCAGATGTAGTACACTGATATTTGGAATTTTTTTTCTCCATTCACTAGTCTGTAACTTGTTTATAATACTTTCTGCAGAGTGATGCAACTCACAGCAGGTCAGAGCTTTCCTATTATTTCCAACTCATTGAGGTATTTTAGATATTTTAGGCATGTTCACATAATGAACATGACTTTAAGCTAAATATTCTATAAATAACTCTCACAGTAGAACAACTTGCAAAGAGGACACATACACATTCTGACAAGCCAGGATGAGAGACGGTTCCATTGCACACAAAGGTGGAAAAAAAATCTGTTGTAAGACAACTTAGTCAACCAGTGAGTCTACTGTCTGATGTATGCTTCTTCACTTGTCAGCCTCACTGCTCATATATTATTAATTATAAAATGGTAATGGCCTTTGTGAAGAGAGAAATGTACTAAAAACTGGTATGAGCTGCTGTTGATAGTATACTTTAGGCATTAATAATCAGAATCAGAATCAGCTTTATTGGCCAGGTATGTGTAGCACCCAAGGAATTTAACGTTGGTAGACTGTGCTCTCTCTGTACAATGTAAACGTTAAATAAGAACGATCAACTAAAATATTTCAAGTGATTAAAGTAACATGTACAAGACTAAATAAGATAATAGTGCAGTGGTGAGTGGTGTACATTCACAGTGACAGTTTAGTTCCAGAGTTATTTCACAACGACAGTTCTGACACTCTTTGACTGTTTAGTGCTCATCAGAGTGACAGCCTCGGGGAAGAAACTGTTCTTGCAGGTCGTTTTGGTGTTTAGTGATCTGTAATGCCTCCCAGAGGGGAGGAGCTTGAACAATTTGTGTCCAGGGTGTGAGGGGTCTGCTGTGATGCTACCTGCCCGTTTCCTGACCCTGGACCGATATAAGTCCTGCATGGGGGAAGGTCGGCACCGATGATATTTTCTACAGTCCTGATTGTCTGTTGCGCTCTGTGTCTGGCGAGTTTGGTTGCAGATCCAAACCAGACAGTGATGAAGGTGCACAGAACAGATTGAATGATGGAGGGGTAGAACATGATCAGCAGCTCTTATGGATCCCAGGAACCTGAAAGAGTCCACAGTAAACAGTGCTGTTCAGAAAGGTGAGGGGGGAGAGTGGGGGGCGGCTTCTCGTGAAGTCCACTGTCATCTCCACAGTCTTGAGCAAGTTCAGCTTAAGATGGTTCTGAGTGCACCAGAGAGCCAGCTGTTCCACCTCCCGTCTGTAGGCAGACTCGTCACTGTCCTGGATGAGACCGATGACGGTGGTGTCGTATGTGAACGGCAAGAGTTCTACAGAGGGGTCCCCTAAGGTGCAGTCATTGGTGTAGAGGGAGGAGAGCAGTGGGGAGAGAACACACCCCTGAGGGGCGCCAGTGCTGATTGTCCAGTTGCTGGATGTTGCCTCCTGTTAGTCCTGAAGTTGATGATCCATTGACAGGTGGAGGCTGGAACTGTCAGCTGGGTGAGTTTCCGTTGAAGGATATCCAGGATGATAAATGTGTTAAACGCAGAGCTGAAGTCCACAAAAAGGATCCTAGCTGAGGTCCCTGGGGAGTTGAGGTGATGCAGGATGTAGTTCAGTCCCATGTTGACTGCATCCTCAACCGACCTTTTTCCCCGATAGGCAAACTGCAGGGGGTCCAGCAGGGGACCTGTGATGTCCTTCAGGTGGCTCAATACCAGTCTCTCAAAGGACTTCATGACCACAGACGTCAGGTCGACGGGTCTGTAGTAAACGCGAAACATTAAAATGAAATGATAAAATATGAAGTTTCACAATACAAATAATGTTAACAGCAGATAGAATGAGGTCTCAAAGCACGAGTTAAGACCTCCTTCCATATTCTACATCATTTACAGTCCATTTGGCAACTTGAGAAGTCACAGCTTGGTCATCTGTTTCTGGTGTGTCACATCTTTACTATAAATAGTAAGTTGCACAGAGGCCTTACTTCAGCAGTATGAGCCCAAACTAGAATCCAATTTACTTAGAACTAACATTAAGTTTACCACAGTAACAGCATCTTGATTTAAATAAAAAAAACGAAGCTACAGTCTGTTAGGTGTGTCTTCGAGAAGAGAAAAGAACAATAAATCAATCATTTCTGATACATTCCAGAGAGTGAGGCACACACAACACAGTGTCAAACAGTCTGTCACTCAAGTTACAACTGTTGAGCTATCACTTATCAGCAAGTAACACTTTAATGACAACCACTGATGTTGCTGAGTATGCTGATATGTTTGATTTACACATTCAGTTTAAGCAGCTGTCTTATAGCATGATAAGTGGACTTTTATATAGGGTTCTCGTCTTACGTATATACTGTAAACAGAAGTCTAAACGACCTCATGAGGTTTTACCGTTGAAAATAACTTCAACCAAATGTGTTTCAAAAACAGAAAATGTTATACAATATACAGTATCTGCCCCGTCTTCATTTTAAAGCTCGTGGAGACCTACGATGTATGAGAACAGACATCTGTTTGACAGCTAACAATAGGGAGAGAATAAACATCCAGCCATTACGAATCACGAAATTAATGTGCAATCTGCCTGTGTTGTTTATTGATAGCCATTTTTTTCTACCCTTGTCTACTGAGTCCCGTTATTTTGATTTAACATTAACATTATTCTGGTGAGAAGCATTCTGCTATTTATTTGTTCATCTGCTCCTTCAGGAGCAAAAGGAAATGGGAGGGAAAGGAAACAAGTCCTAAATTTGTTTTAGACATTCTGGCACTGTTGTCTTCGTCATTCCCCGGAGAAAGGGTATGGTAGCCAGAGCCTTTCAAGGGACTGAGTTAACAATGGCAATCTTAAACAGATATTGAAAACCACCACTTGGCATTAATGTGATGCCTTAAAAAGGAATTACCCGAGACTGATATTTGGGCTCCCTATGATTCAACAGGACAAAGACTCTTATTGAAAAGGCTTGGTTATCAATGGTTATCTCACTTTATTTTTTCTTTTAATTGTTCAGTGTAAAACATTTTGAGTTTCCAGAACTTCTCAGAACTAATTCAGCTAACACCTGGTGTTTTGTGTCACAAAACATAAAGTCAAAATTTGTTCTTATACTTTAATGTTGTGACTATTACAATAATGAAACTGAAGTGAAATTCACAGCACCCTGAGAAGAAACGTATGATTTGTTGGATTTTGTCTAACACCATCATCAGATGGAAGATGTGTCTCCGACTTTAGTTCATTAACAGGTTCCTGAAACACAAATGACAAGCTCATCAACCTCAGCTGTAAAATATTCAGTGCTAAATAAGTAACATATGATAAGTTTTATTATTAGGAATGTATTGCGGGTGTTTAGGACAGAATAGTCGTCTCCATGAAGTCTGTTACTCCTGATTATTGATTTCTCAAAGAGCACTATCCAGTTTATACATTAGTCACCTTTAAAAAAAGCAATTAAGACCATGTGTTGATGTTTACTATATTTCTTAATAATATACAGTAAAACAACTTGAAATAATTACACAGCCAGCACCTTAAGGTTCTAATGGAATAGAAATGTTGTTTACAGCTCCAGCACACAGAACTGAGGTATTAAAGGACTAAATTCTTGGTGTTGTAAATATCAAACTTTTTACATCTTCTTTTCAGCCCTTCCTCTCTTCACCAAATATCAAAATTTCATATTTTCCCAAAGGTTTCAAACCTAAAGTCCCTCATTGTTATTTAGGTTTTAAGTTTGGTAACACATTTTAACAGCCCAATAATGTGCATCGTGGAATGTTTTGATTTCCTTCACAACACTTATTCCAACTGAGCTCTAAGAACAAATGAGCTGGATGTTTGAATTTGATCAAAAGGTTACAGCACAAACTCTAAACCCTGTGACAAACCCTAGGATTTTTTATATGTATACATATATATTTTTTGAACAATCTTTGTACAAATACCATGCCCACATTTTATAATTTCTGTATCATTTAAACTGCTTTTTCAAACCATGTTCTGACTCATTGGCATTATAAATGTCTATCTTTACACTACGCTGTGTCATTTAGTCATCATGGTGCAATGGTTCAACACAACTGATCTTATCAAGTACCAACTATTTACAGTGGGTACAGAAAGTATTCAGACCCCTTTATATTTTACTTTGTTTTATTGCAGTCATTTGCTAAAATCAAAAAAAGTTCATCTTATTTCTCATTAATGTAAACTCAGCTAACTATCATGACAGAAAAAAAAGAAATGTGGAAAAGAAAAACTGAAATATCACGTGGTCATAAATATTCAGACCCTTTGCTGTGACACTCCTATTGAACTCACATGCTGTCCATTTCTTCTGATCCTCCTTGAGATGGTTCTGCTCCTTCATTGGAGTCCAGCTGTGCTTAATTAAACTGATTGGACTTGATTAGGAAAGGAACACACCTGTCTATATAAGACCTTACAGCTCACAGTGCATGTCAGAGCAAATGAGAATCATGAGGTCAAAGGAACTGCCCAAGGAGCTCAGAGACAGAATTGTGGCAAGGCACAGATCTGACCAAGGGTGTAGCAGAATTTCTGCAGCACTCGGGTTCCTAAAAGCACAGTGGCTTCCATAATCCTTAAATGGAAGACGTTTGGGATGACAAGAACTCTTCCTAGACCTGGCCGTCCAGCCAAACTGAGCAAAAACATGGGAGAAGAGCCTTGGTGGGAGAGGTAAAGAAGAACCCAAAGATCACTGTGGCTGAGCTCCAGAGATGCGGTAGGGTGATGGGAGAAAGTTCCACAAAGTCAACTATCACTGCAGCCCTCCACCAGTTGGGGCTTCATAGCACAGAGGCTCAATGGAAGCCCTTTGGAAGCAGTTTGTGTGGAGAAAACCAGGCACTGTTCATCACCTGCCCAATACAATCCCAACAGTGAAACATGGTGGTGGCAACATCATGCTATGGGGGGGGTTTCAGCTGCAGGAACAGGACAACTTGTTGCAATAGAAGGAAAGGGGAATGCGACCAAGTACAGAGATATCCTGGAAGAAAACCTCTTCCAGAGTGCTCAGGACCTCAGACTGGGCTGAAGGTTCACCTTCCAACAAGACAATGACCCAAAGCACACAGCTAAAATAGCAAAGGAGTAGCTCTGGAACAACTCTGTGACTATTCTTGACTGGCCCAGCCAGAGCCCTCACCTAAACCCAATTGAGCATCTCTGGAGAGACCTGAAAATGGCTATCCACCAACATTCACCATCCAACCTGACAGAAGTGGAGAGGATCTGCAAGAAAGAATGGCACAGGATCCCTAAATCCAGGTGTGAAAAACTTGTTTCATCATTCCCAAGAAGAGTCAGGGCTGTACTAGCTCAAAAGGGTGCTTCTACTCAATAATGACCAAAGGGTCTGAACACTTATGACCATGTGATATTTTACTTTTTTCTTTTTTTAATAAATTTGCAAAAATGTCTATATTTCTATTTTTTGGGATGATGGGGTGCTGAGTGTACATTAATGAGAAATAAAATGAACTTTTTTTTATTTTGCAAATGACTGCAATGAAACAAAGACTAAAACATTTAAAGGGGTCTGAATACTTTCCGTGTTGGTTGTTGACCGTGGGAAAGCTAAAAGAATGAGAACACGTACAGTAGCCTTTGAATGCAATTGTCTGTAGATCAGTTATTCAACCACTTTGATCAGTCAACAATTCAACTATCAGATCAATTCTGTTTATTTTCACATGGTGAAAATGTCTGATCATCAACTGGATGAATAGACAAAATCTGGTCTGGACATTTATAATTCATCATCACACTGAGAATGTTTTCTGCACAAAATGGAAATAAAGAAACTTCCAGTAAACAAATCTGTTTCATAACTGACACAAAAATTCTCACAGGAGCTATAGGCAGTGGGTGGAGTGGGTGGTCAAGGGGTTACTTCAGAGAGGGGCTAAGACAGCCACTCATTCAGGAAAATTTTGCTATTTAAGCCATTGGCATTTTATTCTTTTGATCGGGTGGGCAGCAAGATTGTGTAAGCGAAGCTTCAGCTTTCCTTTGTGTTAAATGCAATTGAGCACATTTGAAATCCAAAAGGGTAAACACATTGTACCTGATTATGTAATGATTTTCAACATGTCATTGAGGGAATGTTGAACTGTCACTAGATTTTAGCACAAAGCACCTCTATTTCCTTTTAATAAGGTCCTTCATAGTGGCTAGTATGTCTGCAGGCAATCACAATGTTTCTCAATCTACATCCCAGTCTGAACTTCTGTCCTTGTTAAATGTCATCTTTTGCTGCCAAAATGCTGTCCCAATACACAAGATGGCACTTTATCAAATGCTGTAGAAATTAATGTAAGCGTTTGTGACATGCTTGTCATCCTGAGGATGTGTCCTGCTCGATTTGTATGAACCGGAATATCTCAGCATTAATTTTATCACACCAGAAGCAACAAAATGGGAAGCCAACAACAACAACTTAATTATTTTCAGTTTTACTTAATTGTTGGGCTAAATCAAAACTTGTTCCAAAGTTTTTGGACTGAAAGAGTAAACATTTGTTTGGGTTAGCTAGCTAGCATGATGTCCTTTCACATGTCCTCAGAGCGCTTCAAATCACAGCTGCAAAAGGAAAAGACAATGACAGAATAGTAATAATTATAATAATAATTTTTTTTATAAAGTGCTTTTCAGGAACTTAAAGACACTCAGCATTTGTTAAAAAAGACAGAATGTTCCGATCAATAAGAACAAACTATCAAACATTGCGACATTACACACAGGTCATAAGAACACAGAAGAACACCAAGGCACTATGATAGCCAGAAATTACTTCAATGTATTTTATTGTTCAGTCATGAATGAAAAGGTTACAGAATGATAGTCTTTGATTCCTAATCCTTTCTGATTGTCAATGGAGACTGATTGAAAAAAGTAGTTTTTCAGAGGACCTCCTATCAAAAAGGTACTACAGACACTCAGACGGTTGCCGTTGAAGAGGATCTCTTGGGCAAATCAGAACTCAACAACAACATTGTTATTTGTTGCCACAGTTAAAGATGACTGATTGGGGGGTCAGCACCATGACCTAGAAGTGGAATGTGATGACTAATACGAAACACTGATGAGACTCTGTTGTTTGATTATAGACACCTCAGATGCCAATATCCCACTTGGACAATGGTCACTTATTGAATAAAAAAGATGTGACCATTTGTTATTTTATCATGTATTGTGCAATCAAAAAAATGAAGATTCCAACAGGCAGTAATTCTGTTTCCTTGATAACTGACAAGGTTCTGACTCATCCCTGAAGAAGAAATTAAAAAAATCCAATCCCATAAAACTTGAAGTTAATGACACACTTCTCTTAAATAAAAAACATAAAAAAACAAGCCATTGTTAAAGTCTATGGAGAGTTTTGGCTGTGCTATGAGCCAGAAAGCTTAGGCCACATCAATAATGCAACAAGTCGCAGCAGACCAGTGCCCTCCCAGCACAAACTCTGTGATTTCTCCGTGCGCGATGAATAAAGGATCATTGATTGATAAAAATTCTTCAACTAGTCCAAAATGCTGCAGTTTGTGTATTGGGTTTAGACTACTGGGGCAACTTTGAGCTCCTCTCTCTCTCTCTCTCTCTCTCTCTCTCTCTCTCTCTCTCATATTAGTGACTAATTGAATAATACTACAGAATGTCTTTGCCTTGGTAAATACAGAACAGCTGTCTAAGTTGCAACCATCAGGACACAACAAGTGGAGCACATGATTGGATGGAGACTTAACTTGTGCCATTATCAATCTGACACATATGCAGAGCTATTTAGGTTGTGTACTGAGGTGTTTGTAAAGATGTCATGCATGTGTTTGATCCACTGCTATAAATTATGTTGAAACTCTTCTTTGTTCCTGCATCCCTAAGGAGCTCAAGTCTAATTATCTCCATCTGTCTTCAGCCCTTTCTTCCAGCTCAACAGGAGGAATAGTGTCTATTTTAATGGATTCAAAATTTCCCTCATAAAGGTTAGTAGTAAGTGAATCTGATTCCTGGGCAGCTATTAGTATGTCGATTTTTGGTAGTTGCAGAATTGGCCATTTTCACATAGCATTGATTTTATGACACAGTGGGAAGCTAAAATGCTTTTAAAATGTCACACTTAATTATAACCTGTACTATAATAGTACAGGTTATAATGAATATAAAGTATATAACATTACTCATTACTACACCACAAGATGAACACTGACTTAATTCAATTTGCTGTATTTATCAAAACATAATTAAACATAATTGATAGGGTTTTTTTGTTTTTTTTAAAACAACAACAACAAAAAATTATGTCCATGTATAATGTCACTAGTAATTGCCTTTTTAGTTGCTTTATAAGCAATTTTCAACAATTCTAAGCATTGTAATTCTACATGTCTGATGCTTACCCAGAAGATAATTTCTAAAGTAGTTGTATGATGGAAATTGTTAAATTGGAATAAAGGTAATTGTTACCACTTCTAAAAGGTTTTTTAGCTTGAAGTTCACATATAGACAATGTTAACAAGCCAAGTATATCCTGTTACCCTTAGCATGCTAATGTTAGCTACTTAGCATAAACAAAAAAACACAGCTAAAGCCTTTTGGTAATTGTTTATTAATAAAGTACAGGTGAATAAAAACTTATCCACGATCAAGGTGCCTTATTTTAAAAAGAGCCATGGTGCTATGGTAAAAAGCAAGTACACATATTCACAGTCCACCACTTTCTTTCTTTTATCTTTCTTTCTTTCTTTATATTATTTGATAGGGACTGATACAACATACATAGACAATCTGAAAACAGCCTTTCAATGCAAGTATCATAGTGTATAGCAGATACTAATTTACATTATCTGTGCATAGAAGAGTTTTTACAAAGACTTCCCTCTCAGGGTGGGGTTTTCTCATGCCATTGTATTCACTTTGTGTTTCAGGATACAATAAATTCCTTTATAAAGAGAACCACACACATGTTATAAGTACCTCCTCTCACTTTATAAGTAACTTCAAAGAAAATAGAAGTGTAGAGTGAGATCTATCAATAGGGTATAGCGTTTAATTAATTTTTTTTTTTATCACTAATGAACAGAAGACAAGACTGGATAACATTATTGTTAGCAGTAATGAGTCCAATGAGCTATGTGTTGTGTTAAAACAACAATTTTATGGAGTGGCTGCTGCTAATGTTAGCTGAAGACTAAAGGTAGTTTATGAGTTATCAAATATCACGATCTTTACCAGCTGATCTTAAGTAGTTGATCAGCAACTGAAAAGACAGAGAATGCTGAAAATCCAATTTCAGAGCAGCATTTTCACAATAGACTTGATAAATGGTAAATGGACTTGAGCTTGTACTGTATATCACTTTCCTCTTCTGACTTCTCAAAGCACCTTTACAACGCAGGTCAAACCTACCCAGTCACACACCCTGATAGCAGAGGTTTCTATGTAATGTGATCAGTAGAAGTATGTACCGGTAATCCCATTCACATTCATGCACCACAGATGAGTCTTTGCCCAGTGTCTTTGCCAAAGACACATCAGACATGTTGCTACAGGAGCTGGGAATCAAACTCTCGACCTTCCAGTTAAGAGACGACAAACAACTGAGCAACAGACACTTACAGCTGTCTGACACAAGATCACTTTTGCAGCAGAAATATCATTCTCCTATTTTCTCTTGGAATTGGACTTCCCATGTTGGACCAGAAGTCTTTTCCCTAACCTATAGGCCTGTGACCCTTTAAATTGTTTTTTTAAAATAAATGACAACCCCTAAAGCAATTAAAAATATAAAAAAATGCATATTTGCTAAAGAAAATATCCATACTCGGCTGCCGTGAGACAATATAAAGACAAATCGATTCATGATACTATACTGTATCGATTTTTCCCCCACCTCCAGTAAAAACCGAACCCACATGTTTTAAAGTTTTAAAATCATATCTTAGATATTCTACTCGACAGCTCCTTTCCTCTATAGTTGTCATAGCCTTTTCTACTAAATTGAAACGTATTCCGGATGACCATAGAAAGGTGTCCTTGACTTGGAATTTTAAAGTTAAGGAATATACTGTATTTTTAGTATGGATATTTCTTCAGGGACCTAGTCATTAGTTTTCAGTTTTTAGTTTACAACTTTTTTTTTTTTTTGAGTGACTTGTGCATTTAATAGTTAGGTTTTGTTTTTTTTAATGTGTCTTGTTAAAAAAGTTTTGGCTTTATTGAGTTAATCCTATTAGGTGTGGCATGTATACCTCTCCGAGGACTTAGCAATGCAAAAACATTAGATATACAGTAGTTCAATTGCAGACAACCGTGATAAATTTGTTTGACTCATTTTAATTTTAAATTTTATTTTAATTAATTTTAGTCTGGACTCTAAAGTGCCCCAAATGCTTTTTTGCTGTTCTGACAGAATCATCATCTTGTCAGAGGCTGTCGCTGCAGTGATTATTTAAAGCATAAATTCATCATGCTGCTCTCCAAACCACCTGCAGTGATACACAAACAGCCTGAATGCATCACAGTTGATAATCATTGCACCTGCAGAAGGTGACACAAGCCATAAAGATGATCCAAAACCAGATTTTTGCTCTTCAACCTGTAAAATAAAGTATGTCCTGCCTTTACCTGTGGCCGTGTTTCCCCTTGTTCATTGAGGTGATACCTCAAACACATGAACTGCCTGCCACACATTCAGCTTTCATACATGTAGCTGCCCAATGAGCTCTTCAGTCAATACTGTGGGCAAAATTAAAAACTGCAGGTAAGTACCAGATACGGTCATATGGACACTTCGATCCTTCCGAGTTTGGGGAGTGGTCAGCAGGGTACAGATAGGGCGAAGTTTATTCCTGCAGGACACGTTCAAAATAATGTGAGGCAGAAGGAAGCGGGGAGGGGCGAGCAGAGGGACTTTATAAAGGCAAACTGAAAGCGTCACTCAGGACGCACAAAGTGCAGAACAAAGAACACACGTAAACTGTGATTTTGAGTTCTTTTGTTGCTGTATGCGTCCAAATCGGAGAATACTTAACTGACAGTCTGCAGTTGCTGTTGTTTTTGGACGATGGAAGCTCTTAAGTTTGTAGTTGTGTTGTTGGTGTTCCTCTTCGTCCAGGTTGTCGGCGTGCTGGGAACTTCGCTCTCCAGCGAAGAAGACGAGATGTGGACAGCTGACAACTGGCAGGTAAAAGAACAATGTTTGAAGATGGATTCACTCTATAGTATTACAATATATAAGTTCCAAATTGGGTAAAATAACATTTCACTGCAAAATGTCGTGTAATATCTTGAGAAAGAATATTGCTGAGAAATGTATACTGTGTATAAGCTACACTTTCTGTGTACTTTTGTTATTTGCACACAGCGTATTGATATTGCAGATACTGTATTGGAAATTGGAAGTGTATAGGCTTATGGCAGTATTTAACTGTTTAGCTCGTTTTATGACATTCCTTTATTGCACCAAAGAGAACCTGCTTCATAAACGTGGATTATCTACTTTTCTACACCGCCATGACGTCCGAAATTAGCTTTAATGATTCTTGAATCTGAGGTTTATGACAATAAAGTTGTATCTCTAGCAAACATAAGTAGCTCCCCTCCAACAATATTTTCATGTGCACTTACATTTGTCTGACACATTTAAGCACCAAGGACAGCGGCATCCCACCTTTGGCTCGCAGATGATCTTTTTTTTTTTTTTTTTTTACTTTTTTTTGCAGTGCAACTTGGGGAAACGATCAACACCTCGAAAATAGCTTCAGTCTTTTCACGTTAATCTCCCGATGATGAAAGTATAAGCATGCAAGAAAAAAACCCTAATCTTTTTTTTTAATATCTAAAAAAGTTGTCGTAGGTGGTTGTCGACGAGAAGCTTCAACTAAATGGCTGTCAGGATAGTCACAAGAATTATCAACCGGTTTCTCCTTGATTTTAAGTTTATTTAAAAATCAATTAAGAAAGAAAAAGCATGTGAAGACATGTGAATTGAAGTCTTATTACCAAAAGATCCGAAAATCTTTTTAAACCACCTTTGTTGAAAGTCCCATGTTCCCTATAGTTATTCTCCAGACATTCAACATACAGGAAATGAAATAAAGGACCTGCCACCTGTTTACTGCAGGTAAAGTTAGCTACAGTAGCACGTGACACTTTCAGGAAACCTTAGAATATTGCAGTGTTTTAGTATTAATAATAGTATAAAAAATAACGTTTTAAAAATGATTGTTTTACAAAATGGGATTAAAGGTGATAAACTCCACGTCTTCTCTCAAAATGAATAAAAATTAAGTGTTTTTCTTTTTTTGCCATGTGTTATATCAGATTTGGTTGATCATAACTTCCAACATCTGTGGGAAAATACTACTGATCATTAATTATTTACTATTAATAATCATTTAGAGGTTGTGTGAAGCTGATTAAGAAAAAAAAATATAAGTAAAATATATTCAAGACCCCTAACTCTTGCTTCTTATTGTTGTGCTTTAATGATATCTGCACTCATCTGAATGTTGACAACTGAAGATAAAGTTAAGAGAACATTTAATTTATTTAAGTTATTTCAACTAAAATATGCATAGGTAGGGGAAATATGCTGGATTTTTAAAAGTGAGGTTGGGATGGATGGTGGCTTGCAATGTCCTCCCTCATTCCAAGAGAAAATGATCCTGTTTAGTAGTTTACTCATTGAGTTTAATTATTTTTAATTGAGCACCACCATTTCAAGTTCATCCGAAAGCAGGGACTGCATAATTTATAGGAGAAATAAAAATGTGTGTGTGTGTGTGTGTGTGTGTGTGTTTAGGGCTACGCTCTAGAGAGAGATTTAACTATGCATCTGGCCGAACTCATCAAGCGATCGAAAGCACAGCAGTTCCACGGCCTGATGGGTAGAAGTTTAGGTAAATCTTACTTTACCGTGAATCTATAATCATCATATTGTTTTGGTTTCAATTTTAACACATTTTGTTCTTCCTTTGTTGACTTGTGTTATATTACTGCAGACATCCATGGTTTCCTTTATTTTGCTTTTTATGACCACCAAATTAAACTTTTTATTCCCACTTTACACTTTCCAGGTAGATCTCAACCTGTTAGACTGGGCAGGAAACGTGAGTATAATGACGCCACAAGAGAGCTATGAATGTTGAGGCTATAACCAGTTTTAGAATAATCTGGAAATATTTCACCCTCATGAAGATTCTGTCTGTCTGTCTCTATTGTGCAGGAAATAAGGGGGACATGTTTGTTGGACTTATGGGCAAAAGGAATAAAGGAGAAGGTAAATTGAATTTATGCATACCATTTTTTATAGTAACTCATTTTCAAATGTTTTTTTTTTCTTCATTTGACCTTAAATTTATCAGATTTCAACTCCTGATTCTTATGTCTTGCTCTACTTCCTTTTTTTAGGTTCAGAAGAATGGCAATATGACACCTACTGAATATAGATAACTTCACAAATATAATCTCAGAATCAACTTTTCTTTTTCATATCCTGTCATCCACTGCGGGTCAATAGGACAGAGTTCCACACAGTCTGAAAAGGATAGATGGAGTTTCACAGTTTCAGCTGCTGTAAGTCACAGGCTTTAGTGCCAACTATCATTGTAGAGTTCGAACCAATGTTTTTAACAATGTTGAGTCTTACTTCAAACTTAGGACATGTAACTCTTGTGTCTACTAATGAGAAAGCTTCCATCAGTTAAATCTCCTAAAAGCTAACCACATTTGTTAAACGTCTTCATTCTGTTTTAACACGGTTAACCATAACATGGAATATTCATCTGGATGTATATGACCAATTGTTTATAACTGCCTTTTAAGATACATTTGATCAATGTTAAAGACAAATGATGCTCTAAGCTATTAACACCATGGTGACATTCTTATTGTATGTTGAAGATTAAGTAATAAAACATTTTTTTGTTCATGGGTTGTTCACAGTGACTGTCCTGATATAGATATATATATATTTATTATCTTTACATTTATTATAACTACTGTATTAAACATACAGGCAGATTAAACCTGCATTGTGTACTACCATTATTAAGTATTGCACCACTAAAAACATATGGGGGCAGATAACAGATAAAAAATTGATAAAAAAGTGTAAAGTCATAACAGAAGCAGTAGATGTAGAGAGGGGCAGCAGGGTGGTGCAATAGTCTTTACCCACGTCAGTGTCTGTGTGACTGGTTCTTTTGTCTCCTTGCTCCTGTGGCCCCAGTGAGATAAGCGGTTTTGACACTGATACAGAGATACATTCCCAGATGTGAGCAGTACTCTCTCTCTCAACCCCCCCCCCCCCCCCCCCGAAAAAAAACCCCCCCAAAACAAAACATACTCGATCATACATATCCAATTTCTCCCTTTGTTAATACCTATGAAAACAAATTTTAGAGTTCTAAAAGTGGGCTTCCTCATGTAAATGAGTACCCTACAAGTACAAGCTGAGATGGCCCAAATGACATCACTACGTTTTCAGGGATAAAATTCACTGACTTCTCTAAAACAGAACATGTGAACTTACTTTTATCATTTTATATTTTCTAGACGTATTTCATGTGAATTTGTCTTAAAGAGAGAGAAGGCGTCCAAACATCATCCGTCAAGACTCTTACACTGTTGCCATGGGAGACATCAAACACACAGATGACACATCAGAGAAGGCTTACCATGTTTCACCGTCTGCATTTATTGAACAGGGAGGATGGGGTAGAAGCAAAGTACAAGAGCACAACTGAGCTACATATTGATGCCACGCTACTTTTTGTCTGTTGTTGCTTTGAGTGTGGGAAGCAGGGTGCGGTGCTGCAGCACTACAGCAGCAGTGAACAATGGAAGGGGATGGGATGCGTCTTGTTTTCTCTAATAATCTGGCACTACTCAGGTTAATGTCAAGCAAGGTGAAGCTGCAAGTCTATAGCTGCCACTGGCATTGACGAAACAATGCAAGACAACAGGAGAAATGAATGAAAGAAGAAGAGACTTTCAGACCAATAAAGATGGATTTTTGGATGTTTTACATATTCAGGGCTGTTTTTAGAAAACGTTTTGTAATATTGTGTAATTCTTTTTTTTCCTTGTACCATTTAAGGTTACAACCAGGTCACTTTTCTGCTGCTCGAACAATGCAACATATACTCTGTTTCTCTGTACGTTAATATCTGGAAAAAAATGCAATCTTTAATTTTAAATACAAAATAATTTCCCCCTTTGCTATCATGCCTTTGCAGATAAGAGCTCAATGAAACTCAAATAAGAGTAGCTTAGCGTTGAATGGAAAATCATCATCATGGAATTTATTTTCCAAAACCAGATTGTGTGTTTTCAGAAAAATTAAGTGCACATATCTGTTAATAATGCACTTTAGAATTTCACAAAGAAAAAAACAAATCACTATTTACACTACCGAGAGTTGTGAGGGATTTCTGCCACTCACACATTTCCCACACAGGTTAAGTGTGAACAAGTGCTAAAAGGGAAGGTGCAGTTCCTGTGTGTATTGATTTGGAAACTAGTGGTAAGTGAGGTGACTCCCGAAGCCCCTCACATTAAAACACATGGACACAAACATACACCAACGGATTAGAAAAACCTATAAAAATATAAAACACAGATAAATAAATCAACAGATGGCATAAACAAATCATGAAAAAAAACACAATAAGAAACATCCTCAACATTACAGAATCTAAAGGCAACATTTCTTTGACTGTCAAAGAACACTAAACATAACTCAAGGCAGCAGAGGAAAACATCCCTCCACATGTTTAATTGTGATACAACATCTGGAAAAGAATAAAAAGGGCTGTGAAACAAAAGGGAAAACAGCTGATTCAATATGACATTGTTGTCTGCACACCTCCAATTTCACAGCCAGCTGCTGTCTTATTTCATGCACATTGTTAGGAATAGTTTGACAGTTTAAGGAAATATACTTATCTGCTACAGTTTATAGCTTGGCTAATCACAGCATGTAACTGGAAACAGTAGAAAATGGCTAACCTGGCTTTGTCATAAAGCTAACAAAATACACCTACCAGAACAAATAAAAGTCACTGATGGACATGGAGTGTATTGTGTTAACTCTAAGGAACTTGTTTTACAGGTGGAGATGTAAAAGGGCCAGACTAGCTGTTTTTGCAATGTTGTGCTATGCTAGCCAAATGCTTAACTTAGTTTTTAGCTTGCATATCTAAAGGGGAATGTTTTCTAACTCTAATGCTAACTTCTAGGGTTAATTTGCATATTGATACAAAATGAGAATGTCTTCTAAAAATGTCATCGCAAAATCATAAATTGATTAAAATCTGTTAGATTGTCAATGAAGTAAAATCTGTTACCAATCACACACAGAGGGTTGTTCAGAATATGAACATTATAAAAAAAACTGCTGCCAAACAGGCCACTACCAAAGCTTGTGCATTAGTTCCCATAATTGTGGTTTTAACAAGGAGTGACAATGTGGCAGAGTGACACGCTCTAACTGCTTCATGTCACCTTTGATTAAAGGAGACAAATCTGGGAAATGTGAAGGACTTCTGTCTTTGTCCTTGTTTAATGGTCGGCTTTGATTCTTCCTCCTGAGCCTTCCAAAAGCTTCTAGACATTCAAATCTACATAAACATTTGAGATAAATATGTGTACGCGTAGAATGGAATAGACATTCCTCTATCTGACTTTGTCTTTTATGTTCTACAGTTAAATAAACAGCATATAAATATCTTTTTGAAAATCTAATATTTAAAAAAAAAACACTCACAGCTACAAATATTCACATGTTAACATAGAATTTTAAAAGGAAGCTTAAAATGGGCCATATGAGCTTGAAAACAGTGGTAAACCTTAGAGGTAGAAAAAGTTGAAACATTTTTGAGAAATTTTACAAAAACCACAAAAAAAAAAGGAAACGGAAAAAACGTTTGAAAGCTCCAACACTCTGTAATTCTGACTCACTGTGAACCTTTTTCTCTTCAGAGTATGAATGTGGAGGTTAGAGAAACAACAAAGCCCCCCCTTCAGTTAAAAGGTTCTACAGAAAGAGAGGGAGTGACGTGTTGCCTGAACACATCACGGAAGATCAGTTGGTGACACAAAACTGTCTGAACGTAGCCAATGGCAGCTATAGCTTCCTGACCAATGATGAGCTGACGGGTGTGATGGGTTTTATACAAGAAACAATGAATGAGTTGGTTGCATGAAAATTGTTACTCTGTTTTCAAACAGCCAGAAAAAAAAGTCTTGAACCTCTTTTTCTTACATAAGAAGAGCGGTTAAATTTAGCTAACGGCGTAAACGATTGTAGGCAGACTTCCTTTGGTAGCTGAAGCTCTTTGTTCAAATTCTTCTAACTTATTCTATGCAAGCTCGTCTGTCAGGAGGAATATATTGTGTCTACAGCCTCACAGACTGTTGCTCCGTGCTAATTAGCTGGCTTGGACAAAGAGCATCAGTTTCCTTTTTCAGGAAATCAAACTACAACACTGGCTGCTAGCCTTTTCTCTGCTCTGCTCCAGCTAGCCGCAGTCAAAATGTGATTGGCTAAAACACGAGCGGTTTGTGACAACACTGCCGCCAGGACAGCGAAACAGGAACATACTGATCAGTGTTCCTTGTATTAGAACATTTATTCATATGATTATTATTCTACAAAACTGGATTTTGAGTCATCAGCTTCTTATTTAAGAGAAGTAACTTATTTCATTCAGGTCTGTTTAAATTCTGCGTATTTATTTTTTAGAAGCCCGTCTCTGACAGATTCAGGTACTTGCAAATTGTTGCCTTGATACATTCTCTCTGAAACGATCACGTTTGTAGGACGTTTATCAGTGTGTAACTGCTGAATCCAGAGTAACGTGCGTCAGTGAGTGACTGACTGCTGTAGCAGCTGAAAGTGTTTTGTACAGGAGTTTAGGCTCAGTGTCTGTGAGCATACCAGTGTGCAGAGGAGGATCAGTGTGTGTATATGCGGTTTTTGAAATTGTCAGTGTAAACGTTCCTTTACGAGCCTTTGGGCGGTGTCCATTTTAAGGCCGTGGGGTCGATGGTCTTTCCGTTACCGCGTTTGGTCTCCTTTGCCTTCCAGTCGTCGATAAGGTCCTATGGAAACAAAATGCACCTACGTTGACCACAGCAGAGAAAGGTACACAATACAGCCTGAAGTTGTTCATCAAGAGTAAATAGTTTGAACTTAAGTAAAGCGAGTGTAACCAATCAAATGTAGTGCTTCATTTCCTACCTGTCTCTTTAAAACAAGGTGCTTCCCCTTCCAGTATTTCAGCATCTGAAGCGATTGCAGAGTGCTGACAATATCCACCGGGTTCACTGCGGTCTCCTGACTGATCTCTGTGAAAACAACAGAAGTCAGAGGTATTGGATCAGGACGGTGTGAGTGAGAAGAATGAAACTCTTCCTGCATGTCATCCATTAAAGAAGACATATTATCCCCCTTTTCAGACAGTTTCCTTTGGTCTAAATGAAACATCTGTGCTTTGTATATAATATACGTTATATAATATATATAACATGAATCAAGCACCAGAGGAGGTTTGTGACCTCTGGTGTGGCTCTCTCAGAACGCTCCGTTTTGGTGTGTGTCTCTTTAAATACAATGACCATACAATGATTTAGCAGGCACCATGTCTATAATACCCACTGTCTTATTGGCAACTATTTTCAGACTTAGATGCCAGCTAATGTGTGGGATCTAAAACTAGCATGAGATCATTTTGAAGAAGCATTGGACTCTTATAAGCTCATGGAAATGGAAGTTACATATTCAGATGGGAGAAAAAAATAACCTAGTGTTTATTCCCCCCATTCTTTTTAACAGATTCATTGTTGTGCTACTTTCTTTTCAATGTAGCAAACAAGAACATCACAAAGGTTTTGATTAAAGGGCCTTTGTGCGATGTTTGCGTATCTCTACAGAACTGCAAGCGTGAACCTTGTAAACACTTTAAAACCCTTTTGAATGCAGACTGAGGTCCTCAGGGAGGTTCTTTTGCAATGACATCCTCCTCAATTCAAAACAGCATACATCATATTTGACAAAATTCACACAAAAAAAAGAAGAAGTAGACAAAAAGAGGTTTGGGCTAGAAGAACACAATGTTACAACCAAATGATTAGCTGTGTCACACTGTCATGGTTACGGCCCACCTTAGAGATTTTGCTAACTCTTTTTCAATGTAGCAAACATATTTGTTTTGCTTTTGAAGTCATTTAAACTCAGATTTACTCCTTCCATGTTACATACAATGTGACTAACGTGGTCGAAAGCTTGAAGCGAAGGCTGCCTCATCCGTTTGTTCTTAAATATCGATTGGGTAGGAGGAGTACTTGCTAGCTGTTAGCTGTGAGAAGCACAGACACACACAGTCTGCCTTTGTCAGGAGGAATATCAAAGCACGTCCCTCTCCCTGAGGAAACAACTACTTCACTAATACTAGCATCAAGGAGACTTTCTCGTTGTTAAGTGGTCGCCTGTTTAAAATGTTTTTAACATACCAATGAACGACATCTGTTTTGTTCATTGACGGGTGGTGGCAGTAATGCACAGCACATGGTAGAAATGCAAAACAACAAAAGGAGAAAGTTAATCCAAACACAGTTGTCATCAATGCTGCATTAAAAACATTTGAAACAACAACTGGCTTTAAATTCTATACGAGTAACAAGGAAGTATATTAAACATGTTAGCTCCGCATGGAGGATGGAGACAACAGGCTTTAGTTGGAAACACTAAATGTTAAAAAAAAAACTTTGTTGAGCAAAAAAAGAACTTTACAAGGCTCGGTTTCTTTTCTCAGCCGACAGTTTTTCCCACCAGTGATTTACGACACTGACAGTGTTTCTCCATTTGAGACGCTCCGCGGCAAACTCGCGAGTGTGTGATCCAGCTCTGACCTTTGATGGAGATCTCTTTGCCCTGAAAGTTGTTCAGGTAACGCAGAAGCACCTCCTTCCAGTAACTCCTGTAGCTGATGAGGCCGAGGTCAGACAGAGGGCGCTCCGGTGAACCCACCTTCTCCTCCACCTTAGACAGCAGGTAACCTTTAAGAGACACAGCACATAGAGCTGTATGAAGACTGTAGTGTCCCATTCCGTCAGAAACACGGGCACAGATTTATATCATACTAAACCTACTAAATCCAGGTTTGTGAGTTCTTAAAATTTTCTTTTTTCATTTGAAAAAGCTAAAAATCATTTTCACTGCACAGAATGGTCACTATTGAACGGACTTCCTTGATCCACTTTAAGTGATTTGTCCGTTGATTGTCCCCCCTTCCCTCTGGGACTCAGGAAAGGCGGGTACAAAAAGTCTGAGCGTCTTTGCCCATAAAGATTTTTCCAAGATATTTCCTTTGTTTAAAAATAAACAAACAAAAAAAAAAAAACTTTCATCTACGACAAGATCTGAACAACAAAACTGGAGAGCTTTACTCTCGTGTGATCGTCCAGACATCAAGCCAGAAGAAAACAAACAACAGGGAGAGGGGGCATTTATCAATAAAAGCAGGTTTCCCTCTTCAGATTGGCGAGTGCTGCTGACTTTGTGACAGAAAAGCTCCTGGCACACACAATGACACAAAAAGGCAGCCTTGTACTTACTGAAGTCTATGAGCATCTTGCCGTAGCCTTGCCTCATGTACTGCGGCATGGTGAGGATGCAGGACACATTGTAGTTCAGGAAAGAGTTCTTCTCCTGAAAATGAGACATGAATCCAGAAATCTGATCTGATGGAATTCGATGAAACAACTGTTGATTCTTTTGTACTCAGTTCTTGCTCATACCTTCCTCGGGTAAACTGATAGACTCAGTAAAACATGTCCCAGGGCCATAGGCAGTATCGTAAATATAAGCTGCTACTCAGTGTTTTTTTCACATCTCACTCTCAAACCAACGTGTCACGTCTTCACATAATTAATATTACATCTTGCCTAGAACATACCCCCAACCCCGGAGAGGTCAACGACATAAACAATACATTAAGTTTAACTTCCATAAAATCTGGAATATAAATTACAAGGGAATATAAGACACAGTTTGCTTTTGGTGGTCTCCCACAACAGCAAAGTCTGTAGCGAGAATAAAAATAGACCTGCACAAAAGACTCAGCAAAGTCTACACTGTGCAGCTCCTACTAGTTTCAGTAGGGTAGTCGGGCTCTCGGCCGACGGTGAAATTTGTGACGTACAGAATCTCGTCAATTGAGTTTTGCGTCTGCTGGTAACTTGTTGACTTTAAATGAGGGGTCTTTTAATCAAACCAGCACGCCACAAGCTTTCTTTAATGACAGCACACCATCGTTTACTTATAGTAAACCATTATGACCGGATGCAAAGAAAAGATGGTAAAAATGTGGCGCTTCCAGCCTCGTCGGCGTCGCTGTGTTTCCTGATCACACACTGCACCATGATGTGTGCAGTGTGTGATGGTGCGTGCTGCACTCACAGTAATGAGTCAGTATTTTTCACTGGTATATTGTGTGTCGGTAAATAGGATGCAGTTAACTTTCTATATGAATAAATAAACAAAAGTGTGTCTTATACACCAGACTTTACGGTACACCAGGAATAAATGTGCTGCCCTTGCCTATTTTCTTGTACGCTAAAATCTGGATTTTTTTTTTTCCCTTTCTTTCAAAAGTGCTACAGCTGTTATTGGCTCCCAGTTTACCTTGGAGAAGTATCCCACCAGGTGGCACCCTGTGTTGTCTGCTTCGGTCATGACATAGAAAAGGAAAGGCTCGACGTCGTAATACAGAGTCTTGTGGTCCAGAAACAGTTTTGCTAGCAGACACAAGTTCTGACAGTAGATCTATGGAAAAGAGCATCAGTGGCGTTATAATCCATCCGAACATACAGGAGAGACAGCTGAGCAGACCCACACAGACAGATCTGTATCTCTTTAGCTCTCTAAATGTCAAAGATACCGACCACGATTCAAGCCAATGAGGTAACACCAGAGACAACCAATCAGACGTGTTACTTTTTTTTTTTCACTTTCACAACCAGTAAAGACGGCTCACTTGACGGAAGTATGAACATTTTCTACAGGACTTATTTTAGGTGTTAAAGGGCCTTGTTCTTCACAAGGGGAAGAACTACTTGTTTGACTTTAATATGATCCAATAAAAAATAAAAATAAAAAAGCATCTCCTTACCTTGTTCTTCTTTCCGTCCACCTCAAAGACGGAGATGTTCGCCTTCCTGTAGATCTCGTCCCCTGGAGGATGCTTCCACACGCACTTTGCCTTAATGCGATATAAGCAAGAAGTGTACAACGTTTAGTTTCATATGGTGCTCATTCAACTCATAAGAACTCTTATTAAAGTTACAGTGACCTCCGTTCTTTGAGTGTGGGATGAAAAGGGTGTGTGTGTGTACATATATATATATGAACCAGTCTTGAAACTCCAAACCATTTAAGGGTCTCTTATTGCTTCTCTCACTCCACTATGATATTGGTGTGAAATGCATCAGCAGGTCAAAGTTATACAGTCTATCTAAAGCAGAGTCTGCATGATCTAGGAATAACATTATGAACAGCCTTAGGCACCGGCATCGTGAGTTTAGAGTTTGAACTGCTGCAATCGCTCAGACTCATTTTATGCCGCGGTCCATTTTCCCTTTGACACTTCAATGTCACTGACTGGAAACGGTTTTGGTTATCAGTCAGAGACACTTGAGCTAAATTAACCCCCATCATACCAAGGCGCTGAAAGTCTTTCCTGGTGTTTTAGCTTTCTTTTTTAATGTAATAAGAGGACAAGAATTCCTGATCACAGAAATGATGAAATATTAGGATTTCAAAATGTCAAACAGCAGCCCACTACTCTTTACACCACATACAGTATATAAAAGTATTTTTAAATGATGGAAAATTAAACTGTAAAGGGAATCGTTATATCAAGGCCACAAGCATTGAACAGGAGAAATTAAAGTGAGATTTAAAAAAACCTAAATATCATGACAGGAAAACAAGAAAAGTTAAAAGCTGTTAAAGTCCAACTTTATTTCAGTTTGAATCCAGAGCTCTCGACCTCAACAAAACAATGTTTAGACTATTTTAAAGGTTTAACAGCCCCATCCTGTTCATCTGAAGTTAACCTGAAGAAGGCAGACACACTCAAATCTAACAGGGCTGTGTCAATCAATCAATCAAACTTTATTTCTATAGCACATTTAAAACAACCTTGTTTGTTCAAAGTGCTGTACAGGCAAAAAAGCAAACTATAAAAGACAATAAAGCAATAAAAATACAATAAACAGGAGCATGAAATAAAAAAAGACGTCAAGCTCAGCTTGTATTAAAGGCCAGAGTGTGTGTGATCGTCTTCGTGAAAAAACAACACAATTAACCAATTAACCAACACAAATAAACTTGGATCCTTGCCTCCTGTTCAGCTCACTCAGTTAGCTCCTCATAAGGAGGCTACAGAGCCCACTACTCTTTGATGCACGTCTATCCCCAAATCCACATTTCTCTTTAGCTGTCCTATCAATAAATACAAACAATCTTTTACCAAAACATTAGACATGTAGAGCACGTCCTCACTTAAGGTGAGAGGGCTCCGGCCTGTCCTTCTGTCTAATTCTCAAGTGCAAAAGGGCACTGAGGCCGACTTGTAACCACTCTGTGAGTACACTAAATCTGCACACGCTGAAGTGTGAGAGCAAGATAGACTGGAACAAATCATCTGGCTAATGGCTGTTGTGTTTATTTACTGCCTGTTTGTACAGTCGTTTGTATTCCAATTAAGAGTCCACCAATAATCTTCAAACCCTAAGAAACATCAAAATGTTCAATATTTTGTTAAAATGTAATACAAAGTTACAACAATAAAGTAATGGCTTCCTTAAATGGCTATGCTCTATATCTAGTGGTGTCTTGCTACAGCAATTCAAGGATTGAAATGTTAAGATTGACCTCCACAACATCAAAGTTTTTTAATATATATATATATAAATACTAACTTGAAATTTTGTGCCTTGCAAAATCCAAAAAGTCGTCTTACCATATGCCTGCGCAGAATAGTCTGGCTCTTCATATACTTGAGGCAGAATTCACACATGTAGAGCCTTCCCAGGCGAGCGTATTCCTCTGGGTACGGAGAGTGATACCAAGTGTCCAGCTCGTAGCGGCCAAACACAATGGTCTTTATCATGTTGCTGCCCTCCGACACCTGGCCAGCAAGACGGAGCTTATCCTGTACAGATGAAAGGAGAGGATGGTAAGGGAGATGGGGAATGGAAAAGGTGCAAGGAGGAAAGAAAGAAAGAAAGGAAGAAAGGGAAGGCAAGCAAGCAGAGGGGACAGAGGAGACGAAAGAAGAAAAGCCATTATTAAAAGAAAGGGTTCAGGTAAACCAAAGAGCACGCCAAGAAAGTCCTCAGTGGAGGCAACCATGCACAACAGATTTGAAATATAAATCCATTAAAAAAAATATGGGAAGCAGAATATTTATAAGATCTAATATGAAGGTGAAAATGTTTCTCTTTTCAATGACAAAAAATATAACAGTTCATAAATAATAGCTAATTTTCACTACCATAGCAATCTTCGAACCTGAATATAAATCACAATACAACAAACAGGAAGTGATGCTCCAAACTACCAAAAATATCTCTGACTCCCCCTGTGGCTGCAGAGGAGGGTTACCAGACTGAAACAGAGAAGAAGAGGAATAATGCAGGAAAAAAAGAGGGAGACAAAAAAACAAAGGGAAGAGGACACGGTAAGGGAGGGAGGTGAGGATGAGTTTTCTCTCTTACAAGGTCGTCCGAGGCACGTGCCTGCGCTTTCCTGAACAGCTCGAGGTCGTAGTCACTTGTGATGTTCTCCAGCAGCGGCTCCCTGTTAGCTCCGTGGCTCTCATGGTGCTCCTAGAGGTGTGGGACAGAATCAAAAAAAAAAAAGAGGAGAAGACAGAAGTTGGACTTATGTACAGTAAGACATTAAGAATTCACATGGATTTTTGTTTCAAACCAACTTACCATGTACTTTTCCTTCTGCTCCTTATTAAGACCAGAGTTCCTCTTCCTCCTCAGCTCTGTCACCTTCTCCTTGTAGCGCAGCTGGCGGTCTGTGGGCGCCTGAGGACCACGAAGAGACGACTTTACGCTTTCATTTTAAAAACTTTAATGAACAGAAATATTACTCAACATGATTTGATTATAATAATAAAATGAAGATCAATCAATCATTATTTATATAGGACCAATTCGTAACAAAAGAGCATACAGGTGTTTAAGGGCATTCACTGTAAAAATCTGCACTGGTGTTCCACAGGGATCTGTACTTGGACCATTTCATGTTTTAAAATCATATCGTTAGGGTGTGAAAATAAAACATGAGGTTCCACTCATGTTCTATTTATAACACTCAACATTGGCCATCAAAGATAAAACGTGGATTTTTACAGGCTGCAATGGTCTGCTGTTCCAAGTCTACATAACTTTAAACCATTACATCAGTTCAAGGCAGGCCGAAGGCTTCCTGAGTACACTTAGTAATTCTGAGTAGAATTTAGTCGTAAATGTAAAGGAGAATGATCAGACTGATTATTCTGTAGCCACATATTTGTGAGTTTTTAGTAGATGTGTGCTGCCTTGTTTGGGTATACATTTCATTTTATGTAGAGGTATTTTATAAGATATGTCATTTGAGGTGCTTTTTAAACATCAGGACCAAGCAATGGATACATGAAATAGAGTTATAAGTTTGACTTAAAAGGTCATCTCTAAGTTGTCTCTGAGCACATTTCAAATAAATATATTAATTAAACCAATGCGGGAGGATGCCTTCCACAGTCTGTCAGGACGACTGCCCCTGAAATCCTACTGATCTTGTAGTTAACAAAGAAGATTGATTGAAGATGAAGTGTTTGTTTTTTTTTTACACATACAGCTCATCCTCGAAAACTTCTGGAGTTTTTTTTCTCCCCCGGAGTTTTGTGCAATACAAGGCTTGTGTGACTCAACCTGCAACAACCTGTCAACACTTATCCCTGAGGAAGCACCACAACTCAGGTTTGACCCCTCTTTGACCCCCCCCCCCCCTCCACACACACACAGGCACAAGGAATAAGCATGATGCATTGCAGATGCGATCGAGGAAAGTTTATTGTGTAGTTATTGCTCCTGAATTGATTGGTAAAATTGAGGAAAAGCACCATCTTTAATTGGATTCACTCACTAAATTCGGTTAATAAAGAGAATACCGTTAATATTCTGCACCCTAAAAGAAACATACACACGTGTATGTGTTTACATGTGTCTGTCTGTTTTCTGTTTCATAATGTGTCACGTCTGTCTGCTGCACTCTCTCGTCTATATATAGGTGTATGTGAGCTTTTGTATTACCTGGCTTCTTGTGGAGTGTCTGTTCTCGTCCTGGCGGTGCGACAGCGTCCTCTCGTCGGCCTGTTTGTCGCGCGTCGATGCCTTGCCCTAGCAAAACATCAACACTTGTCTACCACCAAATGACTCACAACCAACCCCCGCAGCAGCGACATTTCAGCAACCACCTCCGTGTTGGTGGAGGTTTTTTCGCTGCTTGACAACTTCAATTCTACACTGTGAGTTTCCTTGGGTTTCACCACTAAACACAGTGTGGCATCTTTGTTTGCCAAAGAGCAAAAGTGAAAAAAAAAAAAAAAAAAAAAAGCTCAGAGAATTTTGAAGAAGCTAGACGTCAGAAAAATATAAGAAAAGAAAAACTAAGAAATTGTAAAACACTTAAGAGCATTTCATAGTCAGAGCTTTGTATTGGATATTTCTTTGTTTTAAAACTCTGTCTGTCTGTGTGTGTGTGTGTGTGTGTGTGTGTGTGTGTGTGTGTGTGTGTGTGTGTGTGTGTGTATACAGTACCTTGCATTCATCAGCAGAGAGGTTGTGATAAAGAGGACATCCTGATATGGAGAAATGTCTCTCATGCCTCCCTGTCAGATGACCTGACAGAAAAAGACAATCTATAATTCAATCTGAATTTTTTTCATATAATGCAAATTATAACAAAGACAATTCAGGTTGGTGCCTAGTAGTTACATACATGAAGCAATAACAAATTCTGCAGTGACGTTTGCCCTCACCTAATGAGTTGCAACCAGGCGTGGGACACTTCATGTTAAAGTTGTAGCTTTCATGGAAGCGCCGTCGTTTGGGCCGATGGGAGAGATCGTGGGCGGCAGCCTCTTTGAGTGACAGCTCTTTAGCTAATCTCTCGTCCTCCTCTTGTGAAACTACAACATCATTGCCTGAAGACACGTGGTCGTTGCTGGGACTTGAGACCTCGATGTCCGACTCGGAAGATGGCGCGTTGCCGGTTGGGGTGCGAGGAGGGGTCTCGTCACGATCCACCCCTCGCTTCTGGTCTGCTGAACAAATCAGGACCAAAGGACAGAGAGTAAATAACTGCAAAAATAGTTACATAAACATACCACACACATTAAAAATTATCAGTTATCGTGGCGCCGTGGCATGTAGCGAGGATATGGTACTCGCGCGGGCGGCCCGGGTTCGCGTCTGGCCTGTGGCTCCTTTCCCGCATGTCTCTCCCCACTCTCTCCCTGATTTCCGCCTCTATCCACTTTCCTCTCTATAATAAAGGCCAAAAATAAATCTTAAAAAAAGTAAAAAAGAAAACAAACAAACAAAGAAAAAAAGTATCAGTTATTAAAAAACTGTCTATCTAGAATTTCAAAGTATATCCCTTCTCCTAATTTAATTTTTTAGATGTTTTATGTGTTTTTAAGGACTAGTTTATCCTTTTAAACTCTGTAGCACTTCGGGGATTGATGAATATAAAGTGCTTTACAAATAAAATGTATTATTATTATTATCCCGAGGTTCAATGTTGTGAAAATATTGGACAACCATTCTGTAATACAAGTATCTAAACCGCCACACATCATTCTTGAGCAAAGTCCCTGAAGGCTGCAAAACCCCCCCCCCCCCCCCCCCCCCCCCCCAAAAAAAAACACCCTCCAGTAAAAGCTGCTCGGGGATACATCTAATGGGAAAGACTGGTGTCCCTGCAGCAGAGGATTTTTTTATTTTATTTAGCTCAGAGCTGACAAGTGAAACAGTGGATGTCAGCAGGGCAAATCCTCTCTTTTATTTTCAGTGACACTGGGCAATAAAAGACGTCCGGCAAACTTTGTATTGATGTCAATGCGAGACAAATACAGTACGTCCCTCATAATACCGATAGCATTTTTAACCAAACGTTTCTGTAAAACATTGTGGTTTTCGAGCAAACAGAGAGGACCCAGAGATCATAGTGACAAACTGAGTTGTATTACATTGTGAACGCTATAATAAAAGCGGTTGGGTTTTGTTGCGTACGAAACAGCCACAGTTTTACACAAGCACTGTGATGGTGGTGAATCGTTACTTGTTTTTATTTTTTCCATTGTGAGTACATTTGCAAGATAAATGCTAACCCTCTGTAGCAGAAAGATATTGGAAAGAAGGACCACATGGGGATAACAACAACAACAACAACAACAACAAAAAAGAGCTAAATTAATCAAAACATAACACAGCAGGGTCACACTCAGTATTATTTGTTTCAGGGAACTACAATGTTCACTGTCGAGGTAATCATTTGTAATATCACAGATTGTGTTTGCTTTGATTGATACAGATTACCATTTCCTACAAAATCGTGTTATAAATGATCCCATTGTGTAAGGAAGTCTAGTCCAGGATGTGTACTGATGTCAATTTGGCTTTTTTTTTTGTATAATTAGGAACACACTGTGATCACAGGCAGAGCTCATGAGATCACCTGAGCAGCATATCAATGAACATATGAAACATGCAGATAGATTTCCTTTCTTCCCCGTTCTCTCTGCAGCTCACACTATCTTTTCTCCACTCCCTTCAGCTTTCTTTTGTCTACTTATCCGTCTATATATTTACTCTTTCATCATTTGTAACCTGACTTAACTACTCTGTCTAATTTTCATCCTCCCTCTTTTTCCATCTTCTTCCACTCTGCCTTTGCTTCTACCCTTTTGTGACAGATTCCTCCATTTCATCTGACAGCCAAGAGGGTGTGCTTAAAAAAAAACACAAACAGTTTTTTGTGCTTAAAGATTTTTTTTTTTTTTTTTTAAGTAATCCTGAGGTACTGCATAAGTCGAATTTCTAAGACGTGCAGAAACACTATTGGTCTTACCATTTGCCTCGGTATCTGAGCCAGATGACCTGCTCTGTCGCAGCGGGTATTTTTTGGACGTGGTGTTTATCACCCCCTGCTGGCTGCGTGTGATTCTGCGTCCAGAGGAGAAGACGGATGCTGCCACTGCTGCTGCTGTCGACTCTGCTGCTAGATCCAAGCTTTCTTCCGGAACCCCCGCGGGAGGAGAACTGCTCCGTAATGAGCTGCAATTATCTAAAAAGGAAGAGACGGCTCAATGAGCTCCAATCTGGTTTTAAGTACAAAACAAACAAGCTAATTATTTACATAACCTGACAACATGAACTAGTTTGATCACCATAAACATTTGTTGTTTGATATAGATTAACACACTCAGAAATATATGTACTTTAATTATGACTACTATTCATTGCTTGCGTTTTTTTATTTTGATTTCAATTACCAATGTATTCATTTTTGAGGGGGATATTTCTTTTTTTTATTTGCACCTGTGACCTGACTGCCGTCAGTGCTGAAGTGAAAAAACTGCTCAATAGATTGCTTCGTTGATAACACAACATACATACTACTGTACTTCTTCTTTTAGATTTTTTTTCTTGTACATAACCACACTGAAGCTCTTATGGTTTTAGATGATGAGAGATTAAATTAGACAACAATCAGTTGGTAAAATGATATTAAAAGTCATACGATGCTGCTTCTCTGCTTGATTGTCTCAATGAAGTTTTCTAAAAATATTAGCAGAGAGTTTAGATAGTTTACAACCACAGAACGGACATTTGAAAAGTGACTATAACTGAATAACTCCAAGGAAACATGGTAAAAAGAAGATATATTTACTTGTTGTGAGCTGTTTCAATGGTTTTTGAAGAGAAACATCCTGCTACATAAAAATAAAGCTGAACCTCTGAGTTCACTCTTTTGGTTTAAACTGTAGCCTCTGTACTGTTTCAAGCGTGTTCATGGACTACCAGAGCTTTGCCAACTTCTCTTGCAAACAAAAAGCAAACGGAAACAGTGTCATCCCTTCTTTCTCTGCTGTAAATCCCCTCCGGCAGCCACAACAGAAAGAGGTCACACAGGGGGTGGAATAGGGTTTGTACGTCTGTTGTGGGGGAAGGTCACACTGTCTGAGCTGAACCCATTCAGGCTTTAAGGCTGCCAATATACAAGAGCCACTGCTGAAGTGTGGGGGGCTGGTATACTCAGTAAAGCATCCTCCTCATTGAAATGACACACAAACAAAATAAACAAGCACGTCCATGTAAAACAAAAGTGTGTATGTAAAGAAGTACATGCCACTGAAACAAAAAGAAAAATATAGAAATGGACAATAATTTGTTGCTTCCTAATTTGTAAACTTCTGTCAATTCAATCTGTCACTAAGACTTTGCCATTGATATTAACTTGATTCAAAATAAAATGTTAACAACATAGTATAATAAATATATAGCAACAACAAATACGAAAATATAAAAGATAACCTTTTCGTAAATTGTGTATTTAGTTATCATGTATCTTTCGTTATACCTCCGCCACAATGAGGATCTGATACTTCCAAGAATAAATCACTATTATTAAAATAAGCACACGTGACAACAATATTCTGGTAAAACGTTAACCCAAGCCATGACGTCGACACATGTAAGAACTACAAGGATTTTTTTGAAAGAATATAAGAATTAGCATGTAGGCTACTGACGCTAACCTATGATGTCATTTAGCCCTTTCAAAGCTAAAAGTACCGTATGAGTTTTATTATTTCACAATGTATGGTATACGCTGTGCTCTTCCCTATACAATAGCCCTCATTCGGGTCCGTTTTTTGTCTTTACGATAGTTAATTATCAAAAATAAAACTTTGCATGTTTACCTTGTGAGCCTCGGCTGAGGCGTAGTGACGCACGAGTCAGTCGTGTACTGCTGCGCCTGTGCGCGCTCTCGGAAGCTTCTGTGTGCTCGAGATCGGCGGAAAAATCCGAGTCCTCCGTCCCATCCGAGCTGCTGCCTGCTGTCCTCTGGAAACAACAACAACAAACACTCAGCTTGATCACATAAGTGACAAATGCCGCCTCAGATGCACACGAGACATGGTGTCAGACTGACTGAAGTAAATAAGGTGTTTGTTTGTTTGTTTTGTTTGTTTTATTACCAGCGGATAATTCAACAAAGATCCCATTCTGGGGGAGGAGCGTCACCTCCTCTACATCTCCTTCGGAATTGTACCCCCTCTTTTACGATAGACTGTCAATAAAAACTCAAAATAACCCGATTCAGCACGCACGACGATTACATTTGAATGAATCTATTGAATCAGATCATGTGTCTAAAATCCTGAATTCACCTTCCGAGTGAATTGCCAGTCTGTCGCCAATTAAATAGACAAAATATTTAGAAGACCCGAGTAAAACGCCCATCACTTCACAACATAAAATAACAAATTAAATACTCGGTAACTTATGAAGAGACTCAATTAAAATCAAAATCGCCTGACTGGGATGCTAACGATACAAACACGGGATGAATGGGGCGATGCTGAGGCGTATATAGGGGTTCACCCTATACACCACAAGAAACCCAAATCCGACAAGGTGGGGGTGGGGAAAGGGGCCTGAGAGCATTTGCATTGAAAAAAATGTCGGAGCTCATTCCCTGCTCTAAAATAAAACAATAGCCCTTATTAGACATGACATGTCTTCTTACAATTACACTCCTCAGGTAAAAGAGTAGTAAAATAAATATCATTCGCTGCACATAAGTTATTGTTTGTTTGTTTTTAATCAGATTTTTTTATCTGATATCTATTACTACAATTCACTTAACAAACACTTTACCCAAAGCGTATATTATTAATATTAGTAAATAAATGAGACATCATGAATCAGACTCCTTAAAAGTGACACTAACATGTAATGATCGCAGTAATTAGACAAGAACAGTAAGACAATCTCACTTCAGGTAGCACAGTTCTTCGTGCAAGTGTGCATAATAAAGTCAATTACACGGCACCTGAACACGTTTCACTCAGAAACTAAATTAGCTTTATTGGCCATGTGCGAAATATATATGAACTTTGTGCTCTATGTATAAGTATTAAATATATGTAAAATAAATATTATGTGTTCAGGAGTGATGAGGATGGTGTCATTACAATGCTTAATCATTACTCATGTATTCTTTAAATAAATAAAATATGACCATAAAAATGCGGTAAAAAAATAAAATAAAAATAAGAGCTATACGCCCCCCTCACTGTAGCGTGAACCTTAAGCGCACGTTTCATTTGAAAAACTTCACAACATGAGGCGGGGCATATATTTACATATGACCAATTACAAAAGGGAATGGGCGTGGTCTAAGCTGCCCTAACCAATTACCGCAACCCTTTCCCCGACGCTGTCCAATCTCAGCCTTGTTTTGGTGCGGAAGCTCATTCCATCCCCGCGCTCAAAGAACAGCTTGTTCTCTTAGTTAGAGCGCCGTTACCGACACTTACTAACTTACTCTCACCAGCTGAAGAATCAATATACTAAACTTACAAAACCCATATTTTCAAGCTCCTTTCACTCTACAGGAGGAACGAAACTTCATGAACAACACCATGTATGCAATGATATTAAGCTAGCGTAGCTTTTTAGCAAAACACGTATTGTACACTATCCTCCATGAACATACATATTCATCTAAACATACATTAATAAATCCACATAATGTAAAATCAGATGCTGTCCTAGGTTGATCGAAAGCCGCTTGTTTTTTACCTCTTCGCTTGGCAACAGTATCTATGACGTTATGTTGTGAAGTGTCCGACATGCAGTCTGCAGCAAACAGCCGCCTTACCTTTCTACGGGGCATTTTCAAAGGTTTTACGCGTCTCCACTGGAATACTGGGGCTCTGTAGTTCAGGGGAAAACAATCGTAACTTGTATAAATAAGCAGAGCCAAAAACACTGGCTTTTGGTATGAGCAAAGTCAGCTGAAAAAGGCGCATCGATTGCTCTTCACTTCCCTGTTGGCACGGCGCAAGCTCGCGACAGTTGGCTGGAGGGTCCGTCGACAAAATACTTCCGTGTGGAAAACACTGTTGCAGTCGCCGTTTGATTAAGTTATTTAATAATGTGTGTTTATGTGTTCGAGCCCCAAAATGTTAACATTAGGGATAGTATTGAGTTGTGAAAATTTAGTTACTAATTAGTACCGGGTTAACGCTCGTGAGAATCGGACCAGCTGGCTACAATCCCTAAATTGTCAAATGTGTGACACAACTATGAAATGATCATCGGTTACTTTCAAATAGCATAAACATTGATTTGATTTATGTGGTTAATTGGTTGGTTTAATTCGCAAAAAAACGAACCATAGGAAATTACAAACAGCACCGGAAGTAAACATGGGTGAAATCAAGACTGTGCACGTAATTTTACAGCTGCGGTTTCTCTTTAATGGGAGGAGGGAAGTTAGCAGCGGCACGTTGCGTTTGACGTGTTGCAGGAGCTCGGCTGATTTTAAGTGTACCATTTATCTTCTCTGTCTGATACTTCAACCTGAAAGCTTTACAAAGAACACAGTGTTGAAGAAACTGCTCCCAACTGGCTTGTTACTATTATTATGGCTGGTAGCACCATCAAGACTGTGCACGGTATTTTCCAAAGCATGGAGTACGGACCAGCAGCAGCGTCCAGCACTGCCACTGCACAGGTGAAGTTATCTTTGTCATTTACGACAATGGAAGATGTTTTATTGCTTTGGTTGTCACGAAACGGGTGCTAACTGTGGCATATTTTAAAGTTACTGATCTCTTGGTTGAACATTTTCTTGTTGTACTTTTCGACCCATGTGCAGTGCATTTAATGAAAACCTGACAGCAGCCCACAAGGCAAGCATGTGACACCGAAACGCTCCAGTTTACTAAGTTATGAAATGTCAGTGCTGAGGATAGAGGCTCGGATGTGTGTTTCCACTTAAAGAAAATCTCGAGTCCTGTTTTTAGATAATCAAGTCAGTTCCAACTGGGTTACAATCATAAAAAGAAAGAGAGATGGTTAGAGAGGTGATTATTTGTTGGTGATCTACATGGCACAGGAAAGGAAAACAGATTATAGTACTGTAAGAATGTGTTTTCAGTGCTCTATGTGGTTGCTGAGATTGACTGGCCAGCTTTAAGATCAGTACGACTTTGGCATTTTCGTTCTAACTTTACACTGAGTCAAAGAAAATGTAGCTGTGCCCATTTTATTCATAATACAGACACAACTTGAGTTTGGTCTATGCCCATGAGCTTGCTGATTTGGAGAAGAGATCAACTTTGTACTTTGATCTTCAGTCTGTAAATAGTTGACCACTCCACTAGGTCCTCTCCATCAGCAGAGGTGGTGTCTTCCTGACCAATAAAAGTTAAGCACAGGGCTGGATATCTCTCATATACAGTGGCAGGTACAAAGACTTGAAGGCAAACAGATTTTTTTTTCTCTTATAAAGTTGTTGTGAGGTTAAATTGAAAGGAAAAGCATATGGCTAGTTGTGTTTTTTTGTCATAAGGAATACATCCTGCCATTTAATACACACACAAAAGTTTGCGAAAGTTAGTTACTTGACACGTGCAAGTTAACTGTTTGAGGGACTTTTGTTGGGCAATATACAGTGAATGCTGAAGGTTTTTTAATCAAGGCACCCTGTCATATCATCACAAAAATAGGGGTGTCAAATGTGTTACATAAGGGGTGAAGGTAGCATAGTGGTTAGTGCAAGCCCCCCATGCACAGAGGCTTTCGTACTCCCAAATGTGTACCTGGGTTCAAGTCCCTTCCTACATGTCAATCCAACCTCTATCTCCCTGATTTCTCAC
Source organism: Symphodus melops (assembly GCF_947650265.1). Classification (NCBI taxonomy): domain Eukaryota; kingdom Metazoa; phylum Chordata; class Actinopteri; order Labriformes; family Labridae; genus Symphodus; species Symphodus melops. Next base: position 10,882,909 of record NC_136707.1, on the reverse strand, counting down.
TCTATCCGCTCTCCCATCTCCAAATAGTTAGTTTACCTCAATGTAGCCTTTTCTTGTTTAGAGGCGGAGCAAGTCTAAATGTCAGCCACTGTTCATTATTGGAGGTGGTTTTGGTTACTGTATCTCTTTAACATCTGTTTTGACTGTTAGTTCTTTCTCCCCATCAGGCCTGGCTGGATCATCATTCTCGTTCTCTGGGTCTGTTTATCAACGGCAAGTTTATCCATCCAGCAGGCAGAGAGAGCTGCTCCCTGACTGATTCTAAAGGTAAAAGCAGCCTGCATCTAAATTGTGACTGAAAAGACACCCAGAAGACATTTACATCTTGTATAGTGATGTCGTCTCCTGACAGTTCTAGATGATGAGGGAAGAGATCAATGTATGTTCTCCTCCCACTAATCTGCTCTTCCAGGTGAACGTGTATGCAGCGTAGTGTGCGCTGTGGACGATGACGTCTCCCAATGTGCGTCCTCTGCTGTCAGCAGCTACAAAGCCTGGAGTGGACTGACCTGCCACCAGAGGGCCAAAGTGCTGCTCAAGTACGACAAACTCACCTTGACGCATACAGTATGAGGCACTTTGTGTCTTTACTGGCAGTCCTAATGCGAAGCTGCATTTCTCCGTCTCCGTTTGCAGGACAGTGAGCGTTCTCGGGCAGCACGGTCAGTGTGTGTCAGAGCTGTGTGAGGCATGTGGGACATCCTGCTCTCCCTCCACCCTGGTCAGACTGCTGCAGTACTACAGCAGCTGGGCTCAGCTCAGAGACGCCCTCATCAGTAACTGGACTCCACTTGGTGAGGTTCTCTGCGTGTTAACAAAAAGGTTTATTTTCAGTGAACTTTTTGTTTAAATTTTTCTGTATTTCTTTTTCCTTAGGTGTGGTGGCAGTAGTTGTTTCTGATGACTGCTCCCTATATTCCCTTATGATCAAAGTCATCCCAGCACTGGCCATGGGTAACACACACAACCTCACATAAAAAAACATTCTGCACTTTGTATATGTAAATTGAAAAAAATTCCCTTGTATGTTTGAATCTAGGGCTGCAAATAATGAGAAATATAATTATCAAGTAAACTGCCAGTCAGTTTTGCTGTAATTGAAACTCTCCACAGCCATGGAAAATCAGCTAAACAGTTCAATGTTTACTTGAAATTAATAATCATTTGGTTGACTGACTATAATGAAATGGTAAATTTTGGTTCAAATTGTGCTTAGAAGTGATGTGAGATGTAAGTAAATCTCTTTTTCCTCTAGGGAACTCTGTCATCGTTGTCCCTGGTCAGAGCACTGCCCCTGCAATGCTGCTGCTCGCTCAGCTTTTTATGGGAGCAGGGCTTCCAGCTGGGACTCTTAATGTTTTAACAGGAAGTGATGTTTCACTTGGCGCTAAAGTGGCCCAGAGTCCTAGCATCAGTTACATCACCTACAGTGGCAACAAGCAGGTGTGTGAGGAAACCTTTGTCTCCTTCCCACACGTTTGTTTTTTGTTTACGTTTTAATTCCTAAAAAAAGGGTTTTCTTATATTTTAGAATGGGGCGACTCTCCTTAAGGCCACAGCTGGGATGAGCGTCCCTGTTTCGTGTTCCCCCTTCACCGGTGCTACATGTCCATTTATCATCTTTGAGTCAGCTGACATTGACAGTGCAGTGGATGGAGTGATAGAAACTGCCTTCAAGAAGAAAAGAGAGGTGATTTACAAGATTAGTATCCTCCACAGAAAGAAGCATTATGTCTTATGCAAGCCCATCAGACCATCACATGTCCTTAATCTCTCTCTCGCTCTCTCTCGTCCCCTCAGGTCCACTGGGTGTTGTGTGTTCAGGAGAGTGTACTGGACAGTGTTGTGGCCCGTCTCAAGCTGCGCATGGCAGGGATGAAGTGTGTGGGCCTGCTCAGTGACGAGGACAGAGCCCTGGTAGATGCTGCAGTACTGGCAGCTCAGCAGCAGGGGGCCACGGTGAGTCATGTTAAGATACAGTGGCTTCAGCATGTGAATCTGAGAGTATAGGTTCCCTCTATAAGAGGGATGATATGTGATGGATACTTAGTGAACATTCATTTGATTTTCCATCCAGTAGTTAGCCAATAGGTCATAGCTGCCTGCCTCAAACCCCATTGTTGTATTTCACACAGCTAGAGCTGCAGTTTGGAGGCTTAGCCCTAACACTAACCCGTGACCATGTGCTGCTATCTTAATTAGATCATCTATATCTTCAAGTCTATATTTCTTTTCTTCATCAAGGACCACAGTAGAAATCTTTTGAATGTAATTGTTGTGGCCCTAAACATTTTTTTAAATATGTGTGGTTGTTGTCTTCCTTGACGTAATTGCAAATAAATTAACCTAAAACTCTCTCAGTAGCCTGAGCTAGCTGCTTTGACTTAGCTGTGGCTAAATAGTAAAACTTGTGAAAAGATCAAAAAGTTCCCAATTTAGAGTATAAAAAAGCTAATTGTTTTTTCTCATTTTGATCCACAGTTGGTTCAGTCCTGTGCTGCACCCCCAACAGGTTCTCAGTACCCCCCAACAGTGCTCTGTGGAGCGGCCCCCTCCTCTCCATTTGTGATCAGTCCCTCTCCTGGCCCACTGCTGCCCCTCATGACCTTCAGAAGCAACACAGAAGCAGTGACCCTGGGTAAGGGGGTGCCTCTGTAAATATAGATTCAAGAATTAAAGATTGTCGAAGAATGTGTCTGATTTGTCGAGTTAAAGTTGATGAACATAAACGGTTGTCTCAAAAAACTGAAGTTCAGTTTTTAGACTTTCGAGAGATGTACATACACTATATTTTATTTCAGCATCTCTTCTGAACTTTTGAACAGCTGTAGTCTCTGTTTGGATTAGGAAACCACAGTCCTCATGGGAAGGCAGCCTCTGTCTGGACTGAAGACCTCACCCTGGCTCTAGAGACGGCTAAGAGGTGCACACATATCATACATTATCTCCTCCTTCTCTTCTCACTCCTTTCTTCTGCAGTTTTCCTCTTGCAGAAGAAAACAATAAAAAAAAAACATTTTCTGTGATAAGTGATTTTTTTCCTTGTATTTATATTCTTTTTTTTGTGTGTGTTCTTAGTCTTTCAGTCGGCTCAGTTTGGGTGAATTCCCACTCTGTGTTTGACCCCTGTCTGTCTGTTTCTGGTCACAAAGACAGCGGGACCTGCACTGATGGAGGACAGGAAGTGAGTCTCTCTATTTTATTACACACATAATACTTTGGCAGGTTATCAAAAACTGACAGTATTCTATTGTGAAATATTTTAGACCAGAGATATACATGTAAAGGTAAAGAAAGAAGCACATCTGTTCAGGGTTAGTTAGCTATCTTTGTAGTCGTTAGCATGGCAACTATAATGCTTTATTTACTGTTGCAAGAGGTTAGACAATGATGCCACAACTGTTAGCAGAATATGAACGCCTAACCTACTGCGGATGGTTCATTGCCATGAGTAGCTTAAAAAACAGTTAAAGTTGTTTAAGTGCGCTAAGCTGCACTATTTAGATTAAGTGTATACACATGATTCTCTCAGGGCCAGAAGAGAAGGATTTACAGAAAATGTTTTGGTTATTAAAGGAATCTTTACAACTGTGTATATGCGTCTTGTGCCGTGTGTTGACCTCCTTTCTGCTTTTTCTAGGGTCTTTACCAGTTTCTCCGCCCCTCCTCTTCTCCCTCTACTCCTCTCCCTCGCTCATCCCCTGTCTCTTTGGACTACTCAAAGTTTGGAACTGCAGCATCTCCTACTGTCATTCCTGATGATTCAGATCCTGCCAGGTTAGTTTCCTTCATACATATAACAGATCAGGCAATTTAAGCACATTATTATTTATTTATTTATTATTGTAAGTGCTTCAATAAAATAATCATATGTTAGAATTCACACAAGTTTAACAAGATAATGTTATCCTCACATGCATCACTCTCTCTTCTCTCAGTGCTCCGAAGCCTTATTTACAGTTTGTGGGGGGTAAGGCATGTAAATCAGTGTCTGGCTGCAGTGTGGCTATACAGTCACCAGGGGGCGGCAGTGTGTTAGCCTACTGTCCAGACGGAGGCCGGAAAGATGTCCGTAATGCTGTGGAGGCCGCTATCAAAGTCCAGCCAGGGTGAGAGTTTGGCCACACAAACACAAACCCAAATGCTTGTGGGTTATTTAGCAGTCAAAGTCCTAAAACTAAAATGCATTTCTTTTCCTAGACTAAGTAAATACATGTTTTAAAAGGCATGCATTTGTTTCCCGAACCTGTTTGGTTTTCATACAGCAGACATTACGTAGAAAAAGCACTGTGCTGCTCAGCAATAGTTAATGAAAGTGCTTTACTCAGCAGCTGTCCGCTGTGAATGTCATAACATGCTTCCACATTTCTTCACCACATCCGTACACATGACTAAGAGATCAGTTTTTTCTGAAAACCAAACTGACCTGCCAAAACCTCTGTTTAACTTTATTGGAATTTTTTTTTTCGTCATTTGGTAATAAGGGGAAATTTAGATCCTAGTTTTCCAAGGTGCTGTGAAAAACAGCCATCTACCAAAACTGCACTGGGCTTGAACTTTTTTTTTTTTTTTTTTTAAATCTTAAAATGTAATTAAAAAATAAAATATATCCAGGTGAAATTTCATCCTTATAAACACCTGCTGTTGACGCCTACTGTTCAAAGTCCAATTTTACACTGAGGACGCATTTAAAAAAAAAAAAAAAAAAAAAATTAGCTGAGTCATTCAGACAGGAAAAGCAGAGTACAAATTGAGCAATAAATACTTTTGTTTAAAAACTTTTCCCTTTTCTAGCTGGATGAAAAAGAGCCCTTCTGCACGCGCTCAGTCTCTCTACTCTCTAGCTAAGGGCCTTGAAGCAAAGAGGAAGGACATAGCTACGTCAATCAGTGTCCAAATCGGTCTCTCAATGGACGATGCTGAAAAAGAGGTGGAGCAGAGCATCATCAGACTTAGTGATTGGGCAGCCTACTGTGACAAAGTCCAAGGAGGAACTTTGGTGAGGGCTTTTTTTTGTCTAACAAACATTTAATTTAAAAAATCTTCCATTAGTGGTCAGGAAAAACTGTTTGTATTTCATGAGACGGCTTTTACATATTGTTTGTCCTTCGACCCTCCAGCCTATGCCACAGTCTGGCTCTGCTCTCTCCTATGCTGAAGCCTTAGGAGTCATGGGGGTCCTCCTCCCTGACAAGAATCCCCTCCTGTCCATGGTTACTCTTCTTGGGGCCGCTATCGCCACTGGCAATGCCATCATCTTGGTCCCAAGTGAGAAGTACCCACTACCTGCTTTGGCTTTTATTCAGGTCAGTTTGAAAATGCTAAAACCTCTGTCATCTGAACATATATGTTTATAGGGACTATGTCACTGTGCTCTCATTTTTTGCATTGACTTAAAACGACAGGAGCAATAGGGCAACCCCCCATAAACCTACTGACAATGTTTATCACATTATTATTATTATTATTTTTAGATGTTATTTAAATTGATACTGTTAAAATATTAACACAAAACCAGTGGGGCCAATAATAGATCATTGAGGTTTGTCAAAGTCAAACAACTATACTAGACTTTTATGTGCACCACTCTTTGTGAACAATACCCTGATCTCCATGTCTATAATCACTTTTTTGCTTCTACTTTTTCCATAGGTACTGCAGGCTTCAGACCTGCCAGCAGGCTTGGTTAATGTCATCACTGGAAGTAAAGACCAACTGACAGCAGCTCTGGCTCATCACAGCGTCATCAAGGCCATCTGGTACTGGGGCAGTAATGAGGTGATGACTCTAGACATGAGACAGCCTATGAAAAACATTGAACTTCTGAGAGCAGAATTCTCCTAAGTTCTCACTTTGTGTTAAACAATACCTTACTCTCTGTTTTTCTGCTTTAGGGCTGTCAGTACCTCCAGTACACCTGCACCAGCCCTCTGAAGACCATACGCCTTTTCTGCCAGAATGACGCCGGAGAAGATGGAGGGAGAGACTGGTGTCATTCTGTGGTCCTGGAAGAGATGTGGAGAAGTGCCGTCCAGTGGAAAAGTGTTTGGATTCCTACAGCATGAGAGACGGAGAGAGTATGAAGAGTGAAAATATATAATAAAATGAAATCTTTAGGGTCTGGATTTAAATGGAAGGATTGTTTGAAAAATAAGATGTTAGATGAATTACCGTCATAAAAAGGACACCACCACCACCACCCTCCTTAATAACTGCAGGAACACGTGCCAAGCTAACTGTACTTGCATTAGCAGTTTACAATGTCATAACTTAACTCTGAGAGCTTCCTGAACTAGCTGTCCATTAATGTGAAGCACTTTGTGAAATCTGCTCTTGAAAAGTGCTATATAAATAAACTTTACTTACTTTCATACAGCAGGGAAACTGAACAGTGTGAACTCTGTTCTTTTAAAGCATGGTTACTACTATAAATAATTCAGTTAACCAGACATGCTAACTATGCATTTTCGTTTTTAGGCGGGGGGTCGTTGGAAGTTGGTTCAACATCTTGTGGCCAATCATTTTTACACATAAAAACACATTAGTGAATCCTAAGGTTTCGGGTTATGTGACAGGCTAGCAGAAAAAAACACACCTGGTTACGAATAAGGCAACACAATATTAACTTAAAATGAAGCTCATTTAAATTTGAAGTTTCCCACAAAAAGATTCAAATGCTGCCTGAGACAATGGGGAGGTATATATAAGGAAGTGAGTCAGCGAAATGAAATCTATTCTGAGGTTATGGCAGAAGAAGTAACTAACTCAATCTGGGTTTCAAACTAATATACAAGGGTCAGATGTCTGCAGTATCCCTGAAGCATCGACCTAGTTTAAGTATTGTGACTATTACTAAAATAGTTAACATCTACAATGAGTTAATGTGAATGTCATGTTCCTCCATTCCAATAAAGACAGCCAGTGACGGTCATTCCTCTCAGTGCCAAGTCCACCTGACATTTGTTCTGCTGTTTGTGCAATCATAAGCACATGACCTGATAACTTTCTACCTCTTCTTCTGCAATCACTTTTTTTATATACTCACCACATCTCTGTGTTTTTCTTCTGTTTTGATATAAGATTTGCATTTTCTGGTAGATTTGAAGACAGCAGATCCCTGCTTCAGAGAATATTAAGAGAACTCTTAATATTTTGGAGTACATCAGATTATGATAGATGTTTATTTCATTGCAATGTCTCAGTTGAAGTAGATATTTTAATTTGACTTAAAATGTATATTTTTTTCAGTCTACAACTTAAACCTCACGTCTTAATGGTTCTGTTCATGACTCAACAAAAGTCTCTCGATCATGTTTTGACTCAATTAAACATTCCATACCGTAAATCATTATTACTGTATAACTATACTGTTTAAAGCCATGAAAGTGCCCGTGCTGCAAACATTCCCTGTAAAAAAAATGTTTCTTTCCATGGCCAAATTTGCATGAATTTGTTTCTACGTGCTTGTAAACCCTGTTTTACAGAATGCTATCCATAAAAAATAATATTTAATGAATTGGTTAAGGCCTGTTTGTCTTTACTTGATACCTGAAGAGAGATAGAAAATGTGGAGAGGAGTGAGTAGGGGACGACATTCAGCAAAGGGCCGACATTGGATTCAAGCCCACAGCTGCTACGACCAGGACTGTAGGCTGCGTACATGGTGGGGCGTGACACAACTGCTAGGCTGTCATCACTCCAGCACTTGTTGCTTTTTAGCTATACTTAAATTATTGATAGTTGGATGTCCAGCAGGCCTGTTTGGAAGTTGATAGCCCAAACATTCTATTTGAAAATTGAAAAACACAGATTGCTATCCCTGCTGTTTAGAGCTAAAGCAAGTGTAAACCTTGTTGAAAATGGCAAATCAAAGCACAATCACAATAGTCATCTTTGGAGTCTCACGTTTATTAAAAGAAAAGAAACCAGACTTGGTTCCAAAATGGAAAAAAGGTGTATTTTGAAACAATATAAAAAATATAGCTTAGTTATGCTTACAATACAAACACGGGCCGGCTATTAATTCAGAACCAAAAACAAGAAGTATAAGTTGTGTTTCTTTTGTATCTGAATAGGAAACTTTTTTTTTAATCAAAGCAGTTGTGAAAAACATGCAATTTGTATGCTTCATTTCCTTTTGATATTTAGCCTGGTTCATTTTTAACTATTACTCGGTGTTACTGCTACACACAAACATGTAGACAATGTTGCAGAACTGGACACTGTGGTATCTCAGAGTATTGGTTCCCATTTTAAATCCTTGTTCCTTTTTTCATTTTTCCAAACTTGTTTCAACCAGTTTAGCAATTCAATGCAAATCCAATGAGACCTCTTCACTTGTCACAAGAATCCTCCCTTGACAAAACAAAGTAAAGGAAGTATGGACTTGAGACTGTGGAATGCTGAGTCACAATAATGACTCAGCAAAATTCTCAGTTGAACTTCATACTGCTTTTCACAAGCTTGAGCAACTGGATTTTCTGACGTGGCAAAAACAACATCTAAATTGCTGAGTCACACCAGGTGTGATATTTGATACAAATATATTATAGTGGATTTGATGGCACACTTTTCTATCAGCAAACGTGGTTTTATTGTTGCCTAGTTTATAGAGTTCTAAATTAGTTTATAATTTAGAACAGGTTGTGTTGCTTACATGAAAATTATGATAAGTAGGTCCATGTAAGCTGTACACCAATCAATCTGCATGTTTTGCTGGCTTAAGCTTTGACAGTACAATATAATTGTCAGTTTTAGCGCAAATGCTCAATTTCTTGTCCAATAATCTTCTAGGCCCTTCACCTAGGCAAGCAAACCAGTTCTCTGAGCCACTTATTCTGTTTATGGTTACAGCCTGAGCCTTGACATGGTGAAAACACCCAGGTGAAAAGCATGTTATCGGCAGTGGTGGAAGTTCATGGTGTATTCAAGAGGTAACAGTAGTTCAGTTTGCAACAATAAAAACGGAGCCCAAAAGAGCAATCTGAACCAACATAAACAGTAAAACACTATCAAAGGTCATTTGCCACTTTACTACATGGTGGTGTTGATTTGCAGTTGCAAATAAAACACACATGTTGAAAGTTTTTAAGATGATTGAATATGTTTTTTATTGCCATAGCCTAGCCTTCTTATATCGGATGTATACCATATAAACGTAACACCACACCGTTTTACTGTTAAAAATGTAATTGGGTTTTACAGTTTTTTATAGACCTACAACTACTTACTATTCCTTTGGGTTAAACTAACAATAAATACATTCTTTCTCACACTTTTTTTTTATTTGAATCACTTTCGGTTTTTAACACACAAAAAAAAGTTGTTCTCTTGAACCAAACAGTGGTTCAAGCAGTGCTTTGTGACTGAAGGTATTTGGTAGCTCACACCAAACTAATAAAATCTTTAACCTTATATAAAGTGGTAAAAATGCAACTTCATCACTCTTCTCATATTTTTTACCAGCGTCATATGATGTGTACGAAATGTGGGCAGTGACGTTACGTCTGTCACGAGATCGTACGTCGGGTATAAATACAAGAAGCGACACCTCCACCATTTCACACCAGGGGAGAAACCTAGGAGTTCTTGCTTCAACAGTGTTTGAACGGAACCTCTTCATTCGTCCCGTTTTTCTGTTCAGTTCGTCTGCATTCCGGACAAGATAATCCTTTCTACTTGAACACTACTGAAAAGGTCGCCGTTAAGCTTTATTTTTTTGTACCGTTTTGTTAAGAAAAGCACAAGAAACCTCAGCCAAAATGGAGTCCCAAGTACGTCAGAACTACCACCGCGACTGCGAGGCCGCCGTCAACAGGATGATCAACATGGAGCTGTTTGCCTCCTACACCTACACTTCAATGGTGAGAGAGAAAAAACGTGTTTAAACATTATTATTATTATTGTTATACCTACTGCAAATAATAATTAAAAAAGCTAAAACCTAAAGCGGGATAGCAACCATAGACTGTAAAATAGATGGCAACATATTGCTTGTTTGACAAAAACGACGATTACATTTCTACTTAATGTATATTATTTTTGAGTTATATCTGTAGTTAAACCAGCGTTTCGCTAATGGCTTTCTTTCTCTGCGTTTCTTTGTTTATCGCCTATTTAGATGTTGCCAGATAAGGACTACTTTATCCCCCTCTCACCTCACTGGAGGGGGAGGGAAAGTGCTGTGTCATGCTTACTACTCGTTGTCTCCCTCTTACTTATTGCTATCTGTGTCTGAACAGACCACCAAAGTAATGACTCATATTCTTGACCACTGGCTTCATAACTACTATTTGTCACAACCTTTTTTCTTCCAAATAACCGGTTGTGTCCCCTAATAACTGTTGTTGTCCTCCCATCTTGTCTCTTACAGGCCTATTACTTCTCCCGGGATGATGTGGCCCTTCCAGGCTTCTCCCATTTCTTCAAGGAGAACAGTGACGAGGAGAGAGAGCATTCTCAGAAGTTGCTGGCTTTCCAGAACAACAGGGGAGGACGCATCTTCCTGCAGGACATCAAGGTGGGTGCAGACGACAGCGCTGGTCTTGTCATGACTCGCGTCACCACACCCTGTGTGGCCGGTACAGATAAAGTGGGATTACCGTGCCATGTTGTCACGCTCATTCCTGCTGTACATTTGAAGTGGTAGATAATCAGTTCAAAAGATACTATATTGACTTCTTAACTTCACTGTTGGTGGCAGTCTCAAAGCCTACAGCACATAATGTAATTCCTTCATAAAACTATTTTCCTCTTTAATCATTAAATACAGCAGCTGCTCATCAGATTAGCTTCATTGAGCTCTGTGCACAAAAGGTAATTGAGTGTTCAGTCTAATATAATTGAGTTATTTTCTTCTTAAAGAAACCTGAGCGTGATGAGTGGGGCAGCGGGCTTGAGGCCATGCAGTGTGCCCTGCAGCTGGAGAAGAATGTCAACCAGGCTCTGCTCGACCTGCACAAACTGTCCTCTGAGCATGGAGACCCACATGTAAGTTGCATTTAAATCTAAACAAAGTGTTATATAAAATATTAAACATCCGTCTGTTTCTTGAGAGAACTTTTGTTTAATCTATTTTTTTTTTTGTACTTCTCTTGCCCTCAGATGTGCGACTTCCTGGAGACCCACTACCTGAACGAGCAAGTGGAGGCTATCAAGAAGCTGGGTGACTACATTTCCAACCTCACCCGCATGGATGCCCACACCAACAAGATGGCAGAGTACCTGTTTGACAAGCACACCCTGGGTGGGAAGAGCTAAATGCAGTGTCAAAATTAAGCTTACAATGAGTCTTATTGACACAAAGGCTTAAAAAAAAAAACACCTTTCTGCTTTATCTGTTCATTCACTTAGCATCAATTTAAATCTAACATGCTTTGTCTACAATGGTAATATCTTCTCTTTTGATCTGTTGTCATTTGGTAGGATTTATCAAGGTATGGGTTCTCCCTCGTTACCTAAGCCCTCTGTTTACTACTTGCAACTGATCTGTTCTGAAACTGAATAAACATTTTGAGCTGAACCTTTGTGCGTTTGCTTCTGTTACAGAACCTATTTAACATTGCACTGAAAATGTTTTCAGTCACAGTACCATGTGAGTCAGAAAGCTAGAATTGAACAAATGTATCGCACCAACACACAAAGTAAATGTCTACACCCTGAGGTCAATATACCTCACAAATCATAAATAACCTTGGTTATTCAGATGTATGTAAAAAGTACAAACAATTGCTCGATGACCGTGAACAAGAGGTGAAAAAGATCCATGTGTCAGTTGCGTGGTTCGAGGAGGCTGTCTCCAGATTGTGTTTGAGTAACGTGACTTTTTCACTCACCTTAACTTCATGGACACCTCATCATATATAGTTACGCATGGTGGCCATCTGCTGGAGACGGTTGGTAATGCACCTTTAGAACTGGACCTTTCATCACATAGAACATGGAATGTTCTTTATCGGATACATAGTGACAAAATCAATGTGAGAATCCATAGCCAGAGTAGTTTAGCAACGATACAGAGTTAGAGAATTTTTAAAACTGACAAATCAAAATGTCATTTTTTAATATTGCAAAATGGTATATTGCAGCATCTGCAAACTAATGAGTTCATTATGTATCAGTCTTCCTGTATGGGTGTGCTGCTTTTTTGTCATGTTTAGGTCCTTTTATTAAACTTAAACCAGGTGTGTCAGAGGGATGCTCTAATGATTGACTGCTGTTTGATCTTTTGCTGTCCAGGGTGCTGAAACCTGCAAAGCAACTCAAATAAAAGCACTAAACTATGAATGACTTAGGTCACATTTTTCTGCTTATCTCTGTAATAAATGCAATCAAAAACATCAACATAAACACAACAACATAAAATATATCAGATCCATATGATAAAATAATTTAATATCCCTCTAATGTAATACCTTAACATCATTTACACTGGTAACTGTTCAATACAATAAAAATTATAATTGATCAAAGAATTTACAAGTTGGTTCAAATGTTGCTGATCATCTGGAGAGAAGTATACTCAAAGGTCACAGTGTTTGTGGCATAGGTTCGTGAAGATGGACTTTTTGCATTGAAGGTGGCCAGTAAGTAGTTGGCTGTGAGGGATATAGTGGAGGATTAACAGGAGGGGGGTGGTTGTGTGCGGCGACTACTCAACAGTCAGTGGTGCTGGATTTGTCAGGAGTACGCTTGTTTGGTTTCTAAATAAAAATATAAATTATAAAAAAGCCAAAGAAGATAGACGGAGACATCGGCAGAGGGTAAGTGATGTCTTTTATTGTTCTATGATTAATTTGAATTTATTTTTATTGTTTTCCTTTTTGTGATTGAGTGTATTTTTTTAATCTATTGATCAAAAGTCAGAGTCTGGTATTGTCTTATCTTCAGCATTTAACTCATAGTGAAAAGAATGAGGGAAGAGAAAAAAAAACCCTGTGCATTAAATAAGATGATCATCGCACATTTTAAGGCTTTAATTCAAGAATTACTCGACCATGAAACTAATCAGGATTAATTTTGGAGGCTAAATACACTCTAATAACACCTTTTACCACTATTTATTCCCCTGTCATTTTTATTTATTTATTTATTTTATCTCTGCTCGTTTAACTGTTGGGGAAATCTGGTATGAGGCAGCCAAGGACACAGTAAGGGTTAGAGTAAATGTTTACATTGTTTGTAATAGTTAAATTCTTACAGTACATTATAGCATTCTGATGAATGTATTTAATGAAGAAGTTTCTTTAAGAGAGAAACATTTCATTTCACACATATTGCACGATGCTTTTCCGAAACTGGAATAGATTAGTTGAAGTGGATTATCAGAGGCTAATGCGAAGCTATTTGTAGAGTCTGTGTTCACGTGCAGTCACTTGAATACACCTTCACACTACCTCAATGTACTGTGACAGCCAATGTGAAGTTTCAAGTAATGTTACTCTTAAACCATGCAGTTTGATTTCTGGGGAAGAATCAAAATAAGCTGGACTTGATGTCACACACTACTCCTTCATGCAGAAGGAATGTTTGGGCTTTTGTGGCCTTTTAATGCTCCAGACAAAAAACAAACCATGGAAGGTCCTGATATCTACTGCAATTTAAGAGCATGTTGTCATACAGGTCGCAAAAGGTCATGGGCATAATAAAATAAGCTTTGAATGACTATTATAAACTGTACCAAACAAAACAGCAGTTTAAAGAAAAATGAAGCCCAAAACATTGTTTGATTAGAACTGTCATACTTCTATTTCATGTCTTTTCTAGTCATTCCAATGTAACGATATTAAAATCTCAAGAAGATGACTGCAATAAATATGTTGCAATTCATGTTACATTCTCATTAGGATGTCACAAAATTTGGGAAAGTACAACACCCAGTGTTTTTTGACCCAAAGATGTTAATGAAAATTCTGATGAGATTTTGAGTTTCTTTTTTTCATCCAGCTGTTAACAATATTAACAAAAAGTCTAGTTGATGACAAAAGCCACAGTTACTAAGATGTGCATGTACATACCTCCAGTATTTGAGCAGGGTATGGAAAGCCTCATTGGGCCTAGACTGAGTTCAAAGCCATGAGCTTTTAGATGGATAAAATTCCCCACTGGCTGTTCACCTCCAATCTGTCAGCAGGCGGATTGGAAACCATTCGAAATGGCTACAACTGTCTGAAAAATTAGGGACAACATGAGCAACATTTCTATATATAATGTACATTATGTCTACTGATGTCTTCTTTTGTGGCACATAACTTTAGGTGTCCGGGTTAATATAGCAAAAATCTGATTCAGGGAAAAGTTGTTTTTTTTTGGGCAGAAGAAGTCACCTGCTGGACAAACTCAGTGTGGGAATCTCCCTAAGACATGTTCCAGTGACATTTTAAGAAGAGAAAAATACTAACTAAAATTTAGATACATCCAATTATATAGGGCATTTGAATAAGAGACATCAAAAATTATTTTTAAAAAAAATGATGAAAGAAACACACAAAGAATGTATGTTTGTTTATTCTATGCTGTATATAAATGGCTGTTGTCTCATTTGGAAAACTTATTTTATTTGCAAGACTTTTATTAACCTTTTTGTCAGTGGCATTTGATATATTCAGTGTTGCTTTTTGATCACTATGACCCTTTAAATTAGTGTCATACCTGCTTTAGTTTGCCATACTCTCTAACAATAGTGCAGCATCAACTTAGACAGCATCATTCTTTTAACTTCACTTCACCTTTCATATTGTCTGTTAAGGTTTTCAGTCATCAAATTCATCATAACTCAAAGCTTGATTCAAAAGGCCACCTAAACCAAGTCCATTTGCCTTTTTGATCAAACTTAACATTCAGATTTCATTTACTTTTGAAAAATTCTGACCCAGCAGACAGAGAGCTAAACTGACAAGGTTTCTGACTCACTGATGTAAGATTCTGGCTGCAGTCCAGCCTAAACCTTCAATGACCCAGATAACAGCTGTGCACATTATCCTGATTTTGGGGTGTTCTGAACCTGAGCTAAGATGTCATGATGTTAAAAAAGAGCCCTGGTAGGATCAGCAGAATGAGACAGCATAAACAGACAGCTTCTCTCTAAAATACATAAAGCAGCAACATAAGCCGCTGGCTGATATTAGACATTTGTTTAATATCAAATATGCATACACTTTCATTTACCTTCAATATGTCCTTTCTATTTTAAATAATTTAATATCATTGTTTTTTTAAGTGACTGCTCCTTTGAAAATCAAATAAATCTAATGGTTGTGGGATTCCCTTAAGAGTTTTAATTTGGGGAAAAAAAAAAAAAAAGACAGACCATTTTTGGTGGACAACAGTGGACGCTTCCAATTCACTATATGAGCATTGTTTAGGTATTTGCACTCAGTTGGATTGGCCAGAAAAGTATACCTCTCCTATTATATTGCCTATAAAGAAACAAATACATGTAAACAACAATCCTTTACAGGTCAAAACAATGAGGACTTTAATGAAAAGTAAAACATGTCAGCTTTCATAGGCTGTTCATTTTCATTATAGTCTATGTAGCATCAAATTGTTGTTGATAAAAATAAATAAATAAATAAAAACAAGCTAAAGGCCTACTCAAAGCTACAACCCCCGAGGACTTTATTATTAGAAAACTTCCAACAGAGAGCCTGACATATTGATCTCAGTTTAAGAGTTAAACTTCAAGTGATCAGAATTTCCTCTTTGTTTTGGTAAAGACGTAGTTTTAAATAAGTCAAATAAGTTATCTTTGTGTTGCTAACGTTTTGGGAAATGGTCTTACTTTCCATTGTGCAACGATTTAGATGACAGGAAGACGACCATCAACAAATTACTTAAAGTTTTCACAGCTGCTATCTTAGAATAATGTTTTAAAAACTACTAGCGCTGTCCAAATGAAATACATTTTACCTACCTCTCGAGTTCTCTTGTCAACATTTTACAGGTCATTATTTTAACCAATACTGCTGTGCAGGAGAATGTTCTGTTTGATTTTGAATTATGTGCAAGCCTTTATCTATGAATAGTTGTTTTCATCCAGCAGAAAGTCATACTTCGAATAGAAACGCTTTATTGTATTTATATTATTTCCTTTGTCAGAACCAGACACTTTTCCTCCTTAACAGTATGTCATGCTTAGAGCTAACTGGCTGCGAGCTGTAGCTTTATTTGAACAGGCACTGTACAGACATGAGCACCAATCTGTCCATCAAATCCAGATAACATAATTTTCACAACAACACACATGGACACACACACACACACACACACACACACACACACACACACACACACGCACACACACACCTTCCACTTTAATCTCATACTTATGCAATTCAGGGATATAAAAGGGATAATATAAATAATATAAAACAGCTCCACCAAAATCAAATCTCATTATGGAAATATGTTGTGTTTACTGTGTATTCCTCTCCTCTGTCATGGGAGGGATAATCACACAGAGGGGTGGGATGAGGGAGACATGATAGTGGGATGGGCGGAGAAAGGGGAGGAGTCCATAGAGCCAAACGTCCTTAATTTGTTTAAGCTGAGGGATTTTCAGATTACCTTTGGCAATTAATCTTGTTACATAGCCGTGCAGCGACAGAGTGGATGTCTACAATGGCTGAGGGCTGTGTAAGTGTTAAAAGGTTATTGTGTGTAAGAAATGGGAACTATTGATGCCCATTTAGATCTTTATATTTTGATAAGTACAATTTACAAATGGCTTGATTTATTGTTAAAACATGTATTCTAAATATCCCAATAAGAATAAAGGTTGTAAACAAGGTAAAAAAAAGAATGAAAATCTTTATGTATCAAGGTGTGTGTGTGTGTGTGTGTGTGTGTGTGTGTGTGTGTGTGTGTGCGTGTGTGTGTGTGTGAATGGTAAATGGACTTGAGCTTGTATAGAGTTTTTGTAGTCTTTTGACCACTCAAAGCGTCTTTACACCACAGATGTCACTGCAGGTATCACACCTTCAGTATACCCTCCACAGATGGCAGAATCTGCTTTGTTAAGTGTTATGTATTACATATTGACACAAAGTCTCATGGCTGCAGGCGCTTGGCATCAAACCCCCAATCTTTCTTGAAAGACAACAAACTGAACCATTGGGCCACATCAAAAGGATTATTATGTGAGAGTAATGAACTGCAGAGCTCAGTTTTGCTGCTTTTTGACAAACTGCTGAACGAAGATGAAGAGCGGATCAATTAAGACAAATTTGGGCATATCGAGTTGAAAAATTGTTTTCCAAAATTATTTGTTTGTTAGCAAGATTTACAAAGAGCGCAGTCAAGTGTTATTTATATAATGTCACAATTTAACAGGAATATTCAAGCTCAGTCTCTTTTATTAACACATGACTTTAAGCTGGCTGGGCTTATTGCTGCCTTTGTGGTCACAGCAGATAAAACTGATTTGTCTTTCTGTTGGATTGTTTTAACCAGATACAGATAGTGTTTATCTTTCTGAATAGAAATCAATTGTTGCACTATTTACCCCCTTGTCGTAGTGCATTTGCATCCAATGACAGTTAGTTGAGCTATCTTTAGTCTTAAAACCATTGGTTTGAGAAAAGAAAGAATTCCACCAGACTGTGCCAAAGTTTTAAACCTGTGTGCCCCCCTTAGAGAAAACATCCTATACAGAAACTTCTTATGACAACAAAACGGTCAATTGTTTGTTGTTTTGTTTTTTTAAACATTTTTAATATGTTCCTCCAGTCATCATTATTTTATCAAATCTTAAACCTTTACAGTTTGTATGATTTTCTACTGATTTGCATTTTTTTGTTGCAATGTTAGATAAATAAACAGAGAAACAGAGATTAACCCTAACCCTAACCCTCCTATGACCATACCTTCACCTGCATTCACAAACTCCTGCACTCTCAGCGGTAGCTTTTAGATATTTGCACATTGCAATTTTCTGAGTATTATTATGAAAAATCTGATGAAGTTGTTATTGTTGGGCATGGAGGCAGGAGCTCATATTTATATCTGAATTAACATGGAGGAGATTGTCACCTGATTAACCTTAGAGTAAAATTAAACATTGCACTTTTATGGAGAGACATGCTCTATCTATCTATCTATCTATCTATCTATCTATCTATCTATCTATCTATCTATCTATCTATCTATCTATCTATCTATCTATCTATCTATCTATCTATCTATCTATCTATCTATCTATCTATCTATTTATCTATCTATCAATCAATCTATCAATCTTTAATCAATCTTTATTTATATAGCGTCAATTCATAACAGGCGTTATCTCGAGACACTTTACAAGAAGCAGGTAAAGGACCTTACTGTTTGTCTGTTAACATTAACAAAAGAGCAGGTAACAAGACCATGCTCGTTGTTATGTTTACAAAAAGCAGGTAAAGGACCTTACTTATCTATCTATCTATCGCTTGTTCTTTGTGAAAGCTGTCAGTATTTGTGTGATGCTGGAATCATAATTGTAAATAAATGGTGCGAGACATGAGACTGGATCAGGGATGAAGAGTGAGAAAGGGTTACATGGTTTAATGCCAGGGGAAGGGTCAATACAGATCAAGTTTCAAAGGACACACCTCAAGAGAGAACACATGTGACCCAAGTTTCAGTGTTTTTGGGGATGTGAAAGGTTTCTTGATTTTTTATTCGGAATTAGTATTATTTTTATTAGGAATTCACTGACTGAATCTTGTTTTCCCTCTTGTAATTTTACAGAGCCATGCGACTGGTGAACGTGGCAGGTGCGCGCCTCCGCAGGGCAGCAGAGGAGGAAAAAGAGAGGGAACCCCCACCTCCCCAACCCCCCTCGCACCACTCCAACCACCAGTTTGCCAGCATGAAGAACAAGTTCTTCAATGAGCTCACACACCTGCCAAGTGAGAAAACATGCATTTATAAAATATATAAATCCAACATGCAGACATAAATACACTTCAACCGACACACCATCATCAACCTCAATCACTCTCATCACCAATTGAATTCCATTTGTTTCATGTCATCATTCTGTCCTTTTTCATTTCTTCCCATGACCACTCTGCTCTGTCCTCAAGATCATAAACTTAAAAGTAAGTTATTCTCTTGTTATATCGTTTTTCCTGTTCATAATTAAAATGCATATACAGTATGTCATGTCTCGTAACATTAACTCGTAAAAAAACAACTACATATTGAAAATGGAGGTTCTGCCATGAGAGTACAAGTTTTACGAGGGCGTTAAGAAAATAAAACCTTGACCAGCATACAATGGTAAATGGACTTGAGCTTAAAGCACTCTTCCAGTCTTCAGAATGATGGCAGAGGCTGCTATGCAGTGAGAAGTAAATCAAAACTAATCGCATTCATACACCCATGATGCAATTTGAGGTTAAGTGTCTTGCCCAAGAATATATCGGACATGTTGCTGCAGGAGCTGAGTATTGATCCCTTGACCTTCTGATTGAGAGAAGTTGACTCTAACTGAGCAACAGCTGGAATAGTGAAAATGCCGGAATAATGTATATTTAATGTATATGTCAGGTCAAAAACTAACATATTGGACATTTAAGTCATTATTGGATTTGAAAAAAAAAAGTCTTCTTCTGGGGCTGAATTTTAACCATGGAACCCTCTTTATTGTTATGACACCATTGCTGATCTCAAAGTTCTTTTTCTTCAATGCCCAAGTCTAGGTCACCTAAGCTTCACCCCTCACCCACCTAAGGTCGCTGCTGTTTCTTATCAAACTACACAGTCCAACACTGAAACCTTTGTTTTTCCTCCAGTGCCCATGTGGGCTGTGGGAGCCATTGTGGTTGTGGTCCTTGCCCTTATCGCTTGCATGAGTTTCTGCATCTACAAGAAGTGCTGCAACAAGGGCAAGAAGCCCAAGAAAGTCCGTGAAAGGAAGGGTGGACGAGGCCGCAGAAAGAAGGATAAGGATGGAGAGGATGGGGAGGAGAAGAAGGTAAAAAAAATAAATGCATAGAGGAAATCTATGAATGAGAGTTTTGTCAGAGATTTTAACTTCCGACATTTCTCAAAGCAACAGGGTAAACATAGTTTCACTGGTCAAAAAATGTTAACTCTTGGATTGATGTTCTAGTTTGAAAATCACAAAAGTGGGAAAAAAAAAAGAAAAAAAAAAAGGTCTGATTAAAGAATTACCAATTTACTTTTTACGAGATAGACTTCTTGCCTTTAAGAGTTAACTGAGGATACTGATGTAAGAATAGTTTATCACAAAAACAGGAAGGTAGCTAAATACCAAGGCTTGAAAGTAGATTTTGTGACAGAGCCACAATATGCTTCCCTGCTTTTCCATGCTGAACATGTTGACCTTGCTGCTAGCAGTAACATCATGCTCGATGTAAAGGTATACGCAATTATCGTCTCATATTACTCTTGTTATTATATTTCAAAAAATGTCAAACTGTTCTTTAACGTTGGTTAAAATGATAGATTTTAGAAATATGCATCAGAATAAGAAAATCAGTGTCTTTCCACAGACTGACAGATGCAGTTAGGAGCTGCAGCAGTGCTCCCTGTTTTCTTATCCGACTGTGATCACTGCTTCAATATCCACAGCTGTTTGGCTTTGATCCAGGTTAATGGATAAAATGGCAGCTTAAACTGGAAACAGCCAAATGGGATGACAGACTCAGAACTTCTGTTCTGTTGTGATTATACAGCTCAGAGACGCTTATGCTAACAGGCACGATTGATATATTCCTCAAAGGTATTAAAACTCTTAAATAAAATAATTGTATCTTAAAATAAAGCTTTAAAATAATGTTGATTGTCTTTTAATCTAGAAAATATTGCCTTTTACATTTTAATTCCATACCTAAATGCCTTTATTTGTGCTTTGCTTGATAGTATCAGTATGGATTTGACTGTAGAGGATATGTCAGTGGAAGCTAACAGAAAAGGTGACAAAAAAAGTTAGAGTAAGTGAGTAAGAGTTAAATCAGTCAATCGCAGATTGAGGGAGTAAAAGTCACAAATTCTATTGCATCTTGTTGCTTTAACCAAATACAATACACAGTCTTGACATTCATTTGTATTTATATGCCCTATAAATGATGTAGTAATTCATATTATAAACTTCATGGCTAATGAGAAAAAATACATTGAATCATTAAAGACACCCTGCTGACCTATTAAAGCAAAAAAAGAAAAACATTCAGTGTTAAATATGCAAACACACCTTGAGTTTCTATGAAGCTTGACATATTTGAATATACATATATATATATATATATATATATATATATATATATATATATATATATATATAATGTATTTTATATTTTATATATATAAAATCAGAGTTTATATATATATATATATAAACATTTAAATGTACAAAACCAAGGTTCTCTTAAAAACATTGCTCTATGTTGCTTTACTTGTTCAAGAACTACAAAAGGTGCCTGTAAGACCCAGGTGTCTGTATTTTGTCTGTAATTTTAACTTCAAGGCTCTCTTTTATAGACTCCTTTCATACTAAATATATATTACCTTAAAACTGAATCACATTGCATTGTTAAGAGTGCAGTTGTAAGATGTTCTGATGACTGCAGGTGTTCATCACTTCATTGGGTCATTTTACAGGCAGTCATAATCCAAATTACAAGAGAACACTCCCTTAAGGATGGGCTCTCTTTAACTATGTATAACTCTGCACACATCCTTCTGTGACATCAACATATAGCTTAATTAAATCAGTATATGTGAAGAGAAATATACACTACTGCAAAACCACACTTGCATGAATATGTGTCTTTTAAACTACATGTCTATAAACTATTGTCTCTTCCAGGATGGAGAGGACGAGAAAGAGGAAGAGAAGGAGTCCTTAGGGAAACTGGAGTACACACTGGACTATAGCTTCACTGATAACCAAGTAAACTTAATCACAGTTTATGTGGTTTCATTGGTCTAAAATTAAACTGGGATTATGGACACATGAAGGCCTGCAGTTTGACTAAACTCCCCCTTCTTCTCCAGCTTATAGTTGGCATCCTTCAGGCCCAGGACCTACCAGCCATGGACATAGGTGGGACCTCAGATCCTTACGTTAAAGTCTACATGCTACCCGACAAGAAGAAGAAGTTTGAGACCAAAGTCCAGCGCAAGAACCTGTGTCCGGTTTTCAATGAGACTTTCAACTTTAAGGTGTGTACATAAATACTGGAGATCATGTTGACAATTAAACAAGAAGAGTGAAAGTGTTAATTTTAAACTTCTGTCCGTCTCCAGATACCATACAGTGAGTTGGGTGGTCAGACTCTGGTGCTCCAGGTGTTTGACTTTGACCGTTTTGGTAAACATGACGTCATTGGTGAGATCAAGATCCCCATGAACTCAATAGACCTCGGGCAACCAATACATGAATGGAAGGATCTTGTCGGAGGAGAGAAAGAGGAGGTAAAAAGTACCTCCTGTTCATAAAAATAGACCTATAGGATCAAAATATTTTTTTTTGTCAACATGTCACAAAAGCAAGGTGCAATTTGACATACTCATGTTTCTTTTTTCTTTTACAGCAAGAAAAGCTTGGTGATATCTGCATTTCACTTCGATATGTCCCCACAGCTGGTAAGCTAACAGTTAATATCATGGAAGCCAAGAACCTGAAGAAAATGGATGTCGGAGGACTGTCAGGTAAACACATTAACTTACTTGTGGCGTAGTGTATCAGTCATTTGGTTCCATTATATAATATCATGCCTTTTTCTCAGATCCATTTGTTAAGGTGGTGCTGCAGCACAATGGAAAACGACTGAAGAAGAAGAAGACCTCAGTCAAACAAAACACTCTGAATCCTTACTTTAATGAGAGCTTTAGCTTCGAGATACCATTCTCCCAGATCCAGGTTTGTGCCTCTCAATTTATTTTTCCTATTTACTAGTTTTTCCTGATCATAACTTATCTCTAAAATGAAAGATGTTGGTCATAGGGACAGAAATAGCCACATTTTTGGATAATCCTCACATGGATAGCACATTAGCAAAAGGTCTATTTCTGTGCTGTGGAAAACTATAGAGAAACTTTAAAAGAGTCATTAGTCTCCTGTGTCTGAAGGAAAGCAAAATATAAACTCTGACAAAGTAGGTAGCTGATTATCCAAACTTACTTACCAATGTGTTCCAATTTAAAAACTGCTTTGGGTCAAGTGCTAAAATCACATTAGCCTTATACTGTATTAAGGCAAATCAACAGTGTCTTTCATTGAACCTTGACATCTTCCTAGATTCTTCATTCATTACGACGATCCTCTTTTTTAAATCCTTGTTAATGGCACACCTTTTTATAAAGGAAAGCCTTCAGCTGAACCCAAATTACCCACTTAACAGCATACAAGCTTTTTATATGGCTGTCTAAAATGTACATGGAATGTTTGTTGAACAAGAAAAATATTCCCTAATACCAGAGAAACAAACTGCTTCTTCTTATAAGCCAAACAGAAATATAAACATGCAGAACATCTTTACTCATTACGACTTCTTCTTGTCTGCTGTTTTCATAAACAGAAAGTCCAAGTGCTGATCACCGTGTACGACTACGATAAGCTGGGCAGCAATGACCCAATCGGAAAGTGCTGGATCGGCTACGGCGCTTCAGGCGTGGGTCTTCGCCACTGGTCAGACATGTTGGCCAATCCCAGGCGTCCGGTGGCCCAGTGGCACTCGCTGTGCCCAGAGGAGGAGGTAGATGCTGCTCTGAAGGCCCCAATCCGCTAAATTTATTATAACACATGTATTGTTTACCATCATCTGCATAGAGGGGTATTATTTTTACTGTAAGACCCCAAGGAATGACTGCTAACTTGAACAGTAATCTTTGATGTTTTTCAGTATCAATTTTGTAACATTTGATATTGGGATCACTTTGTACGAATGTGTGCTTCATATTTTTTGCATACATACCTTAAAAATACATATGAAGGGAAATTTGCATATAAATAGCTTACAAGCTTTGATGGTAAAGGCTAACTAACAACTGACTGTTGCACTTACATAACATTAGACAACTAAGAAGACAATTTTAAAAAAAAAACCTAAATCCAGATAGAATTTTAAGGCAGAATTTTAGCACCCTTAGGAAAATCCTGAAAACTACACCTCCCATCATGCAACTTTCTTTTGGCCCTACCTCATCATTGAATCTCTTCATCTTTCACATTAAATGCTCCGAGTTCATAACACAGGCTTTATGTTAAAATCAAATATCTCTACTCCAGCCATAAAAAATGCAAAGATTTATACTGCAACTCTATTCTTTTTTCCTTTAGTTTGCTTCTTGTTAACCTTGGTACTTCTCTTATTTTCCAAACAATGTACACTTGATTTGTCCTGGGAAATGTATTGTATTTGTTTTTTGGTCTGTCTTCTTGTGTCTTCTTCTGTACGTGTATTTGAATGTGTGGAGACTCTTCTTGGAGTGTCTATTGAGTGTGTCTATTGATATGATGTGTGTATTATGAAGCTTTTTGAGGTTTCACCTTTGAAACTTATTGTGTGATTGTAAATAAATAGCTGAATAAATGAAACTATACAACAGATGGTTAAGTAGATGGATGGACGAACATCAACACACACTGAATTAATACCATCATGTGCAAACATTATCGCTTTTCAATTGCACACAAGCAGAAAGTATCTGTCTCTCTCTCTCTCTCACACACACACACACACACACACACACACACACACACACACACACACACACACACACACACACACACACACACACACACACACACACACACACACACACACACACACACCCTAACCCTTTGAATGATTATAGGTTTATGATATATCGTGAGTACATGAGAAGCTTGTCCTCTCTTGTGTAATCACTGATAGTGTCACAGTAGCTTCCAGACGTCTTGATATTTATGTTCATTTTCTAAAGTAAGTTATCCTTCTATGAACCTGTGATTATATTATTCCCACTAACCCATTTACACAATGAACTCCTGAGCTTTTTAACTGTAACAGCTAATGTGCTCACATCTCACACCTCACTAAAAGATATTGACTACCTGAGGTCAGTGGAGGTTTTTATATGCTGATCTGTTGCAGTAAGTGAAAGACTGGATTAACAGTGTGCCCTCTTAAATCCTTGTCTCACGCACTGATCCAAACATGTGAGGCAGGAATTAGAGAGGGGAGAGGACAGGGGTGGGGCGTTTACAGGAAACATAATTACAGCAGAAAGGAGAGGAAAATAGAGGAAAAAGAACAAGACTCTCAACAAGACTTAAACAATGACTCGCTGCTTTTAAAAACTGCCTCAACATGAATGGACATGAGCTTATGTAGCACTTTTCTATTCTTCTAACTACTCAAAGCGCTTTCACACAGCATGTCACACCTACCCATTCACAGTCTTTCACACACTGATGGCAGTGGTTGCTATGTAGTATCATCAGCAGTAAGTACTTCATTCATACACTACCTGAGCAAAGGGAGCAATGCAGGGTTAAGTGTTTTGCTCAAAGACACATCGGCCATGTTCAGCTTGAAATTGAACCCTCAGCCTCCTGGTTGAGAGACGACAACTCTACCAATTGAGCCACAGCCACTATAAAAAAAATAGATCAACTATAAATAGTTGATCTGTTTTTTCTGTCTTTGGTAAACTCATTACAGACATGTAGACCTAAAATAAATCTTATCAGAAAGCTAAGGATAAACAGCATGATTTAAAAAAAATAAAAAGTCTGTTGGGACTCTATGTCTAATTTGAGTGGTTATCCAGTTCTGTGTGTGCACAAGCTTTTACATCATAACACTCTTTAGTCTGATCAGAAAGCAGTGAGCATGTTTTTCCACCTGATGGAGCTCTTTGCTTTTGTTTCATGTTGATCAGAATAAGAATCAGAAATACTTAATTAATCCCAGGGGGAAATGTTGTTGTTATAATTGCTCTCAGACACAGTACATAAGTAAGAAGTGTAGAAATAATTCAAGCCTGTAAAAATAAAATAGAATAGAGATAATAAAATAAGTGCAAGGTAGGACTGGAATAATAAGCTATGTACAAGCACAAGTGACGTAAAGACGTTTCCCAAGTTAATTGGTGATTCTAAATTATCTGTATGGGTGACATATGTGATATTTTGAATGTCACTACATGGACACGCCTGTGTACATACCTCACTTTTCACCCAAATACAGCTTGAATCGGCTCACGCCCACATTGACCCCAGGCAGGAAATCAGATACAGTGGCTCCATCTTGGTATGTTTCACCAATAATTGTACGAACCAAAATGTACAGTTTGTTCTGATTCATGTCTATTCAAACAAACCTTTACCTAATAAGTAAGGTTTATTACAATGACTGTATATGCCATTCAGACATGTTATTACCAAACAAATACGATAGCTTCTGCTGCTGATGTAGAACGTTATGAGTCATGCAGTGTTATGAAACCACAACAGGGCCCTATCTCTAAACGAACAACAACTAAAGATTTTTGTTGACATGGAACAGGAATGAACAGGACTTTCTACAACTAACAAACTGGTCCACAATGACGGCATTTTTTATTTTATTCATTTTTCCCTTTAACTGTAAGATCCAAGGGGTTTGGACATCAAATATGGGATTTTGTCGAGGTAACCAACATCAGATAAATTACTGTTCCTGTGCAACTAAAAAAACCCACGCAAATCTGAAAAGCAAGACAAAGGTCACCTTCCCATCTTTTTATTTATTTCTACTCATTCTTTATTTCCTTATCTTTTCATGTCTCTGGCTCTCTGCCTATAGGTCACTCAGCTTGTTATATATTTTATGCTCCAGGTAAGATGGAAGTTGATTAAACTTCAATCTTGAGGGTGTAGGGAATAGGGGTGTCAAAAAATGTCTCTGCATGAACATGCCCAAAAGAATGCTGGATTTGATGTGTGATCAAAGCAAACCATGCTATATTATGGTATGTGCCACTACGACAATCTTTTAGTGTCTCATTTTCAATTATTTCATACTATTTTATGAATATAGTTGGTCAACCAGAAGGTTGGGGGTTCGATCCCTAGCTTCTGCAGCCAAATGTCCAATGAGTTCTTTGGCAGGACACTTAACCCCAAGTTGCTCCTGCTGCTTTGGCGGCAGCATAAATGCATATAAATGGAATTAATTCATACTAATTGACACTTTCCATAGCAGCCTGTGACATGAACATTGTGAGAAACTGGACTGTGGTGTACCCATATTGATGTTTTTCAAAAGAGTAATATACGCTAAGGATCGACTTTTAAACTAAATTTCTAATTTGAAAAAAAGAAGCAAATTAGAGGCACATGAAAAGTATGCGTATAGAATTGTTTAACTTGCTACAACAAAAAAATCCAAGTTCCAGTAACACATTTTTCCTCCTTATTTACTTTTGTGACTTTTTGGTATATACATACTATCACCAACTAAATAAACACAATAAACCAGAAAGAACATTCCCTTAAAGGAATGTATGAAAGGGTCATATCGGGGAGGTAAAATCCCATCATTTAAACTTTGATGATGTGCTGTCAAGGATAAAACATTTTGATTTGCTAAATATATTTTACTGTATGTAAGATGATATCAAACCTTTCTCTTTGAGCACACTCGCTATTGTCACCAACTCACCTGCAGTTTGATTCCTTAAGTGACATTATTGATCTTAGCGAAAGAAAAAGCAGTTAAACAGAATATTATCAGCCTTGGTTCTATGATCAACCCATATGGAATAATTACCATTTTTAATTTATTTATATGCATGCTTGGTGAAGTAATAAAGTACAGTAATACATGTGGTTTTATTATTAATACATTTTATCAAGAAACTTTTACAAACAGAAAAGGCCAACAGAGCAACTCTGATACTAGAGGACTATGAGGAGGACAATGTGAGCTTACTCCATCCCTTCATTGCCACAGAACTATTTACTATCTTTGTGCCTTTGTTTTCTTCTTCTGTTGTCTTTTACTTCCAGCGTCCGCCAACCTTCCCTTTACCATGGACCTTTTTGCTGAAGGAAGGAGAGAGGAGAGAAGGAAGGATGTAACAGGGACTTTACAAAACAGATCAATCAATTCATTTGTATTTGCACAGTATAGCACTAATTGATTACAAAAATTTTAAATGTCAAGACACTTTAAAAAAGAGCAGGTTTAAAAGACCTTACAAATTGTAAATAGTGAGGTCTTACTGTCGGCTTTTCATGGTGTGTAGTAATGAAGCTACTTACAATTTCTGAGCATGTTGGATCCTGTTCAGCAGCACAGTGATCTGCAATGTGCAAAAAACCCAAAACAAAACAAAAAAACCCTGAATTATTGTGATAGAGGTCAATCAAAAAAAAAAGATCTTCCATCTATTAATGTATTTGTGAGGCCTGACATTTCAGAAATAATGACAAGCTTGACACTCTTTCCTGCTTAATTACCAAAGTCATTGTAAAAAATAAAAAAAAAAGTTAGGAAAGGATCAGTTAGAACTGGGAATCCTGCCAGGATAATATGTTGGTCATGCTGTTTGTGACAACGTGAATACCTCGTATTTCTGGTGTTTCATGTACTCCATGAAGTCAAACTTATCAGACTCCAGCTGGTAGATACAGTTCCACATCTCCTGGGCCCGTTGCCTTGAAACACAAATTTAAAGAAAGGTGTAAGAGTGTTACTAATAGGTATCTGCTTCTAAGTTCTTTTAAATTCAAGAACATGGATAACACAGCTACAGAGTTAGCGTTTAAGATATACAACCAATATCTTCATTCTTATCATTTCTCATTAAACACAGGAAGCCACGTGAGATGGCACACATCAATTAGTGTAAATCAACCAATAAGACTGATGTGAGAACATTTAAGCAGTTATAACAAATAAATCAAGTGGTGAAAAAATAACTGCCTGTTTGAAGGTCTGGTGACGGACAGAATGAAAGGTCATTAAGGATGGTCTAAATCTTTAAAACCTCTAAAAGTCTTTTACTGGACAAAGAGCGAATATACATGTACAGCCCAGAGTGTAGGAACAGTCATTTACATTTTTATCTTTACAAGGTGTAATAAATTTGAGTACAGCATCATGAATTCTTACAAAAGGACATGTTTTACATTGGTAGGTCACATGGGAACTTTAGAAAGCTGCACTGTGTAATTTCTGAAGATCTGAAAAGCTTTCTGAAAATCAAAGAGAGACTCACTTGAGCGTGTCTTCTCTCATGCTATCAATTGCCAGCGGCTCTCGTCTCTCAGACAGAGTCTTCTTTTTGATCTCTCTGCCCGTCAGACGCTTTCCCTTCCTCATCTCAGCCTGGGACAGAACACAACACACACATATCAACAGCTGGACCACTGAGAATAACATCTGTTGTAATAGAACATTGGCCGTTGTCTGACCTTGTTCAGGAAGCCTCCAAAGTTGCCAGAAAGCACTTTCTTTTTTTTGGCATCATCATCAGCCTTCTTCTTGGCCTCCTCTTCCTCTTTTCTGTGACGTTCCTCCTGACAGAGGAGGAAGGATGGAATGGCGAATAAGCAACAAGACCAAGTAACTTTTAACAATTAGTAGTGGTTTCATATATAGGCTACAGTTGTTGAGAAAACTAGTACAGGATATAATAATCCAATGTTAATATTTTATGCTTTGTGTGAGTTACCGCAATCCTGTTTTGTCTGTCCTTCTCCTTCTCTGCTCGGACCCGCTGGATCTCTGCTCGCTCGTAACGGCGGCGCTCCTGATAACAAGGTAACGATAACACATGGTCATGCAATATGAAAACATTAGTGTCTTGTCAAAGGCTATGAACTGCTGTGTTTAATTATATAGTAACATCTTCCTTTTCATTTACACAGTGTGATAATGTTGACATTTGTCATTTATATAAATATTCTGGTTTATATATATATATATATATATATATATATATATATATATATATATATGACATCTCTATCTTTAATCAAACATCTGCATTGTGCGAAGAGACAAAGCATTATATTTGAGAACCAACTATAGGGGTTAGTATATAGGGTTGGGTTGGCATGATATCATTCTATCTGTAATGTATATTGCAGCTTATAGTGTAACTCGTTACACTATACTTGTATATGTGTAATGACAATAAAGTTGAATCTCATCTCTCATCTCAACTTACGATTCGCTCCTTAAGCCCGATAAGTTCTTCCTCATCCTTCTTCCTCTGCTCAAAGTGGACGTCGATCAGAGTGTGCAACTCCAGTAAGTCCTTTTCCATACGCTTTCTGTGTATGTCCTGGTGGGGGGCAGTTGAAATGTAACTGATACAGTTTTTTTGAGGTTTAAGAAATACATTGAAATGGAGCATATTGATTCATTCACAATATCACAACACAAAGTATTGTGACATAAACATTTTTCGATCACACAATATTTCTAAGTATATATAGAGTAGAAAGAAACCATATATCTGTTTTAAAAGCTTAAATCAGTTATAAAGCGGTTTACTTACTTGCTTAGTAATTAGCAATGTTCATGTATATTGCTAGAATTACTTCTTCTATTGTCAGAGTGTGCTTAGTTAATAAAGAATAAAGGTTAATAAAGGGGGTTTTTTTTAATGTGCAAATTAACCCTGTGACAGATGTAAAACTAAAGTGGCCCTAAATTTCCCAGACAGAACACCTCATTTGGGATTAGAAGATATTCGGGATTAGAAGATATTTTACAACTTTTCATTTACGATTTATCTTTCCTTTCCTAAGCTGCAATACCAGCATCATTGACTTCAAGGTGAATTATGCACATGACTGCCAAAAGGATAAAAATTACTCTCATTTTATAACTTACATCAAAGTCCACCCTATCACCCTCAGGAATCTTTGGGGCGGAAAGTTGAGGAGCAATAGGTCTGAGGACAAATAGTAGGCATGAAATGACGTCATTTTGAGAAAGCATTCGAAAGATACATGAAAATGAGAAAAGAACAGTGAGCGTACTTGGGTTTTGGGCGCTCCTCCTCTGTTGATGAAATATAAAATTAGGGTCACATGAGCAAGTAAAAATCTTCGAAGGAATGTATTTGAGACTGAAAGATATTAATTAAATATTAATTTAACCAAAAGCACAAGAAGCTTGAAATAAGAAAATGAAAGGGAGCGAGTTATGATGAAAGAAAAGAGCAAGGACAACATTTTAAAAAAACAAACCCACTATCCTTACCAATCCAGGGTCATACTGAACATCTTCCCTTTAAGACGATGACCACTTTCATAGGGTCTTTTTTTTTTTTTTTTTTTTAAAGTAAGGGCTCATTGTCTTAAAGAAACTGTTAGACGGATTTGTAGGATTCTATATATTTAGGTCCAACACTCATTGCAGTTGAATTCATAAAAATATATTTGATTTTAATGTTAGATGATTTTCAAAGAGGAAAACAACTGAGTTAGCCAACAAAGGGCTGGGGCATTTTGGGTTTGTACTCGTTCTCACCTTCCTCCTGGGCTTCTTGATCTGATGGACCAGCAACAAGAAGACAGAATGAACGATGGAAGTATGAAAACAAAAATAAAACATGTAGAAATTAAAGAGTTATTCATGATGAGAGTAAACAATACGAGAGTAATGGAAAAGAAAAGATGAGAGGCAGGAGGGGGAGGAACAAAGAAAGAAATGGATGATGACTTTAGAATTTGTAATTGAAAGAAATGATTCCAGGTAAAAGGTTGGAGAAAGGTGCTAACGATTAAGAGAAGGAAAAACATTTACGATAGAATGATATACTATGACGTAAGGAGTCAAGATCAAAATAAAAAAAGAAGGAAAGGATCACCCCAGATAATTAGCGGACAAGGGAAGAAGTGAAGAAGATTGAAGGGAAGAAGTATGGGTGGATTGGAAGTCCCAAGTTCATATTTGATCATGCAGCAAACAGTTAGACATGTTCAAAGAAATATATTTTCAATTTTGATTTAGCCAACCATTTGTAGATAAATGTTGCCTCATCTTGTGCCCTTAAACATGGTGAGACTTGAGACTTTACGTGAAGCTTTACATTTTGAGAGAAGAATTGATTTTGGAATAATACATAAATGACAGAAATATTATGGTGGACTTTTTTTTCTTTGTTGTAAATTATTTAGCAATGGCTACAATAGCAGGCAATGAAAGCAGCAGCAAAACATTCACAACACAAACACAGGCATAATCACAATGTCAATGGATAGGTTTAGGTGTAAAATAGAATTATATTTTATACAGGATGTCAAAAGTGTATTATATGGGTTATTATGACTGAAGTCATCATTGACACTTTTTGCACTGCTAGTAATAAAATGCAGGTAAAATGGTGATGGATGATGTGTTATCCTACCTTGGTACTCTGGCTGCCCTGATGGCCCGAGACAGCAACATGTAAGGATAAAAGGGGAATTGATGGTTTAGAGTTATAACTATGTCTTTAACTCACACAGCTATAAAGAAGTTGAGAGTATAATATAATGGGTTCCTTGATACTCAAACAAATATATCCCCAAATATGTATGGTACGTTTATCTATATTTTTTGGTACCATCATTAATATGTATTTGACCAAACCGTTCAACCTCCGGACAGCAACCCTGTTCATTTTAAGACACTTCAAACCTTACCTCCTCCATCCTCCTCTGTCTCCTCAGGTTCTTCCTGCTGTTCCTCCTCCTCTTGCTCTTCTGCAGACCCAGAGAAACATGAATATCTGAACTGATTCATTCTTTCCTTTTATTTTTGAAAGATTCAAAGTATGACCTAAATATGGACATGTCTTGCTGAACTTACCCTCTGCCTGCTCCCTGTAGCAATGAGGGAAAAAGAGCATGTTTAATAAATAATAAAGCTGAAGCAATTTCACTGACTTAAATAAGTTTGGATAAATGATTAGCCTTGAGTGATGGTGTTCTACTTACTCGTACTCCTCTTCTACGTCTGACATGACTGGAACTGACATGAATGGTAACAATGAAAAGTAATCAACAAGATTAGCAAAACACATACCAGAAGAGAATAATTTGTGTTTTGATGTATTCATAAGAGGTTATTCAGGGAAGCTGAAAATATCAAACAATAAATAACTAAAAACTCATGGTCAACATAGACTAAATCATTCTGACCTTGTTTCTGTACCTATTTTCTAAAGCTTTGAACTACTTCTCTGTCTAGTGGTGTGCACCAAGGATATGTCCAATTTTATTTATCCAAGAATGCTTCCTTCAGGTAATTTTATCAGCAATTTGAAATAATCTTATCTTATCTTTTATGCTGATAATATTCAGCATGCACTACTAGGCAAAGTTTTTTTATTTATTTTTATTTTATGTACTTTATTAGTCCCTGAGGGAAATTCAGGTTATTGGGAAACATAATTTTAAATGCAGACCCGAATCGCACACATGAACTGGACCTAGACATGCATTGTTGGAGAGATGTCAAGTGGGGTTGCTGCAGACTGCTACACAGAGAGCACACCAGAGCAGTTGAGGGTTGGTGGAGAGTTGGCCCTTGCTCAAGGGCACCAGTACTTTGGAAGTGCCCTGGCACACATCAGCTACCACAACAACTTCCGGATTTTGGTCCACATCTGGACCTGACTGGGCGACGCTCCAGTTCCCAACTCATGTCCTAACGGTCAACTTAAACTCCGAATAGAATGTCAACGTAATAATGTCAACATGTATTGAAAAGATATTCAGACAACTTGCTTCAGAAACTTAACTGAATAGAATTCTAAAAGTCTTGCGATCTCGTCATTTAACCATTAAGGATATCAACCATTCAGCATTGCTACTTACAATGGTTGCGGAGGAAGTTATCGCAAAGATTAATTTTATTGTGTTTAACATAGTAGATTATTTGGGAGATTTTATCAACTATCATAAAACAATTACTGGATATGTAGAGAACAATGTGTTATAAATGCAGGCCTGAAGGCTTGGCTGTGCATAAATACATGGGTGAGTCATTAACAATGAATAACACATGGCCTTATTCATCTATAAAGAATAACTATGGAGATATAAAGACACACAGATGCAAACTAATATTGTTCAGCTATAAATTGTCCCTTTGAGCTGCCATTGTCCTGGCATAAAACCACCCATGGACAGACGTATACAGTAGCTGTTTGCTGACACCTTCCTGGCACAGGACACAATGAGATTGATAGACATCAACAGATGAGAATGTTACAAGAGTTAAACACAGAAAGACCAGGAGGTATAAGGTTACTCTCACTTTCTAGTGTCCTAACTCATCGCTCCCTCTACGTTTGTCCTCACTCACTCTTCTCCCTCAGTCCAGTTTTTTTGTCAGCTGCTCATTGAACAGTTTGACATGCTAAAGGAGTAGCCGAGGAACACATAATGCATGACAGTTTAGCTTCTTTTTTTTTTTTTTACAAAGGTTACACCAAATGTGCTCAAACATAGTTCTTAACTTTAGAAGAACTATAGCAAACAAAAGTTCCCTTCCTTTTTAATTTAAAATCAGATTAAACAAGCAATAAACAAACCAAACATCCATGTACTATCAACTCCCCACTGTGTCGTACCCTCCAATCATTCTTTATATCTCTCTGTCATCAGGAGGAATTTAGAGTGACCCTGTGACTCTGAGGTCATATTTGTAGTCAGAAGCTGTCATCAACAGCTCTGTCTTCTCTTAGCCCTGTCTGCTTTACTGCCTGTTGTCATGCCAGACCCAACAGCTTAGCACAGCAGGCACCATCAGTCCTTTCAAAGGCATTTAAATAAGACTCAAATCTTCCATGCACTGAAATGGAGCCTCCTTCTATTTGTCTTTACAGAGCATCTGAAGTGATAAGTTGAAGCGTTTAAAGGTTTAAGCCTAAAGGTTGTTTGACGTTTTGGAAAATATGTGTGTCTTTACGGTTAATATAAAGCTGCAGCTGATAGCCAGTTAAAGAGTTAAGTACAAACTGGGAGGAAGGAGAAACAGTTGGAAATACAGGCGGCTTATCACAATTAATAATGTTGTGATGAGATCAAAGAATTGTCGCCTGAATCGACAGCTCACCTCAGCTTTACAGAGCATTATAGCCTTAGTATGTGCAGCTCATTGATTCTCTCATAAGTATTATGTCTTTACTGTTTTGGTTTACTTTCACCACATCACGTCCTTTGCTTAGTTTCTAAAGAACGCAGCTGCTTTTCAACAACACGGACACAAAGGTCTAAAAAATCTACTACATACTAACACACATGTACTAGAAAACAGACTGAAAGAGTTAGAAACCAGCTGGTCATCACTGATAAGCTTTAGCAGGTAAAGAGCCACATATGATGAGGTGTTGGTGGAGACCAAAAGAGAGCTAAAAGACACTAGATGGAGGACAGAGTTTCACATTACAAGTTCACAAAGCAGCTTCAAATGTCCTGAATGTTGTTTTTGTATTTTATTCTACCACTCAGTGCTAAGCCTGCCGATTTAAGACTAATATTGATCAGTCTGATAGAAGAAGTAGCTTATACTTATTAAATGTATGTGGTATGTAGTTACCGTGGAGCTACTCAGTCACAAGTAATATCAACCTTGGATAGGCCCTTCAAGTTTCATGGGGCCAGTAATTTTTTACCCTTAAGCAGCCTATATACTCAGAAGGTATGTAAAGGTGAGACTTATTAATAAGTCCATGAAGAATGAGGAAGAGATTTTTGTGAAGAAAAACTGGCTGGCTTGGACAAAAAAGGGGATATGGTAGAAGGGTATGGTTTCAGGCTCGAGCATTAATGGAGTTCATTTTAGTCAAGGGCAATGTATGTGAGAACAATAAAGGAGAATGGGTGGGCATTTGGGTAACAATAGCCAATACACTATTGATGTTTAAGAGAGGCTTGGCTGTGAATAGAGTCTATAGAGAGGAGAGGAGGAGAATACGAGACTTTAAAAAAAGCACATTAAGTTGTGTATTTCAATCAATTTAAAGCTGGGCAATGTCTTATTATCTTGTATGCAAACAAAGCTGTGTGGGAAATGAGACACAATGTTGCCTGAGAGAAAATTCATCAAGAAATATTGCATATGTTATGGAAACGTTGCACTAACGAGACAACAAAAGGAGGTTCGCTAACCAGACGGCAAACAGGGAACCTGACACTAAACTGAACTGATCTTCTCATGTTCCACACACACACACACACACACACACACACAACCAACAGCATAGATAACATTTGTGCATGCAGACAGGTGTTTAATACCTTCTAAAGTTAGCTAGCCTGACCTCAGACTGCCAGCATTTCTGTATGTGGTTGGCAGTGAACAAGCACCAGAGCAAAGGAAGAATGTGAAGGACGACAGGCTAACTGCACACAGACACACACACACACACACACACACACACACCCATACTGAAGTCACAAAAGCCTAATTAACTGTCAGAACTTTGACATCTTCTTTAAGTGATGGACATGCAAGCTAACATCCCTGTAATATCAATGATTTCTACCATTTTCTAAATGTTTTTTGGTCATATTGTTAGGTCAGTTTGACACCTCTTTCTATCCTAGAGCAAGTGGGCAAAGATTGTCCAACATGGTGGTGGAGGAACATGTTATGTCTGCAAAAAAAGCAGATTGATTGGGATTATGACATCATGGCTACATCTCATATAATCATTGTCGTGTCCAAAAACATCACCATGTAAGTATTGCTGACAGTGGAGTCACTGACCCATTCAGTTTGGTAAGAAAATCAATACTGAAGCTATGGAAATGCTTCGGACGTAACAGATTCTCAAAATCCCTCCATTGTGATGGAGGCTTAATTAAAGTTTCAAAAGATAACAAAAACAACAACAAACCCAGAAACTCACCATGTGGTTCGATGTTTTCATGGGTATTTGAGGGGTTATTTTGTAATGTGGATGAAAAGTCCCTTAAAGATAGGTCTATACTTAGTTGCTGTTACAGTATTTAGATATTTGGATGGTTGTGTTAAAGGAAGCTATTAATTAACATTAATTTTATTCATGGTGCAAAAATAACGTTTTTAGATTGAAACCTTGCTTGATATAGATCATAATTTTTTTTATTTTTTTTTAACTTGACACTCTTGTGTTTATAAAGTATTTACTGTGGTAACTTTTAAAGATGACACTCAAGATTTTGCATCCTTTAGTGAGAAGAAGTGTTCAGACAAACATGCTCGCCAGACAAAATGTGTGTTTTCAGAAATTCAGAAATCATCAAGTTACATAGCACTGTTGATGTTTAAAGTTCCGTGGAGGAAAAATGTTGTCGACCACCTCAATGCTCTCTAGCTCAGGCATCCTAATAAAAAACAAGACGCTGATAACATGCATTGTTTTGTTGAATAGGAAGGATGATAATCTAAATTTAAATATTAAAACTATTCAGCCTTGAATCTTTGGATTGTTAGTTATATTTCACACTGCTATCATCCTATGAGAACCAAACCTTTAGGGAACTTGTTAGATGACAGACGTACCTGTGTGGAGGTATCGCTGGTCACAGACGAACACAGACAAACGGACAGAGACAGACTGAGTTTTATACAGAGGTGGAGGGGTTTTGTGTATGTGCTCTCTGAATGAATGTGTGTGTATGCATGCTGTGAGAATGATGGAGTGTCCAAGTGAACAATACAAGAATAACTGTGAGTATGTGCGCGCAAATGTGCGGATTTGAGTGCATGCGTATGCGGTCAGGGCTTGGGGGCCACAGGTGGATTAAGCAGAGGCAGAAAGATAAGCACCTCGTAGGATTAGGGAGAACAGAGGGATGACCTCACTGGATAAATGGAGGGGTGCATCAGGACAGGAGGAGAGGGGGATGACAAAATAAAGAGGGAGGGGGTATGACTGATGGAGGGAGAGACAGCTGGCTGGGAAGATTTGGCAGTGGAGATAAGGGACAGAGGAGAAGCAACTAGTCAAAAGACAATGATAGTTATAGTTTGAATATTTGAAACCACTCAACAACCTGGGGTGAGTAGAATGAGACATAAAAAGTATAGTATAGAAGATAAAATGTGTTTGAAATTAATGCAAAACTACAGCCAGTTTCTTATGCAGAAATAAAATCTCCATTTCCGAACCTTTAAAGCTCATTAATCTCTCGGCTTGATTAGAAACATTTTTGTTGCTACCGTTTGCAGGGCCATGCGAGCCATTTACCCCAGTGTCGAGTGTTATGCTAAGCTGTGTGTCACAGGCAGAACTTTTTATTATGTGGTCAAGAAACACTGAAGTACCTTTTCCAAAATTAAAAACAGTTTAATCAGTTTGTGAGAAATGAGGTGTACGTTTACAGGTCCTGTGAGAAACATTTGATGGTGTGTGCTGATTTTGGCATACATTATGGATGAAGCAGCACGTCTTACTGTAGCTCTTGCGAGTTCCTGCTGTCAGTAAACAGTCAGTTAAACAAGTCCGTTTCAGAAGCAGGCCCTGCAACAGACTGTCTGTCTCACAACCAGCCAAACACTCCTCATGTTGTGTATAATGTGTTGTGTAATCTTTTCTTCTTCTTTTTTTTAATCCCCAAAGAGTTTGCCTCGAAGAACTCTTTCACATCAGACTCAGTAATAATTAAGTTCATATAAACAACTGAGTCATTTTCATACAGGAATCTAAAATGGTAAGGTTTATGTAAAAGGCAACTTCAAATCCGTTTGAGAATCATGGTCGGCTTTGAACTGGATTTGTAATCTGGAAGCTTTTTGCTTTATTTTTAAACCAACAAAAAAATCTCAGGACAATCCAATGTCCATCAGTGACACCACTCAAAATGTGTGTGTGTGAAAATATACTCATTTTACCATTGTCTGTTTGAAAATGTAACAGCTACTTTTAGTCTGGACCCACCAATGAGTGGACCAGGCAGAACAGATGTGGATGCTCAGCAACAATAGGAGGAGAGACATAAAGAGGAAAGAGGGAGGGGACAAACAGACACAGAAAGGATCAGAGCAGATCCTGAAATAGAAGGTTGACTGCCTCACTTGTTTGTTTTTTCCATGAAAGGGGAGGTTTCTTGTTCACAGGAAGAGCTCCACACAGAAAAGTAACCACACTTTATCTCTAACTGATCCTACTTCTGGCTGCGGAGCATCCGGATTGGATTATGAAGGTCACAGAGCTGGCTACATTGTTTAATGTGTTTAAGAGGGAGGTCAGAACGGAAAGTTCCCTTAGTTATGATAGCTATATCAAATAAAAGTATTTACTGAAAAATTTGATTTAAACTTATCCAACTAAATCTTTAAGAAGGATTTTAACTTCCTGTTCACCACCTGCATGAAGAACCTAACAACAACTCCCTCCAAACCAAAAGAACTGAAATATTGCCGGAGTTTCTTTGGTCGTGATGTGGAGTCTTAGTCCGAGAGCAGATTGGCACCACTCAGAAAAACTATTCCTGCATAAAGAAAAAAAACACTTTACAGACTCTGGTATCTGGTGCTGTTTTGGGTCATACATGAAATAGGAGAGAAAAGGAAACTTATAGAAAACATCATTTTATTGATGAAGCATCATG